>NW_019268527.1:1393477-1514884 GCF_002738365.1 Cucurbita moschata
TTTTTTTTTTTTTTTTTTTTTTTTTTTTTTTTTTTTTTTTTTTTTTTTTTTTGGCAATCCAGAACTCATTTCTAGATTTGAATGTTTAAATATGTCACTTAACTTCTACTGTTATTTAAAAGTGGGGAGAGTGCACGAATACATTGAATACATTACATACATTATTGATTTTCAAATTTCAGATGACTCAGAATGTCTGCTGTATTATTTTATATTGTTTTTAGGATTCTCTAATGCATAATTCCTTTTATTTATGCAGAGGCATATTTACAGATATGATGGAAAGAACATACAAGTATTTGCAGATGATAGTAGTTTGGCAGTCAATCCAACATATATTCGATCATGGTTGGATCTTTTGTCACGAACGCCTCGAGTTGCTCCATTTCTGTCGAAAGACGATCCCTTCATATTGGCATTGAAAAAGGTTTTATATCATAACTAAAATTGTTCCAGTTGATGCCATCTACTTTCATTTAGCTTCCTATTCTGTGTTCACCCAAAGACTGATTGATTGACAATCTGATAAAGAAAATAGAAGACAATGTTCTGAAACATGTAGATGTTCAACTTGGCAAGTTTCCTGTCATAAGATAACCCCTTCCTAGGCTGTTACCATTCTTGTCCTTTCATTCAGGTTAACCTGAAAATATTGCTCTGAAACATACATAAAATGCTTGGGGTTTTTAATTTTCAGCTGCATACAACATTCTGAATTTTGATAAAATTGCTGCCATCTTTTTGAACCATAATTTAAACTTGTTACATCATAAAATCCTGACTTTTTTTTTTTTTTTTTAATATGATGGAACTAATACTGTTACTTCTACTCTATCCAAATTTGTCTTGCACGTTTGTGTGATTCGAAAGTTTGCAAATCATTTGTGCTAACACAATATCTGCGTGGTCAGTTAATTTGACTGGGCTGACTCATAAGTCATACGAATACCTTAGGTTACTAACTCAAGTTACCTCAGCCATCGTCCAATGATATTGTTCTACTATTTTCAGGAACTGGAGGTCCATACCAGTGATGTGAGCTTGCAACATGAGCTATTCGATGGGATGTTCACCTTTTATGATTCAACTGCAGCTAAACTTCACATATATCAGGTACTTTGCAGATGAATGCTGAACTTGATTCTGTACTTGTATTTACATGTTAAAGATCCCGTTTTGTTATAATTTTCCAGCTTCTCCATTCACACATGCTCATTCTGAATCTACATTTCTATTTTAGTTTGTACATAGTTATTTCCTATGTTCGAGTCAGCTGATTCTGGATCTGTGGTTATACATGCGAGTGAAATGGATGCGGGTTGCTTTCTCTATTTAAGTCCTTAGGTGTTCTTTCTTGACTTCAATCTAAGCAAGCTTTATGTTTGTTGTTTCAGGTTGCTAGCGTGACGTTCGACTTGCTTTTGCTTTTGGCCTTGGGATCATATTTAGTTTTACTCTTCTGTTTTCTTGTGATCACAACCAGGGTATGTTCTATCCTTTTCTTAATCAATTTTAGAAATCTCTCTCATGATATAAAATTATACCCAAATTTCTTTACATCTGCGTAAAACACTTATTTTAAAAGCATTCTCAAGCACACTTTTAGAGTAGGTGTGACATGACTTTTTAAAATAATGTTTTTTTTCAGTGAAAATCTTTTTTATAAGCACTCTACAGAAACACTCTCTAGAATCGATTTTAAGTGCTTTTAAGAATTTCTAAATTATTTTTATTATGTACTCAAACGTTATACAAAATCTTAAAAGTAATTGTAATTGGTTAAAAAATGGTAGAAAAGCTCACAAAATGTTTTTGTTTCATAGGGTCTTGATGATCTGATCGGTCTATTTAGACGCCCTCCTTCCCGAAAAGTGAAAACAGCTTGATGAGTATTGTAGATTTTGATGCTTGGATTTACATCATTGCTGCCAAATTTTTGCCACCTAGATTAGACAGGCCATACACTATAGGGTCCAATTTGACAAGGTGTCAAACCAATCATCACAGCTAGAGGAACTGAAGGTTACATTTCATGTGGTATTCCTCTCTGGATTTTCTCATCCTTTAGTTATATCATCTGTGCCATAATAACGTTATTGTGTGCTCTCCATATTTAATTTCGTACTGTTTAACCCTCAATTGTGGTTTCCACTTTTGACTAAGATTTCTTTTCTTGAAACTTGTTGGGTCTTATTTGGAGCACCGTCGATGTTAGTGGCAAAATTACATTAGATTCTGTTCAACAGTTAAAAGTCATGAGATAAGAGTTTTCTTTCCCTCCATTTTTTCAGAGAATTTGTATGGGATTTTGACTGTTGGTTTTAGAATTAACTTTCAGGTTAGTCATTAGTTTGTAATTTTGTTAACTATTATCCAGTTCTATCAAATCTCTGTAGTATTTCTGTTTAAAAGCATGGACTTGCTGCTAAGAGATAATATACAAGATTTTATCTCACAAATTTCGAATTCGATTTCAAAATAGTACCGTTTCTGCTGCTTCACAAACTTTCTTTTGCACTGTGGTGCCGTCTTCAGATTCTTCTACCTCTTTTCAATTTACAGATGCTACAGCCTAGAATCCGTACTTTGTACATTATTATGATTGGTTTAAATCTTGTTCCTGTTATATAGCTTCGTACCGACGATGATTATAGCTCTTTATATCAAGAACAAATTAGGGTTCCTCAATGGAACTCTTTCCAAACACTGGTGAATTATTATTACCTGCTTGGACTTTGCAAATGGGATCATGAATGCCTGGATCTTAAGTTCTCTCAGAACTGATTGTTGTTTGTATCATTTATGCATATGGCCTTTCGGGTTGATTTGAAGGGAAGATTCCAGCCACAAACTGTTCATTTCTGTGGGGGAAGGGAAGCCATTTAGAATTTCTTCCAATTTGAATATCCAATGGGTATCTTGATGGGGCTTAGTGAGTCTTTAACCAAGATTAGATCACATATTTTTCTCAGGAAGTCTCCACTCTCAATCAGTAAAAGCTTTTTGGTCAATCTCCTAGTAAGAACAATGCATTTGGAAACCCAAGAAAGCTAATTAAGACATGAAATACTAACTACAATTCAAATATTTTGAGGAGGCCATAAACTAAATAAACATGATTTAAACATTATTCAGTGTAGACAACTATCTGTAAGAAACGTCGTTCCATAGTCTCCATTCAATTAAAGATCATTGTTTTTAAGGAAAAAAAGAAGTATTTAAATGATTCATTATTCGAACTCGACAAACATCCTTTTTAGGCTTAACTATGGGTTATGGGGCCTAACTATGGACTATGGCATTCTTGCGCACATGTTTGTACTATGCATGACTAGAGAAGTAATCCATGTCATGATAGAACATGCTTTACATTGGCCATGTTATAACATATATGATCATGGCTAATCATGCATAAACATCGCATCTTCATTCAATTCAACAGCTCATAATTTAAAACACCATGGTACGTGTGAATCATCATGATACGTGTTATTCATACATCAAATAGCTCATCAAATCAAGCTCATAGATGTCCAACTGAGAGATTAATCCAAATGTTCTATATTCTCGTGAGCCAACCATTGCTTAGGTAAACCCTATTGGAGACCAATTTTACCTATGACCCTTGAAGCATACGAGAAATTGATCTTAAAACTCATCCATAATACTAAAAACACTTATTAATTTTAAACAATAGTCCTAAACTGCGAAAAAAAAAGTTACTAAACGGGCTAAAACTAAGGATAAACTGATCTAAAAAGCTCTAAATTGGGATTAATTTAGACAAAAACACCCTAAACCGTTTTGAACCAACTGGATTAACCCTAAACCAGTATGCACTAGTAGGATTAACATTGAATTGACTTTAAATATGCTTGAACCTGAGCTGGGACGACTAAAATAGACGTGAACTAGAGTTGTACGTGTGAACCAGAGCTGAACCGCACTTAAGTGTGTAAACCATAGTTGAATCCATGCTGGTGCATAGGACCGAAGCTGTCTAGAGCTGAACTGGCGCCGAAGGGAATGACCTGCGTGTGCACCTGTCTGGACTAGATTGTTGGGCTTTGGGTTGCACACGTCTGAGCTGTCCTACATTTTCAACCATGTGGTGTTATGATCTTGACATGCTCACGACGAGCCTTGAGGAGAACCCAAGCTCAATGTACATTTTTTTTTGCTCGTCTTTTTTATTTCATTGGACCTTAGGCGAGATTTGTCTTTGCCAACCGAACACAAGTCGTGTAGAGTCCAAACTTGTTTGGCCACACACGTGGCCTGTGCGTGCATGTTCAATCTTCTATGATTCAACTGACTTGCCTCTACACTAGACCAAGTCATATGATCCGACCTTGCCTCTATTTGGAGCCAAGGTCCCTCAATGCGACGCATCTCAACTATTCATTTAGTTTCCCAATTAACATGACTCATATGTCTTGATGTCATTGGCCATCATAGCTCGCTTAGTCATGGTCTTCAGGAACAAACCCATGTGTCATTCATATCATCAAGACATCATGAACATCCATTCATCCGAGCTATATCGAGTCATTGGACTCTTCTATGTCCATGCTAGTTTATTTACGCCCCTCGAGATGGGGCTCGCAAGCCCAACCACAACATTTTCTTGTCTTGGTCACATCCCTCGTTGAAGCAAAGTTAAAGCTTTTTTACATAGTTCTTTCAGTTATTGGCACTAAACTTCATTTATCTCGTCTTAGCCTCCTTCATGTGGCAGTCACTACATTGACGATTCTCTTGGTCTTCCCACAACTTCATTCTTCTGTTGCCTTTATTGCTTTTATATCTAGCCGGGTGCTCCTTCTCAAGTAAATGTTGGTCTTCACATCTGTGAAGCCACCCACCTTTAAGTAGGAGAGGATGTCTCAAGGAATTCACTTGTGCTCGTTCCTTGGAGAACTCTTAAGAGGTGAGCAACCCATTTTCTCGAGCTCTCTCTCAAACTCGACTGCCTCTCTACAAAGTGTTGTATTGTGCATAATCTAGCACATGGGCCGTGCATGTCTCAACTGATCTCTGACTTCTTTGCTTGCAACCATTGTCATTATTCATCTTATATAGATGGCTCTTTGGAAGACATCGACCTGGTATACCTTATGACTCATATGTTACCCAATTTGGAACCCAAAGCCCTTGACAAATGAGCTTGGCTTCAACCGACGACTCGTTTTTTATCTTAACAACACAACTACCCTATCATTACTGACACTCTTGACACTCTTATGCTACCGTCATTCGACCTTTGAGATTCATTTCTCTTACTATCTTGTCCGACTAGACACACAAAGTGTAGCACTGATACCAACTGTCGTGGTCGTACATTTTTAACTTGCGACGTCATGATCTTGACAAGCTCACAACAAACCTTGGGGAGAACTCAAGGCTCATATACATTTTTCGCCTGTTTTTGTAGCTTCGTCGAACTTTAGCCAAGGTTTGTCTTCGCCAACTAAACACAACTTGTGCAAAATCCAAGTTTGTTCGGCCACACACGTTGCAAGTGCATGCATGTTCAATCTTCTGTGACCCAACAAACTTGTCTCTCCACTAGGCCAAATCATCCGTTCAACCTTGCCTCTACTTGGGGCCAAGGTCTTTAAATGTGCAACATCGCATCTCATTTAGATGTCATCCCAAGTTTCGAGATGCCATAACCATCATAGCTCGCTTGGTCATGGCCATCGAGAATTGACCTATTTGTCATTCATATCATCAGGACATTCCAAACATTTATCCATTCGGGTTATATCGAGACATTAGACCATCTTGTGTCCATGCTAGTTCATTTATGGAATTCAAGTTATGAGGCACATGTGGACAAGACAAGGTAGCGACACAGTAGTGGCTCCCAACTAGCTACGCGAGGGCCAAGACAAGATGAGTGCCATGATGCGACCACGGAGGATGGTGCATCTTCTAAATGACACATGAATGGATGTTCGAGATGTCCCGATGTTATGAACGACACATGGGTCCATTCTCGATGGGCAAGACCGAGCGAGCTATGATCATCGGATGACATCCCAAACTTGGGATAACATCATGACATGAAGGTCATGTCAATTGGGAATCGAGATGATAATTGAAATGTGACGTTGCGTTGAGAGACCTTAGTTGAATGACTTGGCTTAGTGTTGAGGCAAGTCGATTGGGTCGAAGGAGATTAAAGATGCACATGCAGGCGGCGTGTGTAGTCGAACAAGCTTGGATTCCACACAAGATATGTTTTGTTGGTGAAGACAGACCTTGTTTAAGGTATGATGAAGTCACTAAGAAGAGTGAAAATGAATATAGGGCTTGGGTTCCCCTCAAGGCTTGTCGTGAGCGTGTCAAATACGATCATGACACAAGGCATGTGGGTTGGCTACTTGGTCAATTGGATTGGATTGCACGTAGACCTTGTGCTACTCCTATTTCTCAAGTTAAGGTAACGCATCCCTGTATGAATGATAACGCCGCAGTGTAAAGGTCATGAGTGTAAAGGTCATGCGTTCGAAGCTAGGGTAGTATTGGGTAGTATGTTAACATTTCAAAATAACACAACACAGTAAATTTAACCAATCCCAACTTATACAAATCACAATTAACACCGATAAAGCTCTTGATAAACACTGATTGCTAAAGCCCAACTAATGAATCTTGTTAAAAGAATTCAAAATTTCCTTTGTGAATTATATAGAATCCACATTTGACACCTCTATATATATACACTACACATTTAAAATAATCTCTTATGGCACATTAGCATAGAAAGATCAGTAGAGTCCCTTAGGCATACCAAAAACCTCCAATCGAGACAAACAAAGCTAACAAAATCAACAAAGAAAATATCACGATTCGAGCATAGCCCCGAACAACGCTAACCGAAGAAGCAGTGTTCATCAACTGGATTTGTGATAGTTCTGAGGATGATAGCCTTGATTTCTCAACCATGTATCTGGAATCACCATTTTGCATAGCCTCCAACTTCTTTGCTCCAATGGCTTCTTTCCATTTCAATCTGATTCTCCGATTTGCACAGCCTTGGTTCGGTAGCCATTCCAAATAGTCATTCCAGTCCTGCTGGTACTTTCTCTCTGCATCTGATCTATGGAAAACCAGTGGGAACAGATCCGAAGCAGCATTGTAAGGCGCAGATGCATCCAGGTTAAGAATGTCGTCTTTTAGTATATCGGAGTAGAAATCATCAGAACCATAATCCTGGAATCAACAACGTGGGGCTTTAGTAGTCGATGTGTAGGGGTACTAGAAGAGAATATTCTTAGGAGTCGGTATCAATTTATGTCTAATTGCTCCACATATAGTTCCTCTAACCATATTTTTAAACGAACTAGAGTCAATCCGAATTGATCTTGTAAGAGATCCGCAATAGAACGAATCTGTTTATTTTTCAAATGATTCATATCGTCAAGTGTACTCATTTCAAATTTCAGTCCAATCAAATGATCTAGGCTGCAAATATATCTTGGTGCAACAAAAATATATTATATTGTTCTCATTAAGCCTCTAGCTTTCAGAAGTATAAGGGATGAGATGAAATTTTTGAATATACAGTCAATTGTTTCCATGTTAAGATCGGTAAAAGGAGTACCTAGAAATCTACAGATCCATGGCATAAATATACTTCGAACAACAAGACTAATGGTGACAGGATATTAGAACTTACCTTCTGATCACCAGAAGACTCCACAGGTGCAGCTTCTGCGACATCTTTTTGATTGGACTCAGATGTAAAATCGACCTGCTCGCCAGAATGAGCTTGCAACGAGGATAAATTCATTTGGCTTGAAGCAGCTCGGTTTGAGCAACTATGTTGACGAAATTCATTATTCCTCCTAAGGCGGCAAACAACTAGAAAATCCTGCGCCATTCAAAAGATAGTTCATCAATTTTGTTTGAATTCAAAATACTAAATATATACAATGTGAGATCCTACATTAGTTGGGGAGGAGAACGAAACATTCTTTATAAGAGTGTGAAAACCTCTCCCCAAAAGAGACAATATCTGCTAGCGGTGGGCTTGAGCTGTTACATACAAGGTGCCCGAAAAGAAGTGCAACTATTCTTGTCAATAAGATTAATAGGCAAGGTCAATGAATGAATCAACTCAACTTTGCACTGTGGTTTATCAAACTTTTTCCAAGTTAAAATCAAACACCATACATGATAATCCTGATTGTTTATATTAAGTATGCATGCTAATGGCCCTTCAATTTCAACATTAGGTATTTTTTTCTTCGAGGATTTAATGGTATAAAACTCAAAGCACTAAGTTAGCTTTAAATCATAGCCAATTAGTAATCCATGCCTATGATAAATAAAATCAACCCTAAAGCATGTGTTGGTTAGATCAGTTATGATTATCAACACATACAACAATGAGCATATAGATCAATAAGATTCTATTACGCAAAAGATCTTTCAAGTTCGGGCAATAAGCTCACAATCATACATGGTGGTGTTTGAGGGTTCAAAAAGACAATGAAGCCTTTTTGTTTCTTTAATATCCGTGAATGTTTGGATCATCTTGCACTCACCTCAACTAATCTCATAAGACAAATTCTTCGATTCTACTACATTTAGTTGCCAGGAAACCGGTCACTCCATGGGTTAAACTCATTCCTTCTAAGCTACTTATTATTATCATGGGCCTTATTGATCACTAGGCCAACTCATGATGGTTGACAATGAAGTTTTTATTTAACTTTTGTATAGAACTTCTAACTTTGCTTAACATTTACTTTCTTTTTTCGAAGTGTGTTCTCGCCCTAAAACCTAAAATCTAAAGACATCATGGGTCTCCCTAACTAAACTCACTTGAAGATTCAAGCACACAAATTCCAGGTGGGTATCACTGAGTGTGAGCATTAAGCCAATGAGGCTACCTCTTGGATGTTCGATGGCTCAAAAAGATAATGAAACCTTCATTTAACTTTTGTATAGGACTTCAAACTTCGCTTGAATTTTTTCTTTCTTTTTCAAAGTCTGAGCTCCTAAGATCCAAACTTTGGAGCCATCAAGGGTTTCCCTTAAACTCACTTGAAGATTTGAACACGCGAACTCTGGGTGGGTGTTGCTCACAGATAACGAGGATAATTCAACATGGCTGCCTCTCCTCGGGGGCTTTTGCCTTACATTTAATTTACAAATCTAGATTTAGATTTCATAATGGGTCATGAGTTTCTTTTTGGGCTTCTATCTCTAGTTGTTTTCTGCAGCTTTAGCTCTGTTTATGTTATTTTTCCAGCCATTAATTTTAGGTTTCTTTTACCTACCTTATTCTAAGCTTAAAAAAAAAAGCAGATCCAGATTGTTCGACCTCGATTTTTTATCAAAACAGATCACTCCTTGTCGTCTTGAAGCAGATCAATTCATAACATGAATGCATGGAACTTACCAGCAGTTCGACTCCCAACTAAGAAGCCCCTTGCTAAAAGCTCCAATGATTTACCTTCAACTGGACTCATAATCATGCAAAGTTACCATCAAGGTTCAGAATAAACATAGGAAACAACCATGTACCACTACTATTCATTCACTACACAATCTAAAGCCTAGACCTCAAAGATGTATCGATACAATCGAATTGTTGTAACACTTCCTATACTAATTCAAACTATATCAGGCATTTTTTTCCTAGAGTAGATAAACTTCTCAAAGTGAAGTTTCACCATACTTCGACAGATTCCTAGTTCAGCACGTGAGGCGGACGATAAAGGCGAAAAAATCCATACAAGACATATTTATCCAACATGGAAACGAGTGACAGAGTGGTTAAAAGTAACACGATGACACCAAATCACCATAGGGTCACCACCAAAAGTAAGAGCTGCTTTGGAAATTCAGCAAAACAGGGTAATCAAATTGTTTATCCTACAACAGTTTCTCAAACAAGCCACAAGTTGAATGAGAAAATTTGCTCCAAAAGTTATCAACATTTTCCAAATTGATCACCAATAACATAAAGAAACTTACCTGAGCTTTATCCTTGGCGTTAAATTCATGCATAATCCACTCTGTCCTTTCCCCTTTTGGTGCACGGCCAGTATGGAAAACCAGAGTCCTCTTGGTACCAATAACATTGGAACCTGACTTTACATTACGCTCTTTCCCTGTGGCTTTCCAGTACCCTGAATCAGTCGCTCTCCTGGTCTGATTACCCTTCGGGTACTTTTTTCCCCGAGGGGAGAAGAAGAACCACTCATTATCGGATTGAATTATAGACTTAGCTGATCACACGAAGAAAGCAAACAGTTCTAATCAAACACCAGAAAAAGCCCAAAAGAATTGGAAATAGCCATAGATGATTCATTTCAAAGAAATTCAAAGTTGAACGTAGGGTTTTTGCCTAGGGCTCAGATGCAGAGACAGAAGTAAGAATACAAGATCATATAAGCAAACACTGACCAGGTAAGTCCCAGGGTTCGTACTTATAAATTTCAATCTCCACAATCACTTCAACGCTCTTCTCGTAGCCTTCCAATTTCTTCTTGAGGTAAAACGAAATCAACTCTTCATCAGTCGGCGAAAACCGAAAACCAGGAAACATAGAAGAAACCGCCATAGAAAGCTGCACTTCCCTGGATATCCCATTCTCAGCAGCAGCAGCAGCAGCCGCCGCCGCCATTGGCAACAACCTCGAGTGATCGAAACGGAAAAGGAGAAACAGAGGAAAAGGGAAAGGGAAAGGGATCGTATATTGTTGGTGGTTTTGGTGTGGCGAAAATGCTTACCGAGAAGAATTCTTTTCTTAGGTCGCACGTCAAATGGGATTTTGTTGAAGCCATTTGAAGCCTCGAGAAACGTGAAGGGACGCGTGGGGATTGATTTAGGCTTCGAAAGAACGCGTATGGCGTCAGGCATATCTGGACAGTAGAATCGGAAATCTATGGTTCTGTGGCGCCATTCCAATGGCGATAAGCTCCTCTGTGGGCGCCATTCCAATGATGACAAGCTTCTCTGTTGGTGCCATTGCAGTGTACGTTCAAGGAAAATAACGGTGGAGTGTTGGATTTATCCATGTTGAGGAGTCACCAAAGATGACGTTTGATGTTTGCGTAAGAAGTTCAAAAGTTCATTGTTTTGTCCAACATTTCCGTGCATCCTTTGGAACATGTTTACTTACTCGGGTTTCCAACAGCAAAAACTATTTCCATAAACCAACACGAGTCATTTCAACATGTTTTATTCTCAATCATGTATCTTAGTAAAATTTCAAAAAGGTCATCCAACATAGATAGATCATTCCCGAAGCAACGAGACCGTAAAATAGCTTTACCAAGTTGTTGGATGCACTTGGAACGTTCAGTTCAATCACTGCTCTTCTCTCCTTCACCTCTATTCCCCGATATTACCTGACCTTTCTTGGCTTCGCCCCTTCCCTTATCGGTCTCGCAATTCCATGTAAACTCGGTCTCATGCCTGAACTTCTGGGTATCTTATGGACCTAAGATTGAAAGATCCAAACCTTCCTCTTTGGAGCACAAACGGACGTGACCACAACGAAAGAAGCAAATCTTATTCTGATTCTTTGCTGCTTTACCAAGTGAAAGACGGAAATCCGGATCATTCATCGAGAGTCTCCCTTCAAACAAACACAGTAAACTCGAATAGTCTCGGGGATAGTCAAAGGGACGAACAAGACGTTTAACTATAAAGTTTATGTATACCTTATTGGTATATGTAATAACATGTTTTATAAAATGTGGATGAGGAAACACGTTGAAAACAATTTGAAAGAAAGTAATGTTACAGGCTAAAAGCAAATAAGCAACAATCACAACTTTGATAAGATATAATGGAAGAATTGACAACTAAACACATCCCTCGTACATTTTGGGTCATTTTGGTATTAGCAAGTATAAACATGAATTTGGTGAACGGTTTACCATCCATATATTGACATGACAAGGATAGTAAAGACCAAACTACACGTGAAAACAAGTAAAAGGGATTCAGAATAGACATGTAGCAATGGACAATACGCCCTAGACAAGCATGTTTGAGACATGCAACATGTGACTACAGGGGACAAACATGTCCAAGACATCTAACACATAACTATAGGCAACACGCCTTAGTAATTTTCCTTCCATTTTCCTCACTTCTTCGTCAAAGTTGTTGTCAATGTTGTCATCGCCTTTGGTTTAATATATTTATTTTTATGATTAATTTTATTTTTAATTTAAATTTATCTTTTTTCAAGGTTTTACCGTCACACGCAAAAAAAAAATTGAGCGGATGATAATCTAGAGTCGTGATGTTCTTTTATGTATTTTAAAACTTTTATTTACTTTAAATTAAATTTACATAGTAGCTAATTAAATTTACTTAGTACGTCATATAAGAGAGATCTGAAAAATGCAGTAAAATGAGTATTTGTGCTTTCTTTTAACCAATAGTCTTTGCAATATTTAGATTGCATGTTTAGAATCATTCAAGCTTAACATGATCGATCTTGGTTGTGGAGTGATTCGAATCTCAAAAAAATGTTCTTGGTTTGAGATACTCGATCAACAATTTAATATGGATTTTACTTTCTATTGGAGTGATTCCTTATCATTAGGGCTAATTGTTCAATTTTCTTTTAGCCAAGGGCTAAGTTTCTTTTTAATTCTATTTAGTTTAGATTGCATGTTTAAAATCATTCAAGCTAGACATGATCGATCTTGTTTGTGGTGTAATTCAAATCTCAAATAAGTGTTTTTCCTTGAGATATTCGATCAACGAGGTAATCTAAATCTTACTTCCTTTGTAGTGATTACTTATCATATGATATCAGAGTTTTCCCTCGGGTTGATTCCTTATCACCATTAGTTCGAACTAGAACACAGTCTTACCTTATATAGTATGACACATAGGTATACGATACAAAGAATATTAAATAGCTAACCAAATCATCCTAAAATCTGTATAACAATCTTGATGGTAAATATGTTTCGATGAGTTATGAATTGCTGTTAAGAATATTTAGTACTAAATTATAGTTTGCCATATATATCATATTTGATATTTTATCATAAGGCAGATAATTGTCTTCTTAATGGTATCTCTCCATTTATGGTTATTTCCATTTATTACCCTTTTCATTTTATTTGATTATAAATAGATAACTTTCACACCATTTAGGTGTTGTGGAAAAAGTCCATTAATACCTCGGCATTGCAAGCACTTTTCAATTGCTCGCTTCTATTGTCTCTCCTTTATGATTAGTTATTTGAAAAAGGTTCATAATTTTTGTGTAGGTTCCAATCATCAATGAAATGTGTAATTAATATTCGGAATAGAAGTCCATTTATCCGTCCTTAATTAAACTCCTCATCCTTAATTAAACTCCTCGACTACTTCGAGTTATGACACTCTTTCTCTTCATCAAGTACAATTGAAAACAATCTTTTGCAATTTTGACCGTGATGGAAATGCCTTGCAAACATTTATGAAATCCTTCACTCGAACTTAGAATGACAATTCATCAAATACGATCATACAAGCAAGCATCGCTCTCCAATCGTCGAGTGAAAGATGTAGCTATCATATTACATTAAAAAATCTCTCCTTCAATGTAATCACGTGACTACTTATATATTTCTTACATTTTTTTTAGATGCGTAGATAAACTAATATATTCATGAATGGAACCAGAATGTAAAAAAAGAAAAAGAAAAAAAGAATTCATGAACTAAATTTCCGTGACCATTCTCAATTAGGCGGAAGTTTGACCAAAAAGAAGGAATGACGACTACTTGTATATCCCTGATCATTTCCTAAATTAGCTAATGTGAGACTCTTTCCTAACAATCCTCCCTTTGAATAAAGTACACTATAGAGTCTCCTCTGAGGCCTATGGAGCCCTCAAACAAACTCTCCCTAAGTTAAGGGCATGACTCTGATATCATGTTAAGAATAACCAATTTCTACGATGGTATGATATTGTTCACTTTGAGCATAAGCTCGCATGGCTTTACTTTGGGTTTCTCCAAAAGGCCTTAAGTCATCGTAGATGTATTCCATGATCATTTCCTAAATCAGCTCACGTGAGACTCTTTCCCAACAATCTTCCCTTCGAACAAAGTACATTAAAGAGTCTCCCCTAAGGCCAATGGAGCCCTTGAACAAAGTACACCTTTATTCGACACTTAGTCATTTTTTACTATACCTTCGAGGCTGACAACTTCTTTGATCGACATTTGAAAATTCTATTGACATAACTAAGTTAAGGGGATGACTCTGATACCATGTTAGGAATAACCACTCTCCACAATGGTATGATATTCCTCATGCAATTGGAGGTGTATTCCTTACCTATAAACTCGATCATTCCTAAATTAGTCAATGTGGGACTCTCTTCCCAACCCAATAAACTGATAAAATAAGATTGTCACACTCGCCAGTGAAGTAATCGCTTATGATGTGAACCTTTGGCCGGATGCGCCCGCCACGCGAAAGGGATTCCTCGCAGGCGTCGAGGATTTGATGAACCCTGCGATGACGAAAAGAAAAGAAGGGGAAATCAAGTTTCAAAGCAGAGTTGAGAATCAGTTGCGGGTAGCGGTGGATGACCGGAGACGCGAAACGGGGAGATTTGGAGGGAGGAGAATAGAGAGAGGAGGTTCCGAGGCCGACGACGGTGGCAGAGGTGGTGGCGAAGGCGGTGGCCATTTTGGATGATTCGTGGGAATAAGGGCTCGGGTGGTGCGGTTCGTTTGTAGAAGGGAGGGTGTGGGATTTTCTTTGGGATTTGATCGATGTGGATATTGGATGCATTTTTCGATGAATCAGGGTTTGACACGTGGAAATATTTGGATAAAGTGGGCCCATTTACTTCTCTCTTGAATTTTTGTGGCGGCGGTCGTGGGATCTTTAGATTTTTGAAATTTTGAAAATTAGAAAATTAATTTTTTATTATAAATAAAATAATTAATTTTTTTAATTAAAATTAAATGATTAAGTTTGAAGCTTTAGTACATAAATCTAACTCATTACTTGAGAATGGGAGAGAGATGAGAGATGTGAGTTTTTTTTCACCGAGAAACTCGAGGCTAATGGACGCTACAAGTCCCAACTCATTTTGATAGGTCTGTTTATAGCTTTACGTACCATTTTGAAATTGAGTCTTTCCAACCAAGCATTTTATTTGTTTTCCATTTATTAAAAAAAAATCTAATTATTTACTTATTCATCGTCAAATGGATTGATTTAGTCGAGACAAGTGAAAATTATTAAAACTCGAACTCAGTTGTCTAACTAGCATCATGACCTCAACAAGTATTTGTATGTACTCTTATATTTCAAGAGAGGAGAGCTACTACACCAGAGTCTAATTGAATCCCAGAAATAGATGTGTCATCCGAACCACTATGAACACGAATGGTTACTATTTATGGTTTGGAATTCGCTCAATTTCTACTTCAAAGTGGAAGAATAAAAGAATAGAACTTTGACTTTGAGAAAGTCAAAGTCCAACTTTGACTAAGTTAAAATGAAGACTATTTAATTTCTTTTTAAATTAAGTATCCAAATGTTGACCTCTCTCTTGGAAGAGATAAATTGAATGATTAAGGAATAGAGGAGGTTGTTTGGATAAATATTGTATTTAGGACTTATGCCCAATGCAAATATATGATGTGATGTATTATAAACATGTTTTAAATGTTTGGATTGTGACGCATATAAACATGTTTTAAATGTTTTGGACCATATTTTTATGTATATTATATAATTCTAATCATAAAAAATAATTAAACATCTTGAAAAATTATCCCACCAAAAATAAGAGTGTATAGAGTATATATTAAATATGACCCAATCCTAATTATAAGCGTTGAACCCAAAAATAGGAGTATATATTAAACTCGACCCGACCCAACCCAATTATAAGCCAGAGTTGGGTTAGATAACATTTTGGGTTGGAAAAAGAATAGGTCAGTTCAAGTTCTGGGTTGGTCCGAACCGAAATTTTTTAACGGTTGGAAAAAAATAGATTCAGTTCAAGTTTCAGGTTCATTGGACAAATTTTTGGGTTGGTCCGAACCAAAATTTATTTTATGTATGGGTGGGTCGGCTAAATTTTTTTTATGTATGTGTGGGTCGGCTAACCTAGTTTTCAGGTACAATTAGAAATGAGGAAAAAGTTTACAAAAAGTTTAAAATTTTCAATTCCATCCTCTAAATCATAGATTTAAATTTAAAATTTAAAATTTAAATGTAGAATTATTTTAAAATTTTCAATTCTATCTCATAAATAGGTTTATTTTAAAATTTTTAGTTCTATCTTATAAATCATATATTTAAATTTAAAATTTAAATGTAGTATTATTTTAAAATTTTTAGTTCTATCTTATAAATCATATATTTAAATTTAAAATTTAAATGTAGGATTATTTTAAAATTTTTAGTTCCATCTTATAAATCATATATTTAAATTTAAAATTTAAATGTAGGATTATTTTACAATTTTCAATTCTATCTTATAAATCATACATTTAAATAATTTAGATGTAGGATTATTTTAAAATTTTCAATTCTATCTTATAAATCATACATTTAAATTTAAAATTTAAAGGTAGGATTATTTTAAAATTTTTAATTCTATCTTATAAATCATATCTTTAAATTTAAAATTTAAATATAGATTATTTTAAAATTTTCAATGGATTAAAATTTTCAATTCAATTCTATCTTATAAAGGTAGGATTTAAAATTTTCAATTCAATTCTATCTTTATAAAGGTAGGATTTAAAATTTTCTGTTCTTTCGGTTCTAGGATTATTTTAAAATATTCTGTTCCATATTTAAATTTTATTTAAATGTAGGATTATTTTAAAATTTTTAATTCTATCTTATAAATATAGGATTATCTTAAAATTGTAGGATTATTTTAAAATTTTCAATTCTATCTCATAAATGTAGGATTATTTTTAAAATTTTCAATTCTATCCTTTCTCTATTCTATTTTTATCAAAATTCTTCAGTTCTATTTTATTTCTATCAAAAATATCAAAATTCTTCAGTTCTATTCTATTTCTATCAAAATTCTTCAGTTCTATTCTATTTTTGTTCTATCAAAATTTTATGTTAATGTTATATCTTCAGTTCTATTCTATTTCTGTTCTATTGTTCTTTCTATTCTATCAAAAAATTTTATGTTAATGTTATATTGTCAGTTCTATTCTATTTCAGTTCTATTGTTCTTTCTATTCTATCAAAATTTTCTGTTCTATTTCTGTTCTATTATTCTTTCTATTCTATCAAAATTTTCTGTTAAAAAATTCTGTTTCTGTTCTATTATTCTTTCTATTCTATCAAAATTTTCTGTTAAAAAATTCTGTTCTATCTTCAGTTCTATTCTATTTATGTAGGATTATTTTAAATTCTATTTAAAGGTAGGATTATTTTAAAATTTTCTAGAATTATTTTTATTTTAAATTCTATTTAAATGTAGGATTATTTTAAATCTATTTTATAAATCATAATTTTAAATAGTAGATCTATAAATCATAATTTTAAAAAATTTTCTATTCTAAATCTATTTTAATAATAGATTTAAATTGTTCAATATTTTCCAATACTAAGTATATTTTTTTATTTCAATATTTTTCATAAATCATACCTTTTATAAATCATAAATTTAAATTTAAAATTTTTTAGTATCCATTTAAATTGTTGAATATTTTCAAATGCTAAGTATATCCATTTAAATAGTTGAATATTTTCAAATGCTAAGTATATTTTTTATTTCAATATTTTAAAATATTTTCAAATGCTTATAGATTAGGTATATTTTTTATATATTTTTTATTTTAATATTTTTCATTTTTTATTTTTACCGATATAAATATGTATATTCAATAAATTAAAAAATTAAATAATTAATATGTTGGCCCATTGATTTACCAAATAAATAAATAAATAAAATTACTTTATTTAATTTTTTTCTATTTTTCAGAACGCCTCCAATCCATACAACACCCCCGCATGTTTCTCCACCTCATTCTGTACAAAAAACGTGTCCCTCATCTTCTGAAACGCATGCCACGTCAGCAAACTATCCGAACCGGCCTGATGGCACTTCCCAACCGCCCGGTTCACATTCAAACTCTTCGCTATCCGGTCCAACCCGCCGTACAGGCTCTTGCAGAACCGCATCATGTACTTCACATCGTACACGTTATCCCCGAATAAAACCCTTAGAACGCCGAGGAATTCATCCAGCCGATTAGGAAGGCTCTTCTGAGTCAGAATCTTAATCAAATACGCGAAGTCATACGCGCTGTGAAACGTCACCCAACTCACTGAGTCATTACAAACGAGTCCCGACGACATCATCAACTCGGCAAATCGGCACGAGTCGATTCCTTCCACGCGGTTCCGGTCAAAATCGATGCCCTGACGGCGGAGAAGGTCGATTGAATCAGGCGCGTAGATGTCACGCGCTAGATCGAAATCCATGAAGTTAAACTCCCAAATGAATCGGCTATCATCGGTACCGAGATCTGGTAAATTTCCATCGGAATCGGAGAGAGTGATACCGATCTGTATGAGATTGAGAGCATCGACGTTGGATTTGAGGAGTTTGTAATGATCAGAGGAGGAGCGATTTAGAGCGTTGAAAGGCGCGGTTGGAGCGGTGAAAACGATTCCGGGGAACTCAGTGTCCATTGAAACGCAAGGAAAGTGATCGATCAAATCGCGGATCAACTGGAACTCAGATTCGAGATTGGAGGCCCAAACTTCACGGATTTTGATGGATTTGTAGTGATTGTTGTTGAGATCGTGGCTAACCATGGCCGAATTCTCGAGATTTGATCCGATCGGATCTGAAAACAAGATTGGAGTGAGATTTGGATGAAGAAAAAAAAGGAAGAAGATGAAGTTCTTATAGAAATTGAAAAGGGAGAAAGTGAGGGATTTAGGGGAAGGTGCGAGGATGGATGCAGTGTATTGTGAGGTTGAACGCGTAATTAAATGTTTTGACTCGGAGACTAAGCGAGTTGACTCGGTCCAAATTGGGTTCTCTCCGGGCCGATTTTTTTTTTTTTTTTAAATAATAATAATAATAATTAAAAAAAAGAAGTTAGTGGGCCAACTTTTTCTGTCTTCGTGCCACTTTCCTCGTGGAGTGTTTACGCTGATTCCCCATTTTCTTTTTCTTTTTTTCGTTTTTTAATTAAAGAAAATTAAATTAATGCAATTTTAAACGTGGGGAATTTAATCTTGGTGTATCCCATGAGGTTATTTTTATGAAATAAAATAACATTTTTTTAAAAAATTAAATATTTGGTCGTTAATTAAATAACACTCCTTAATGATTATATGATGAGATATATATTTTTTTTTTTAGTAATATAGTTTGACTGATAATATAATAATAATATTAGAGGTGGGATCATTCTTTGGCCCGGGTCCTCTCCTAGAATTGATTTATGGGATACTATTTAGTTAGTTTGTGTGATGTGTATAGTTCGGTGTTGAGTTCTGACATGTGATTATGGTTGATCCCTATGGACCAGACCAAACATTGATGAAATGGGTGTCCACTTGATGTAACTTGCATGATTCTCCTATCAAATATTAATTTTTCAACCAAACAATTTATAATAGGAATTTAAATATTTTGTAGTTCAGCCTTATACAACGAAACAATTTAAATATGTTGATGGAACTACGGTTTTACCACCTAACTTTAAACTAGAAACCTCCTCAGCATTCAACATCAAATATTTGACATGGAAAGTAGCCGATCAAAGATTTCTCTATCTCCTCTCTCACCGAGGAAGCCATTGCTATTGTTGTTGGTCTTTCACAGCACGTGACGTTTTGCTCGCGTTGAAAACTACATTCAACCATCCATTTGAAAGCCTTAAGATTCAAGAATGACTTACCGCTGATGAAATGCGACACCAAGCCTGTTGTTGACTATGCTCGTACCTTTAGTACAATTTGTGATCAACTTCATGCTATTAGTAAATCCGTCGAAGACATTGATAAAGTGCGCTGATTTCTTTGTGGACTTGTCACCTATGGTAAGCCGGAATAGATGCTTATAATAAATAGTCAAATATGGTACGTATGGTAAACTGTAATAGAAGGCTAAATATCATACCACATATTTATTTATAATAAAGGATCAAATATGATACCTATAGTAAACTATAATTTAAGGTTACATAAATGAGAATGAGGGGAAGAGAGAATCTGAGTTTTTCCGATGAGACAAACCAAAGAGATCCGACGTCAAAATGACTAATCCACGTAGCTGAATCGACGACTGAAAATGCCACGACACAGGAGTGAGGCAAAGATCACGAGGAAACGGGTAAGGAAGATGAAGTCCATGGGTTTCGGGTCGGGTCCAGATCGGGTACCTAATTGGTGATCCAATACTGCAATCATCTGTCCGCAACCCAAATACCCACACAGCCCAAGAACCAACCCTCGGCCAACCCGCAGGGATAAACCGAGCCCAGACCTGCAACCCGAAACTGCCACATCAGCCCACCTACAACACCTCGGCCCAAGCCTGCACCTGAGGCTCAGATTGATAAGCTGAAATAACCTGCAGCAGCCCAACTTCATGACGCGTGACCCGCACCTCGACCTACACGCGTCAGCGCCCCGTTGCGCCATGTGACACACCTGCAGATAAAAATCCCCTCGGCTTACATGGCTCAATCGCCTTCGGCTCGGCTCCACGACTCAAAAACCAGTTCCTTAGCTCGGTAAAGGGTATTTTTTCCCAATTTCTACGGTTCGAACCATCTCGAAGCTGATTTTGACTCTAATTAAGGTAATTGAGGTAAGTATGATCATCATTATTGCCAAATTCATTTTAAATTACATTAGAAATGTGAACTACTAACAAAATGAGATGGCAATCCTAATAGGAAACGACTCTCGATATTTAGAACAATTTCGAGAAATGGAAGACAAGCGTACTTGAACTTAAGGAAACACTAGCTAAGGTCAACCAAGTAAGTGACCTTACTATAGAATAGGCTAAACAACTTGTTTGATGATGACGACACGTGCTTAGTGGCCCCTGATTATATTAATGCTTTGTACTTATGATGCTCTGATTATATTATATGATGATAATGTATAATGTATGATGTATGATGACGTGAATGAGTTATATGATGATTTCATATGATATTGTATGATGATTATGATGATGATGCATGATAACATGACGATGTAAGACGTAAGATTACAAATTTCCTTAATATGACATTGTTTTCTATATTAAGATGAAGGCATGTTTTAAATGTCATGTTGCATTATGACAATGATTTTTCTGGGACACAACCCTATGATGAATGTACAAAGACCAATAAACGTATATTATTTATATTAATATGTGAAAGGAACTTAAGGTTGTCACAAAAATGTTTTAAAGATGAGAAACTATAGGGACCTCATGCATTATGTGTGTACATATACATCGAGCTACTTTCCCTTGTATGATGATGAGTACAGACGTGTACACTGCGATGATGATGATCAGCATCATGCTTCGCATGACACTCAGGAGTCAGTTGACCTCCGGATGTCGCTACGGACAACTAGCTCGACTATGATGGATCTAGAGGGTGCGAACCGCCTAGGGATCCACACTTGCATGTGTGGGTCGTGTGTAGGAAAGTACTACCCATCTAATGTTGTCCGGACTGGAGGCCACCCCTTTGATGGTTTTAACAATAGGTCTCTAGAGCATGAGTGACATGTGTTTGCATTTTCCGACCTCAATAGCGGGGTCACTTATAAAATACTCAGGCCGTGTGCTACTTCTATTTCAAGTAAAGGTAAAACACTAATGTACAGTTGACAACGACATCGCAATCAGAGACCATGACACGTGCATATACTAGTAGTATTTTAAATTCTTAGACTTAGTTTAGTACACCGTGTTTTGCATTTAATGTTTTATTTTATTTATTTATTATTCTTCTTATCTTGTTTTGAATATATTTTCGAACATGTAAGACCATGATAGCGTTTTAAGTCAACGTTATATTTTTAAGGTGAAGATTATGTTTCACAATGGCATTTTAAATGTTTAATTCCACATAAGAGTATAGAGTATGATGACAGTAACGACTTTAGGTTATTAGAAATCTAAGGTCATTACACTATATAGGGGGGCGTTACTGTCTTTTAAGTATGAAAATGACATAGGCTAAAATAAAACAATCACATAGTTATCTATATATATATATATATACTCATCTCTCTTTTTTTCCCTAAAGACGTAAGAAAGAAATATGGTCTTGTCAAAGCTAAGGGCACTATTCGTCTAGATGGGTGGGCACATCATTTCCCGAGTACCAATACTACTATTTTATATTACTGGTCATCAAACCTCACCGAGATATTGCCATTGAACATGTCAAACCCAACCACTGACGTAGCCATGCATCAAAGAAATTTTAGATGGTAGTGATTGCTTGCATTGGTATCTTCCTAGTATCCTGGACACATGGAACATGATCCCTTCTTCTAAAATATAGCTTCGTCTGTCCTAAAAGTTCACTTTTGGACATTCAACTTTGCTCCGTGAGTAATCCAAGAAGGTATCTTAATTTGCAGCCTCTAGTAAAGATGATCACTATGAGATGGGTTTGTTAGGGAGAGTGATGGGAAGAAGAGATGCAATTGTATAATCACGATTTTATATTAGCTAATGGTTCATTTATCAAATGAAAATTTTGGTGCATTCTATGGAAATTCAACAATAGTCATCTCGTTATTTGATTACCCTTCTAAGGAAATTCAACATTCCACCTCTTGATTGCTCGAAACTACTTGTTAAATATAGTTATTATGATCCTTAATACTCATCTGACTCCGAAATTCAACTTCGTTCAACTTCGTTCATGCTAACTAAAATTATGAATAATTTTCTAAGGTCGTTGGTTTGAATTTTAATACTTTCTAAAAAAAAAAAAAAAATTATATTCTTAATTAAAGCAAGTTTTGGATGAAACACGTGATGGTATAATATGCCATATAGTTTAATTTTTGTGAATTAAATATTTATTTTATATGATAAAAAGGAGAATTGAGTGCAAACAAATTATTTTTTAGTTTTTGCCTAATTTCATAATGGACGACTAAATTATAATATTACGATATTTTAAGTTACTTACACTTTGGAGCTTCTTTTTGGAGAGAAGAAAGACTCGTGTTATTGAGGTTCCTTCTTCCGTCAAGATCCGAGAGAAATCCGCAAGGTAAGATCTCGAACGTTACTCTCAAGATCTGAGATCTTCGTTTGGGAATAGAGCGTTAAAGTTTACTATCTTCATCTAGGGAAGATCCGCCACTAATTTTGTGAGGAAATCGGACGAAACGTCGAGATCTGAGAATCTTTCCAAGAATGGTAAGGATGTTATCGTACCTCTTTTTGACTTCATAACTCGTCGTATGATTAAGTAAAAATCAAGAAAAAAATATTGGCACGTAGGTTGTAATATGATCTAAAACTTTGTTGAAAAAGTCATTACGGTTTGGATTAAGAATCGAGAGATATAAAAATGAGAAGAACATCAGAATACTAATCGAAAACCTCGTTTTTCTGCTAGGAGGAGAGAGAAGATGACGGCGCGCCATGTGTCAACCGGCAAGAGGACCGCGTGCGCCAACAATCACCGGACACGGGTCGAATGTCGCTTGGGAAGACGTGGCCCCAGCCTTCTAGCGACACGCATCCCTAGCCATGCAACCCGACCTGCGTCCCTCGGCTGACCCGGTACCCGTGCGACGAAACAAACCGCGGTGACTCGTTGTCCACCCGAACCATTGCACCTAAACCGAACCGATGACCTGCGGCTGCAGAAAATCGGGGGCGTGTGACACTTGCGCATGGAACTTGCGAGTGACTTCATCCCGGCGCGTGGAAGCGCATTTTCGTCCCGTTCGACTCCTGTTTTTCCTATTTTCCTCCCGAATCCAATCCTAACTCTATTTTGTATGAAATAGGACCAGTAAGTCACCACACGGAACTTTAGGAAGAAATACTTGAAGGAGTTGCTTGGAATGCATGCATGCTAGTTTAATTATCTTAGGTGGTAGCCTTCCGTGATTGAATGTAGGTATTTGATTGTTAAAAGTAAGATGTATTGTGTGAAATATTATGAGAATTATCTGAGTATTGCTGTTATGCTTTAAGCTTCCACTTTATATATATATGTTTAATTCATGTGAAAGGAGGATGGGAACTTGTGAATTCTGTGCTCTGGGAGTTGATGGATGTTATCGCCCCGTTGAGCATGTATGTTTACTTTGCATGAATTTTGTATAATGATGATGGATGATAGTTGTGTACACTCAGTTGAATTTTCATGATCCATAGGTTTGATAAAGTCTAGGGATATGTGGTTAAAGTGACAAGTCAGTAAGTGTAGACATAACCTTTCCCTAGGAGCCTAAGAAACTACCATGGCATACGAACCACCTCTAGAGTACCCTTAGGCTACTCCTTTCCCTAGGAGCCTAAGAAACTACCATGGCATACGAACCACCTCTAGAGTACCCTTAGGCTACTTGTGTGTGGATGGTGTTATAGCTTCGTGGGGGACCAGTGGGTTCCTGATCAGGACTTGACTGCTCGATTGTCGTTTTAGCATGGGAAACGAGATACCCACGTCGTAACTGACCATTTAGCTAGATGGGATAGGAGAGGCAACCCTCCAAAATACAGGGGGATTACCAGGTAATCTCATAGCCATGCCGAGGTAGCCACTCATAGGGTACCAGTCCAACACAAGTTAGCATAAGAGGAACTCTAGGGGTATAAATGAAAGGACTAAGAACCAAAGAAGCCCCAAGGGGCAAGCCCTAATGAGTTAAGATCAGAACCAGATGTTCTAAAGCCAAAGGAAAGTCTATGGATGTTTGTTAAGTTTAGGTGCGATGAGAGTCTACAAGTAGGTGGTTTACTGAGTATAATTTTATACTCATTCTTGTTATACCTTTCTTTTTCAGGTACGTGAGGCGATGGGTCAAGAGAGGGCGCGTTGAACGATGTGGATTGTCACAGAGAGAGCGTGTCCCGGGGCGTCAGTTCGGTCTTACTGATTAGTACACTTTGTCCTTTATGTTTTCTTTCCTTGTCTATATCTAGTCACATATGACCTCTTTATATTGAAACGCTTTTCTTATGAAATAAATGAAACACTTTTGAAATAATGTTTTCTTTTGAATTTTTTGCATACACACTACATGTCATAGTTATTGTTAGTCACGACTTGAGGTTAAACTTTTTTTGAGTCATGACAGAAACAGTGGTACTTAAGGCGAAAGATGTAATCACAGGGGTAAAACGGACTTTTGACCCAGTTGTAATTATGAACAACTCATGAAGGATCGACTTGCTTGTAATGATTATATCAATAGACATAACTTGTTCTACCGTGCATAAGAGTGTAACTCTAGGTCTATAGTGGAGTGACTTATACTTAATGAATAAAAATTGATTAATTAATTAATTTTATATCATTGGATCTTATAATCGGTAGGTCCATAAGGTCCTCTTACTAGCTCATAGTAACGCTAAAAGGTTCAATTTATTTGGAAAAAAATTTGAAATGTCAAATAAATATTTAATATACTACATATATTAAATAAATAAATAAAATATATTTAATTTGAAGGGTTCAAAATAATATTTAATATGTTAAATATAAATAAAAAAATATATTAATTTGAAAGGTTCAAATTAATATTTAATATATTGAATACTTCGAGGAAATATATTTATTGTATTTAATACAATTAAATATTAAATTAATCAATATATTTTGATACATTAAATAAAAATATATTTAAAATTTGAATGAGATTCAAATTAATTAAATATATTAGAATATCTTATAATATTTAAATATGATTTGTATAAGATATTATATTCTAATATATTAGATATGCAAATATATTATTTGGCAAAAATTCTCAAAGAGTCTCTATAAATAGGACTTCGTGATGAGCGAAACACATACGAATCTCTCCCACCTTCTCTGAAGAATGAAATTACATCTACAAACAATTCTCGAAACTCTTTCTCTCCAATCCTTTTGCAATTTTATTTCAAGAGGCTCCTACAAGTCTTGACCTTGTTTGAGTCATAGCAAAGAAGAATTTGTGGAACGTTGAAGAGCTTTTGCATGGTTGGAATACTTCAAAGTGTCTTGAAAGTTATGGTCTCTTCAAAAGTAGAGTTTTTGCTCTCCTATTTATTGCTTTTGTTTTAATTATTAATAAAATTAAAACGGTAACTAATGCTTACGCTACGTGGATGAAGAGTTCATTCCCTTCAAACTATGCATAAGTGAATTAGATAAATGCCCCAAGTCAACATTTCGCCTGTGATTTTTCGAGCTCCCAAACACCCCAACACCACCCCCTTGTAACTTCACGAACCTGAAAAGAAAAGATTAGAAAGGGGTGAGTATAAATATACAAACCTAATTGTAGGCTCTTATCGCAACCAAGTCTTAAGAGAAAACCACAAATTATTCTCTTGATCCTAGAATCTTAGTACTCTCAGTTTATAGCTTGGGGTAGAAGAAACTTAACTTTCGTAACGGTATTCAGCATTTGAGGATGAGACGCTACCTCATAGAACTCTGTACCAAGGTGGGAGACATCATGGTGAGTACTAACCTACTCATCGTCTATGAAAAAGTTAGTTGGCGAACCCACCCCACAAGCCATGTAGTCACCTAAGAATTGGGGACACTACCTCCTGATACAAACCAGCTTGAACAGTTCACCCACGTGGTCAACATCCCTCCATAGGATGGACTCGCCATGAAGACAACCTTGACCTACTTGCATGATCAACATCCTACCATAAGATGGATCCATCATGTAGAATAGTCGATCTACCACTGAGTATCACGACCCTAACTAGCGTCTCGTCTAGCTCAATGGTACTGCACCAAAGTAGAATGGGAAGTGAAAGGTCCTCGAACGCTATTCTATCTGCTGTCGGCTAAGGGTTTTTTTCCTCCGTCACACGGTTCTAAATTGGTCCTCTAGGCCTAAAAAGTAGATAGGTGGTTGTGATAGGGGCTCTAGCTTCTTGCTTCCAAATTCACTCATTCAAGACCTCGAAGGATGTAATAGCTTAGGGATAAAGGGTCTCCTCCTCTAGTCGTCCATCACGATACCACTGAATGCAACATTAGGAGATCCGCCTATCTGAACCTAACCTCGTCCCTACAAGGGTACACCTAGACTTAACTCAACACTACTTCTTACCTATCATATAATAAGTTGACAGAATCAATGAGCAGGAGTTTATGTACATTTAACTATGCATGCAGTCACACAAACTCAACCGGGTGATAGCATCCATCAACACTCGAAGTGCTAGCTACACAAATACCCCGTCCGCCAACATAGCATGAATAAATATAAGTAGTAATAGAGCATTCAAGATAAGCATACATAAATTCGAATATGAAATTCTACTAAGGTAGCAACTCATCACATATACAAATAGCTCCGTAAGTACAGGAAATTTTCGGATCTAACCACTTAGGAGTAATTTTCTCTAGTATGCATGTAAAACCAAGTATACCTTACAAGTATTACTTCCTAATTCCGCATGGTTACTTATCGGTCTGTCGCGTGTCGTTCCGAGCTTGACTTATAGACATAAAAGACTAAAAATTATGAATTCTCTCTGGAAGCACCTGATTCACAGTAAAATACAACCAGCATTGAAATTGGGACGAAAAATTGACAATTGAGCATCAAACAATGCAAATTTAGGGTTTCCCATGAGTTTCAAATCATTTATTTTGGATTTTTATATCTTCGAATCCCTAACTCTTTTGACTCACTTCCTTCCCAAAAATTGAAGACCTCAAGTCCACCTTTTCAGATATATTTTTCTTGCATTTTTTTTACACTCATTTTACACTCACAAACTTTAATAAAGAGTTGAAAATCGAAAAAATTTAATTACTTATCGAAATTGGATGCTTATTGGTTTCGACTTTCAACGCTGTTTTTGGCCAAGTTTTTTAACTTGAAACTTACACGAATCCTTCCTTAGAGTAGTTTAGTTGAGTATTAAGAACTAAATCAATAAAAAAAAAGAAACCTCAAATCTAGTGTGAAATCTCTTGTTAGTTTCTAGTTACTAATTTAGTGTTATCCAAGTTAAAACCTGGTCTTTATGGCAATAAAATCAAAAATTTGCCTCAATCTTTGTATGACGTGCCCATTAAACCTGACAAATTTATAAGTAGCGTGCTTACTAGTTGAGATGTTAATCCTTTTGTAGTTTCATATCAATTATGGTTCGTTTGTCAATAAATGAAATTTGCGGTGCATTCTTTGGCATTAGGGCTGCATCCAATTTGTTGGTTTTAATAATCTTCTGGCCATTTGGTTACTCTTTTGAGGAAATTCAATCTTAGACCTCTTGTTTACTTGAAATTACTTGCAAAGTACCGTTAATTATGATCTTTAAAACTCATCTGACTAAAAATTTAGATTTGTTCATGGTTGAAAATGTGTCAAACTAAAGAATAAGATGCTAATTTAAATTAGGACTAATGGTTCAACTTTGTTCATTTAAACTTTTTTTTTTGTTAAGAATTTTCTCTATTTTTAAAAAATTATTGCAACGACCCGAAATTTTCTACTTAATTTAAGGTCGCTACTGTATACATACCATAAACATTGAATGCGAAAGACTTCATTTAAATTCCATAAAACATAACCTTTAACTTAAAACACAGCCATGGACTTACATGTTTCGAAAACATCTTTAAAACGACACAACAAAAGACTCGAAATAAAATAAACAAGCGTTTAAGTTTAAAACATCCTATTCTATCCTAAGTCTAAGAAATAAATGCCACTATTCTATGCATGTGCCATGATCTCGAGTTGCGATGCCGTCGTCAGCTGTACAGGAATGCCTTGCCTTAACCTGAAAAATGTAGTAGCACATGGCTTGAGTATTTAAAGAAATACTCAGTAAGTGACCCCACTATTGGGGTTAAATGCAACAATCACATGCAATGAAATGATGGGACCTATCTTTCGTTTCGTTTCGTTTCTTTTTCGTTTCGTTTCCCCTACGGTGTAATCCTAACAGGTAATCGTGGACGTGTACCATATACTCTACACGCAGCCCATACGTGTGAGTATGGGCTCACCAGCTAGTTCGCACACCGCTGGGCCATTGTCCCTAGCCGGTGGACATGCTCTAGGGGCCCACCGGGACCCGTTAAAACTAAAACCGTCACGGCAGCGCTATGCAGGGCATAACGATCGTTGTCCTGCCATTTGGATGTACGCGTCCGTACCCTCGTGATGGGATAGGGGTATCCCCCCAAATGCATGATCACACAATATGCATGAGGTCCTACTAGTCCTACAGTCATCATTTAATGAACATAACCCCGTGTCACGTTTTCATGCTTACATGTCATTCTCATTCTCATTTCGTTACATCATACATATTCCTAGCGGGGTTATGTATCATGCAATTTACCGTATTTCATGTCATACAATTCATTCAGTTACATTTCAATACTCATACAACAAGCCATAATCGTACAAGGGCCACACATCGTCACATGCATTCATATCACATCAACTAAGCAGCATAAATAACATACATTCACGTTCACATGATTTCGTACGTAAGCACAACAATCTAGCATACAATGTATCATATCATAACCAAGTCATAACGTGAACACTTTATAGTCATATCGTTCTCTAACTTACCATAGCCTTAACGTTCTTATACCCATCACAGACATATTATTACGTGACGTACCTTAGTCATATCGTCACAAGAACGTACCCTAACGCTATCGTTCTATCAATCTATCACAAACCTATCCCTTTCTACCCATAACCTAACCGTATTCTTTCATCAATCTCTCCTATCCATAGCACTCCGGTATGTAACCTAACTCTAACGTTTCATGAACGTATCTTTCTTCTATCGTTACATTTCGTTTTGTGCATCCTTCTCGTACCCTATCTCAAACATATCCTTGAGCACATCGTACCATAATTATTATCATACAAACCACATATTATAACATAACATAACATATAGGAAGCATATCGATCAACAAACAATTCACACATATCAATATATATGACACGTGCAGAACCACAGGGCACGTGTCAACATCAAATACAACCATGCCGATAGTAAGGTCACTTACCTGGCTAGCTTAAGTCGTTGTCACGTATATATCCTTACTGAAAGTTTGATTCCGTCCTTGAAATCAGAGTCAACCTATGTGAGTCCATAACATCAGTTTCAAGTTTGAACTCTATACTATTATTTCTCTAATTTATCTTGTTAAAATTCTGATATTTATTGTTAGACAAGATTTAATGGAGTTTCATGCCCTCTGATATCTCCTGTTATATTTTTAAATTCTGTTTAACAAATCTTCCCTCAATCTTCCCTCCTCCCTCAGAGTAATTATTTTCATTCCCATTCTGTAAATAGATTCTAGTTTTGTAAACATCAGTAAATAAGATATTACTCTAATTCTATATTTATTTTCATTCTGTAAATAGATATTATTGGCCAATTTTAATTAGGCTACTATCTTATGATTTATGGATCTGACAGCTAAAATTTTATTGGTTCTAACCTTATTTCCTCTAACTTCCGATCTTGATGCTAACAAAAATCTAATTAATTGAACATGAGATCTGATTATTACAGACGTTAAGATAGGAAAGAAGATTTGATCCTAAATTAATTTCTTATAACCATAACTAAATTAATTTCTTATAACCATACAGGAAAAGGAAATCTGAGATAGAATTTTACCGTAATAACTGACAAAAACCTCTAAATCTACAATCTGTTCGAAGCCATTTTACTTCTTCTCAAATCTGACCATGGTTGTTTTTGTTTCTTTCTTTTCTTGTGGAGGTTTTCTGTTTCTTTCTTTTTTGCAGCGTAGATGAGTAGAGGAGAGATAATTGTGGGAAGGGATGAGAGGTTAGTGGAGAGAGGTGGGGAAAGGTTTATTTTTTATTTTTTTTATTTTTTTTAATTAATTAATTAATTTTTTATTATTATTATTATAATTTTAACTATTTTTATAATTATTTTTATTCGTTTATTTCTTTATTTATTTTTGGGCTATTACATTGTATCCCTCTAAAAGAAACTTTCGTCTCGAAAGTGTTTTAATCTTGGAAGAACTCGGGTCCTTATTCTAAGAGTTCTTTGTTAAGTCTTCAAGTTCCATTAAGTAAAAATTCTTAATAAGTATACCTTAATTCGTATGAGTCATAACATTTATTTGCATGCATAAAACTTTCATAAGCCTATCACTTTGCATTCGTAAAATCTTTGAATCCTTATAAGGTGTTTTGTCATATAGTTAGGTATTTTAAATCTTAATTCATACTCCAAAAGGGTCTTTTGGTCATTTACCCCCAAATCTTGGTTTAATTCTTCAGCATATTCCAATGGTCTTGTAACTTTGTGTAATTCCTTTACACCATGATATAAGGCTCCTCATCAAATTTCATGTCATTTAAAGGTCACTTTGGTCATAAACTAGTGGTACGTCATTATAGGGGCATTTTAGTCATTTTACACTTACACTTGGTTTAGCCTATTATCATAACCTAATGGTCACCAAATTTCGTACACAGCCTTATCATGTCATATTGAGTCTTCTTCTAAAATTTTATGGACAACATAATTCATCTAAGGTTTGTGGTTCTGGCACTTCATTGAAATAAATGTTCATGTGTACAAATAAGGTTGGAAAACTTACATAGTTTCTCATTATTTATTTATTTATTTTTACTATGATTCCATCTACTAGATCAATAGTTTTACTAGTTTCTGCTTTACATTGTTCTCAAAATCAAATTTTCTACACTTAGTTAAAGGTTCACTAATTGACCTGTTTGTCCATACATCCTCAAAATCTCATTTTAGAAAACGAGATCTCCGCCTACACAAGAAAATTGTTGGTAAAACTCCAAATGTCACTTTCTTTTGATCTAAATGTTTCCTCTCCTTATCATTAAAGAAAGACAACGAAAAATTCCAGGGTAGAAACCTTCTCGAGAATTTCTCTTGAGATTCAAACTTATAGCTGATGATAGAACTAGAATAGTTGTTTCCTACTCGCACGCATTCATACCTTTGTTTCTCGATCAATCTCTAATTCTAATCTTCCTCCCCAATCAAATATTATGGTGCCAGTATAGATCGAAATTTCGTTATAGTTCAATTCTGAAAGGTAATAGATACCGGAGCTTTGCAATATTTGACGGATCACAATTCTATAGTCCATTTACTATAGAAGTTCTCTGGGAATTCATTAGCGGAATGTTTTCAATTAAAATTGTTCATTCTCTATATTTTTAATAATTAAAAAGAAAGAAAAAATTGTTTTCCTTTTCTCATTATTGTTTGTGTCCACTTGATTTGGTTCATCATTAATGTCTCATATTTGTAGATGAATTCCATATACAAATTTGCCTATTTTCCCATACAAAATCAAGAAATTTGTAATACTTATTCTCTTTTGGCTACCTACCCCAATTCTAGTAAATTTTTTGGAGTCAAAATCATGACATGAAACTGGTTAAGAACTCCACCCTATCCCAATGCAAATAGAATGCACTAGTAAATCACATAGATCTACGAACCACTTCCTGTATTTGGTTTGTGGTCAAGCTAGAGTTTGAGGATTTGGTAACTTTCATTGGAAACATTGTCAAATGGGCTTTTCTCTTGGTATACCTTATCTAGTACAGCCCAAAACTAATGCTCCTATAACCATAACGGAAAGACATCACAACCCTTTCAATGCCTTGTACTATGAAGAATGGGCTTAACAAAATTCTCTTATAAAAATTGGTATTATATAAGCATGGTGGATATCCTCACATGCCATAAAACTTGGGATACTTGAAAATCAAACTTAAAATGACAGTTTTGAAACTTTAACTATAGTAATACCTTTTAACGAGGTTGACATTGCTAGGAAAAATTGATTGGTAATTTTCTACAACAATTTGTTTATGTTGAGCTTCCTGAGTACATTCGTATACTTTAAGAAGGATTACCACAAAACTTCTAGTTGATTTAGAGACAATGTCTCACTCTAATCCTCATGTGTCTCCCGCCCAAGTTCATCTTAAATCATGGTTTCTTAAATTTAAGGTACCTTGACAATCTTATACCGTAGTCCCTCTCCATATACCTCTAAAATTTTGACCACGATCGTAATACCTCATCCAAATTATGGCTCGATACTTTTAAATCACCTCACAACTTCCATAATTGGTTGTATTATTATTATTTTTTATTTTTTAATTTTCAACTTATTATTATTATTATTATTTTTGGTTTTCAACTCCAAAGTTTTCTACCTCTCAGTGCTCCCAGCTTCCATTAAAGGCACTTATGTCATTTACCCATCAATTTAAGTATACATGTTTTAAACTTCTATGGTTTTAACTTCATTAATTTTTTTTCTTACTGATACTTTAATTTCACCATTACATCAAAGTTATAAAATTTTCTTTCAGATCCTACCACTTTTAATGTCTATAGTATACTATAGGATATTGGCATCTATCAAGCTTCTTAAGTCATTTTATTTCAACTAAAACTACTTACTCTTCCATATACATTGGTACAGTCCTCCCCATCTCTATAGTCATAAGACTGTGTAGTTTATCTATGTTTAAGACGTCTAACTAAAACATATGATCTTGCTTAGCAAAGTCATTTTCATAACAACCCTAACATTGAGTAGCTTAATAAAACTATAGCTACTAATTCACACCAACAATCTCAGTAAATCTAAACATCTTCAATACAACAATTTACATTCACATTCCATGCGAGGTAAAACATAACTCATCAATACAACAATTTACATTCACATTCCATGCAAGGTAAAACATAACGTATTCTAAATTATAATAAATATAGAATTAAGCTAACATGAATGCAGTAAATAATATTACAATCAATAGAGTAAAGTCCAATTATGAGTTATATTTTATAATGTCCAAACAATAACAACATACACAATCAACGGCATTTCATTTTCTTATCTTACGCAAGACATACCTGACGGAGACGGGGCATCAACGGTGGGACCATGGAACATGCCAAGCCTACATCGTAGGCTAGTCTACAAGATCTATAACCTAGAGCTCTGATACCAACTGTAACGACCTGAAATTTTCTACTTAATTTAAGGTCGCTACTGTATACATACCCTAAACATTGAATGCGGAAGAATTCATTTAAATTCGATAAAACATAACCTTTAACTTAAAACACAGTCATGGTCTTACATGTTTCGAAAACATCTTTAAAACGACACAACAAAAAACTCGAAATAAAATAAACAAGCGTTTAAGTTTAAAACATCTTATTCTATCCTAAGTCTAAGAAATAAATGCCACTATCCTGTGCATGTGCCATGATCTCGAGTTGCGATGCCGTCGTCAGCCGTATAGGAATGTCTTGCCTTAACTTGAAAAAATGTAGTGAGTATTTAAAGAAATACTCAGTAAGTGACCCCACTATTGGGGTTAAATGCAACAATCACATGCAATGAAATGATGGGACCTATCTTTCGTTTCGTTTCTTTTTCGTTTCGTTTTCCCTACGGTGTAATCCTAACAGGTAATCGTGGACTTGTACCATATACTCTACACGCAGCCCATACGTGCGAGTATGGGCTCACCAGCTAGTTCGCACACCGCTGGGCCACTGTCCCTAGCCGGTGGGCATGCTCTAGGGGCCCACTGGAACCCGTTAAAACTAAAACCGTCACGGCAGCGCTATGCAGGGCATAACGATCGTTGTCCTGACATTTGGATGTACGCGTCCGTACCCTCGTGATGGGATAGGGGTATCCCCCCAAATGCATGATCATGCATGAGGTCCTACTAGTCCTACAGTCATCATTTAATGAACATAACCCCGTGTCACGTTTTCATGCTTACATGTCATTCTCATTCTCATTTCGTTACATCATACATATTCCTAGCGGGGTTATGTATCATGCAATTTACCGTATTTCATGTCATACAATTCATTCAGTTACATTTCAATACTCATACAACAAGCCATAATCGTACAAGGGCCACACATCGTCACATGCATTCATATCACATCAACTAAGCAGCATAAATAACATACATTCACGTTCACATGATTTCGTACGTAAGCACAACAATCTAGCATACAATGTATCATATCATAACTAAGTCATAACGTGAACACTTCATAGTCATATCGTTCTCTAACTTACCATAGCCTTAACGTTCTTATACCTATCACAGACATATTATTACGTGACGTACCTTAGTCATATCGTCACAAGAACGTACCCTAACGCTATCGTTCTATCAATCTATCACAAACCTATCCCTTTCTACCCATAACCTAACCGTATTCTTTCATCAATCTCTCCTATCCATAGCACTCCGGTATGTAACCTAACTCTAACGTTTCATGAATGTATCTTACTCCTATCGTTACATTTCGTTTTGTGCATCCTTCTCGTACCCTATCTCAAACATATCCTTGAGCACATCGTACCATAATTATTATCATACAAACCACACATTATAACATAACATAACATATAGGAAGCATATCGATCAACAAACAATTCACACATATCAATATATATGACACGTGCAGAACCACAGGGCACGTGTCAACATCAAATATAACCATGCCGATAGTAAGGTCACTTACCTGGCTAGCTTAAGTCGTTGTCACGTATATATCCTTACTGAAAGTTTGATTCCGTCCTTGAAATCAGAGTCAACCTATGTGAGTCCATAACATCAGTTTCAAGTTTGAACTCTATACAATTATTTCTCTAATTTATCTTGTTAAAATTCTGATATTTATTGTTAGACAAGATTTAATGGAGTTTCATGCCCTCTGATATCTCCTGTTATATTTTTAAATTCTGTTTAACAAATCTTCCCTCCTCCCTCAGGGTAATTATTTTCATTCCCATTCTGTAAATAGATTCTAGTTTTGTAAACATCCGTAAATAAGATATTACTCTAATTCTATATTTATTTTCATTCTGTAAATAGATATTATTGGCCAATTTTAATTAGGCTACTATCTTATGATTTATGGATCTGACAGCTAAAATTTTATTGGTTCTAACCTTGTTTCCTCTACCTTCCGATCCGGATGCTAACAAAAATCTAATTAATTGAACATGAGATCTGATTATTACAGACCTTAAGATAGGAAAGAAGATTTGATCCTAAATTAATTTCTTATAACCATAACTAAATTAATTTCTTATAACCATACACGAAAAGGAAATCTGAGATAGAATTTTACCGTAATAACTGACAAAAACCTCTAAATCTACAATCTGTTCGAAGCCATTTTACTTTTCTCAAATTTGACCATGGTTGTTTTTGTTTCTTTCTTTTCTTGTGGAGGTTTTCTGTTTCTTTCTTTTGTTTGCAGCGTAGATGAGCAGAGGAGAGATAATTGTGGTAAGGGATGAGAGGTTAGTGGAGGGAGGTGGGGAAAGGTTTATTTTTTATTTTTTTAATTAATTAATTAATTATTTAGTTTTATTATTATAATTTTAACTATTTTTATAATTATTTTTATTCGTTTATTTCTTTATTTATTTTTGGGCTATTACAATTATATTTTAGTTTTTGCCTAATTTCACAATGGAAAATTAAATAACAATATTTCGATATTTGAAGTTACTTGTAACGTTAAATGTCGCATAATGAAGTAATTACGATAAGTTCTTTCTGTACATCTTATTTTAATCTGCTTCCTAATTATTTTAATATTTATACTGAACTGTAGGAAGATAATAAGCCTATCTGAAATAAAATTAGAGAATTTGTATAATAATTAGTCATTTTTATTTGTAATCTTCATATGTACTTAGTATGATAATGAAGTTTAGTAGTGTCTTAATATGCTTAATTAAGAGTTGGAGTTTGAAAAAATTTAAGAAGAAAAAAGAGAGATAAATATATATATAAATTACTATGTGATTATTTTATTGTGGTCTATGCCATTTTTATAGTTAAGAGACAGTAACGCCCTCCACATATAAAGAGAGAGGGCTTAGTGTAAACACGGGAGAGCAGTTTAATAATTGTAAAAATCCTTGAGGACATCATCAAAGGATAAGAGATTGGGACGTATAAGGTGCAATATAAAGTCCTCCACCTTGCAATATAAGGCCAAGAAATACCATCATCATTTATAGCTTCTATCACAATAATATAAAGCATGCGAGGAAGACCTACGTTGATATGACCAGACAGACCGTTCACCATACGCTTGTAAATTAAAGAACGCTCACCCATCATGTTTTTCATTTCCACCGCAAACCTTCCAATATATTGCATTTTTTCTACCTTGACATCCTTAATTGGAACTAGATTTGAAGGCAACACTATTTGAGAGCTCATTTTGGAACACCTTCGATAGATAGCTTATTTTGCTCATGAATATTTTGGAATTTGATATTTATAGTTCTGAATCCATGCTACTCAAATTGATATAAAGACTAATTGAGCATTACTTTATTAGGAGATAACTCCGAATCAAATTCTTTAATTTGGATGATGGTTGGAGTGTTTTAGTCAAACAATTAAGACTAATGTATTACTAGCCGTACAAACATTATGTACGTATATTTTTTCAGCTTTAGTAATAAATTACACATTAACAAATGGATATAATTAAGGTTGATTAAATTTGTGAGTAGAAATTTGGATTGAGCTCGGTTGAATAGGTAATTTTTTTAAAATCATATTGAAAAATATATAAGATTTCCTTCTTGATAAGTTCACAAGAACAAAACAAAGAGAGAAGAAAATGTCATTTGTGCCATGTTTTAATTATAATTTTCTCTTATTCTTCAATGATAAAAAAAAAATTATTCTCTCACTAATATGTTACTATATTTTATTATTCTATCTGGAGTGAATTTTAAGTGAAACACATTTTCTACTTAAGTAATTCCAAGTTGCAAGCTTCACACGAAGAGGAATCGAAGCCCTAAGTATCAATATCGATAAGTGTCAATTTTTATTCTCCATTTCAACATGAATTAAACTTTTTTTCGTGAGAATATTAATTTGTAGAAGCCAAATAAAAATGAGAAGGAATATGAGACAGAGATATGATACCACATAGATATGGTAACATGTCATTTTTAAAAAATCTAAGACTCGGATATGACAATGACATATTAATTAAAAAATTTATCATTTTATATTAGAAAGAAATTAAAAATAAATAAGTTTATATATTTGTATACTTAAAAAAAAAAGGTTAACATACCGTTCACTCTCAAAATATATTCAAAGTCAAGTGTCAAATATGAAAGGTTGGATTACAAATATCTAACATATCCATTGTACTAACATGTGTTCAATACATATCCAACACGTGTCGAAAAAGGATACGATAATAAGTTATTCCGGTGCTTGATTTACACCTATTCAAAGTAGTTTGAAAACTAGCATGTCAAATATTACGATTGACTAACTACAACTTTAATTTTGTCATTTAAAGGGTCGTTTTCCTCCCTAGTTTAAAACTTTACAAGTGATAAGAAGGAATCATGGTATGTTCAGGATGTGACAATACATGAACCAAGTTCATACAATGGGGAAAATGGGATCAAGATGTATTAGGGGTGTACATCCAACCCGACAATCCAGACCAACCCAACCCAAATTATAGGAGTTGTGTTGAGTTATTTTTCCTAAACTAGAATTCTCTCGGTTCGATTTCGGGCTCATAGGATAAAAATCTCGGATTGACCCGAACTAAACAAAACGTATAAAATGAGCATGCTATTCAAGTGTATTTACGAATGGGGCAAAGTAGTACTATTTTTAAATACATTCATTCACTTTATACTAACACAAAACTATTCCTTCACTTTATACTATTTTTAAATACATTATTCATAATTAACAAACAACCCTCTATAAATTTGTTTAGATACAAAATTTTATCCAAAGTTTGCTTAAGATTATTGATTGTTCTAGTATTTACTGTACCTTTTGAATCAACTTTTAGTAGTGGTGGGAGAATTCTTGATTGTTTTAGAAGTTCTTTTAACACTAAAATTGTGGACACCAAATTAGACCGATACAAAAATTAGTTTCAATGAATTTTAAAATTTTGTTATAAACTAAAATAAGTAATTTTAAATTATTTGTATTTATTATTTCTGCAACATTATTATACCACAATATATATATATATATATATATATATATATTTTATTTTCTGGTAATTTAGGCACCCTAACATAGTAAATCTATTTGAATGTAAGCAAAATATTTTTATAGAATTATTTATTTATTTTTTGTTAGATCTATTTGAATGTAAGCCATTATCTTTATAGAATTTTTTATTTTATTTTTTTTGTTAGGTGTAGTTGGTTTAAACTAATAATTTTTTTTAAAATTTTTTAATTCCATTATCTATCCTTATATTTTCTTATTTTTAGAGTTACCAAATTTGTATTTAGTTGTGTTTAGTTCTATAACAATGTCCCATTATGTTAAGATGTTACAATTTTCACTTGTTTTTGTTGATGAATTTTTTATTGAATGATTACAGATGGATTTGTGTTTGTGCGTGAACTTTTAATATCTTTTATCTAAGATTTTATCCAATAATTATGAATGGTGGATAAACATTTTTTAAATTTTTTTTAAAAGGCTAACAATCAGTCAACCCAATCGGAAAATAGAAGGATGAGTTGAGTTACCAATTCAACCAACCCAAACTTTTGGGTTGGGTAAAATAAAATCCCTCAACCCAACCCAACCCAATCCAATCCAATCCGGACCATGTGCACTCTTACGATGCATGGTATGATAAATGTCAACTATGTTGGGATTTATGCTCTAAAACCTCGTAATTAATTATTTAGTTTCTAACAATAATTTTTATTATTTTATTTGTAATTTAATGAAAATCTAAGGTTATTAATGTAATCTTGAATAGTATGAGGTTAACATACAAGAGGATTGTGTTCAGGTAATAACCTAAATAGTATAGTATATAGATAAGGTTGGGTGCCTTATCCTAGTAACACTATTAATACGGCCCACTTTGTAATCGTTACAAATGATTTAATCCAAATCGTTCATGTGGAGACATGTAAATGCGGGTATCCTATACAATGAGTTTTTATAAGACTGGACCAAAAAATATTTAATCATTTTTATAAATCCGTTAATTGAGAAAATCAATATTTCACATGATGATCATATGCGACTCGATCTTAATCCTGAGTGAGTTGTGAACTCCTGCCTGTGAGGGCTTGTCCTTTAATTTACATGGGTGAGAATGACTTTATTAGCCGATTCAATATGTCTACGGGGACTTGACCAAATAGGGAGTTGGGAACATAATATAAGGAAGGTAGATGAGTTAGTCTAGGTGTATAGTGGAGTCACCTATGCTTAATGAATGAAAATTGATTAATTAATTTTATATTATTAGAGCTTATAATCTGTAGGTGGTCCTCTTGCTAGTTCAGGGTAACACCACAAAAGGTTCAATTTATTTGAAAGAAAATTTAAAGTATTCAAATTAATATTTAATATATCTAATATATTAAATAAATAGAGAAAATATATTTAATTTAAAGTGTTGAAATTAATATTTAATATGCTAAATAAAAATGGAAAAAAATATATTAATTTAAAGGTTCAAATTAATATTTAATATATTAAATACATTAAAAAAAATATTTATTGTATTTGATACAATTAAATATTAAATTAATTAATGTATAAACATTAAATAAAAATATATTTGAAATTTGAATGAGATTCAAATTAGTTAAATATATTATGATATATTATAATATTTAAATATGATTTGTATAAGATATTATATCCTAATATATTAGATATGCAAATATATTATTTGGCAAAGATTATGATAGAGTCTCTGTAAATAAGACCTTGGGTTTAGCCACAAGACATACAAATTTCTCCACTTTCTCTCGGGAATGAAATTACAGAGAATTCTCGAAATTCTTCCGCTCTAGTCCCTTTGGAATTTTATTTCAAGAGGCTCCCACAAGCATTGAACTTGTGTTCAAGTCATAGCAATCTCTCCACTTTTTCTAGGGAAGGAAATTACATCTATCTACAGAGAATTCTCGAAACTCTTTCTCTCCAATCCCTTTAGAATTTTATTTTAAGAGGCTCCCACAAGCGTTGACCTTATGTTTTAGTCATAGCAAGGAAGATTTTGTAGAATGTTGAAGAGCTTTTGCATGGTTGAAATACTTCAAAGTGTCTTGAAAGCTATAGTCTCTAGAAAGGTAGAGTTCTAGCTCTCCTATTTATTGTTTTTGTTTTAATTCTTAATAAAATCAAAACGGTTTCCAATGCTTTCGCTACATGGATGATGAGTTCATTCCCTTCAAACAATGCGTAAGTAAACTAGACAAATGCTCCAGGTCAACATTTCCTCTATGATTTTCAAGCTCCCAAACACCCCAACGCCACCACTTGTAACTTCACGAACCTGAAAAGAAAAGATTAAAAAGGGGTGAGTATAAATATACAAACCTACTTGTAGGCTCTTATTGCATCCAAGTCTTAAGAGAAAACCACAAATTATTCTCTTGATCCTAGAGTCTCAGTACTCTCAGTTTACAGCTCGGGGTAGAAAAACTTAACTTTCGTAACGGTATTCAGCGTCTGAGGATGAGACGCTACCTCATAGAACTCTGTACCAAGGTGGGAGACATCATGGTGAGTACTAGCCTACTCATCGTCTACAAAGTTAGCTGGCAAACCTGCCCCACAAGCTATGCAGTCACCTAAGAATTGTGGGCACTACCTCCCGATACAAACCAGCTTGAATAGGTCACCCGCGTGGTCAACATCCCTCCATAGGATGGACCCGCCATGCAGACAACCTTGACCTACCTGCATGATCAACATCCTACCATAAGATGGATCCACCATGCAGAGTAGTCGATCTACCACTGAGTATCACGACCCTAACTAGCGTCTTGGCTAGCTCAATGGTACTGCACCAAAGTAGAATGGGAAGTGAAAGGTCCCTCGAACGCTATACTATCTGCTGTCAGCTAAGGGATCTTTTTCCTCTGAAATTGGGACAAAAAATTGACGATCGGGCATCAAACAATGCAAATTTAGGGTTTCCCACACGTCCCTACGTGCGGCCTCCACGCGCAGGGCGCATGCGGGAAGAGAAGGCCTTCGAACCCTAACAGACATAAACTTACCCTTCAATTTTTAGGATGCGACATGGGGCGTGCAGGGGTTAGCGGTAGTTGTCAAGTTGGACTCCAGGTTGTCGGATCGATTTGTGGGCGCGTGAGTCACAAGCATGGGTCGGTTGTAGTTTGGGTCATCGGTTTTGGTCAGCTGCGGGCACTGCGTGTCAGTGCTTAGCGTCGAGCACGCTTCTCCACTTCGTGCCTGACACGTGTTCCTTCGGTTGCGAGACGCGTCTCATCCTTCTCCAGCTGCCTCGTGTTCGTCGTCAATTGGCCGCGTTCAGTTTATTTCTAGATTTCGGTCAACTTTGAGTTTTAAACAATTTATTTTGGATTTTTATATCTTCTAATCTGTAACTCAATTGACTCCCTCAAATCCACATTTTCAGATATATTTTTGTTGCATTTTTTTTTACCCTCACAAACTTTAATAAAGGAGTTAGAAAATCGAAAAAATTTAATTACTTATCAAAGTGGGATGCGGATTTCTTGACGGAATCGAAGGGTCCAACAACCCAGGCCGCTCTCCCTCCCTCAATCCTCTGAATAGTTTCATAGAGAAATCTTGGCCAATCGGTGCCCAAGTGTTCAGATTTGACGTTTTCCCTGCTCCCTATTCTTCTTCATCTTCAAATCCTAACTCTTTTCCTTTCTATTTTTTTCTTCTCCTTTTCTTTCCTTTTTATTTTCTTTTTTTTTTTTTTTTTTTTTTTTTTTTTTTTTTTTTTTTTTTTTTTTTTTTTTTTTTTTTTTTTTTTTTTTTTTTTTTTTTTTTTTTTTTTTTTTTTTTTTTTTTTTTTTTTTTTTTTTTTTTTTTTTTTTTTTTTTTTTTTTTTTTTTTTTTTGAGGTCTGTCCAAACCCCCCTCAAAATTGGGTGTGAGGGGCAAAATTACCATTTTACTCCACTTGACTTCGAAGCCGTTTTCTTTTCTAAGTTCTTTGAGGTGTCTCAACCATTTTTGTTCCTTCGGTGCCAGTTTGAAAATCATGCTCTAAGACTTCCAATAAAATCTATTAACTTGTAGAGAAAACTTATTTTATTGAAGTGTGATTTTGTATCTGTTGAGCCCGAGGTGTTATAGTTTAGACCAAAGGAAGAAGATGGGAATGAACATAGAAATAAGAAAGGGAAATAAAAGCCTCAAATTTTATACATGATTTCAAAGGGACGTGAGAATAAGTTATTCTCATGCCTTCTTTACATAGTCAAAGAGTATTTGATACCCTTCAAGAATTAAAGTTTTTCTTTCTCCTTCTTCTTCCTTTCTCTTTTTGCACATTTAACTTTTTTTTAAAAAAAAAAAATTTAATGTGAGAATAAATAAATTAGAAATAAGAAAAAAAAAACAAAGAAAAAAAAAAAAAACTTTTAAAAATTGGCATTACATCTTATTCACGGGGCATCATAATTGTGTCTCATACCCGTATATCATATTATTGGAGCTTTTACATCATGAATTTCAGAAAATGGATATCTCAATCTAAAGAAAAGTTAAAATCAAGTTGAAATGGAGAATAAAAATCAAAACTAATATTAATATAAGTAAATTAATAATCTTAATTATTATAGGCTCTATCGGATGATATTCGTTAGGTTTTAAACTTTTGTGAAACTATAGTGTTTTTTATAACGATTTTAGTTTCTCGTTACTAATTTAGTGTCCACCAAGTTAAAACCCTAGTGTTTATGGCAATAAAACCAAAAATTTGCCTCGATCTTTGTATGACGAGCCCATTGAACCCGACAAACTTATACTTACTGAATCGAAGTATCAATCCTTTTATAATTTGATAACAGGTATGGTTTGTTTACCAATAAATGAAGTTTGTGGTGCATTCTTTGGAATTAGTGTTGCATCCAACTTTTGGTTTCAATAATCTTCTGATTATTTGGTTACTCTTCTAAGAAATTTCACTCAAAACTACTTATAAAGTACTACCAATTATGATCTTTTAACACTCACCCATTAAAATTCAGATTTGTTTTTGATTGCAAATGTGTCAAATTAAAAGATAAGATACTAAAAATTAGGACTAATTGTTCACGTTGTTAACTTAAATTTAAAAAAAAAAAATTGGTTAAGAATTTTCTCGATATTTTTAAAATTATTTTTTAGTTTTTGCCTAATTTCACAATGAAAGATTAAATAACAATATTGCGATATTTTAAGTTACTTGTAATGTTAAATGTGCAGAATGAAGTAATTACGACAAGTTCTTTCTATAGATCTTATTTTGGTATGTTTCCTAATTATTTTAATATTTATACTCAAACAGTGTGGAAAGATAATAAGCATATCTGAAATAAAATTAGAGAATTTGTATAATAAATGATTTTTTTTACTTATAATCTTCGTATGTACTTAATATGACAATGAAGTTTAGTAGTGTCTTAATATGCATAATTAAGGGTTTGAGTTTGAAAAAATTTGAGAAGAAAAAAGAGAGAAATATATATAGATAACTATGTGATTATTTTATTGTAGTCTATATCATTTTCATAATTAAGAGATAGTAACGCCCTCCATATAGAGAGAGAGGCCTTAGTGTAAACAACAGACTAATGCTTGTAGAAATTCTTGAGGACATCTTTAAAGGATAAGAGATTGTACGGTAACCAGTGAAATATAAAGACCTCCACCTTGGCAATAGATGACCCAGAAATACGATCATCATTTATAGCTTCTATCACAATAATATAAAGCATGCGAGGAAGACCTACGTTGATTCGACCAGACAGACCGTTTACCACGCGTTTGTAAATTAAAGAACACCCACCAATCGTGTTATGCATTTCCACTGCAATCCTTCCAATATTTTGCACTTCTTCTACATTGACATCCTTAATTGAAACTAGATTGGAAGGAAACACTACTTCAGAGCTCATTTTGGAACATGTTTGATAGATAGCTTCAATAAATTTTTCTCATGAATATTTTGGAGTTCGATATTTATACTTGTGATTGAATGCTACTCAAATTGATGTAGTCCAATCTTACAATAAAGACTAATTGGGCATTCCTCTATTAGGAGATAACTTCAAACCAAATTTTTTATACGATGGTTGCACTATTTTAATCAAACAACTAAGACTAGTTTATTACCAGAAGTACAAACATTATATCCGTATATTTTTCAGATTACACATTAATAGTCCAATAAAATTTAGGTTAATTAAATTTGTGGGTAGAAATTTGGATTAAGCTGGGTGGAATTGGTAATAAAAATATATAAGATTTCTTTTTTATATGTTCACGAGAATAAAACAAAGAGTCAAGAAAATGTCATTCGTGCCATATTTTAATTTTAATTCTCTCTTATTTTTTCAAAGATAAAAAGAAATATTCTCTCTCGAATATGGTATGGTATTCGATTATTCTCTCTGGAGTGAATTTTGAGTGAAACACCTTCTCTATTGGGGTAATTCTAAGCTGCAAGCTTCACACTGAGAGGAATCGAAGCCCCAAGTATCAACATCGACAAGTGTCAATTTTTATTCTCCATTTCAACATGAATTAAACATCTTTTCGTGAGGACATGTGAGACCCACATCAGTTGGGAAGGAAAACGAAACCCTTTATAAGGGTGTGGAAACCTCTCTCTAGCAGACATGTTTTAAAAACTTTGAGGAAAAATTGGAAAGAGAAAGCTCAAACTAGACAAAATTTGCTAGTGGTGGACTTGGCTGTTATAAATGGTATAAAAACCAGACACCGAGCAATGTGTCAGCGAGGATGCTGAGCCTCAAAGGGGTGTGGACACGAGGCAGTGTGCCAACAATGACGCTTGGCCCCAAAAGGGGTGGATTGTGAGATCCTACATCGTTTAGGAGGAGAACGAAACACCCCTAAAGTGTGTGGAAACCTTCCGTAGCAGACCCCTTTTAAAAACCTTAAGAAAAAGTCTAAATAGGAAAATATCTATTATCGGTGGGTTAAATATCTAAAAGAGTCATGAAAATAAAAAAAATGAGATATGGATACGAGACATAAATATGATACCACATAGATATGGTAACATGTCATTTTTAAAAAAATCCTTAGATATGACAATGGCACATTAATTAAAAAAATATATATTTTAAAAAATTTATCAATTTTATATTAGAAAGAAATTTAAAATAAATAAGTTTATATATTTTTATACTTAAAAAAAAGTTGAACCTAAGCTTCACTCTAAAAATATATTCAAAGTCAAGTGTCAAATCAGAAATGTTGTATAACAACCCAAGATTTCAGCTACCTAAAGTTGATACGGTTATCTTAGCCAACATCATCATTAAAATCATAAAATTCAGAATAAACACAGCTTCATTTTTTAAAATACTGCCATGGTCTTATGTGTTCAATACAAATTAAAAACTGAAACTAAAAAAAAGTAATGAAAATTAATTTAAAACACGAAATGCATAACAACTTATTTTAACATAAGTCTAGGAAATTAAATATGCTATTAGCCTATGATCTTTGATTGTGACGCCGTCATCAACCGTACAGGGGCACCTTGTCTTTACCGAAAAATGATGTAGCACATGGCCTGAGTAGTTCGAAGAATACTTAGTAAGTGACCTCACTATAGAGACCATGAAAAATGAAAACACATGCAATGATTCTATAAGAATCTATCATTAAAACATCCTAGGGTAGATGTGCAATACTCCCTACAGACGACCCACACATGCGAGTGTGAATCCCCAGGCGATTCGCACCCCCTGGACCCATCATAGTCGAACTTGTTCTTTATAGCGACGTCTGGAGGTCAGCAGACCCCTGAGTGTCATGCACAACATGATCACCATCATCATCGTAGTGTACGCGTCCATATTCATCATCGTAAAAGGGGAAGTATCCTGATGCTTATGAACATACAGAAATGCATGTGGGTCTTATGGTTTCTCGTCTTTAAAACAACTTTGTGACACAACCCTAGTTCCATCCTTATATTACTACCAATAATATATGTGCATTAATTTTCCATCTTATCATCATGATTAACATTACCTAGGGTTGTATCCAAGGCAAAGTTATGGTCATAATGTAGTATGACATTCACAATATCATCTTAACTTAATATGGAAAATAACGCTATATTAAGGAAATAAAATCATCTACGTCATCATATCATCATACAACGTCATCATAATACATCATAATCATCATAAAACTTCATCGAACGTCATCATATAACTCATACACGTCATCAGACATCATACATCATATGTCATACATCATCATCATCATAAAGCATAAAGGACACGTGCCGGTGCCACTAGGCACGTGTCGTCATAGATCAAATAATTGCATAGTTTATCCTATAGTAATGCCACTTGGTTGGCCTTAGCCGACGTTCTCCCCAGTTTAAATACGTTAGCTCCTGTTCCTCGAAAGCTGCTCCATGTGCTGTCGGAGTTCGTTTCCTATTAGGTGGTTTCGTTACTTTCATTAGTATTTCACAATTATAACTTAAATTCAACTTCAAATTGTAAAATAAAGCCTTGTACTAACCTAGATTAACTTAATTAGGTTCAAAATCGGCTTAGAGAGGGTCGAAATGGTAGAAATTAGGCTGAAATAGAATTACCGAGCAGTCTAAGCCAACTGAGCCGAAGGGGCCGCTCACTGCAAGTGTGCCATGTGGCACAATAGGAGGCTGACGCTTGTGCAGGCGACTTCGAGTCAAGGCATGGGTCGCGTGCGGGTGTACAAGTCGCGGTCATGGCTACTGCAGGTCGCCTGGGCTGGCTGTGTGGGCTATGCTGAACGTTTAGTTTGGGCCTTGAGTCGTGGTTGAATGGATTGTTGCAAGTACGCTCTCGAGCTGGGTTTGAATCGTGGTTTAGACTGAGAGCGAGTGTTGGGCCGAACCAATGGATTGATAGTGGGTTCTAGGTTTCAGTTCGACCTGGATTCGAATCTGACGGATTCGTCTTCTTCGCCCGACTTAGAGCAATTTTCTGATTTTCTTCTCTCTCCTCTCGACGATTGTTTCCACCTTCTTTCTGTTTGGAATAAACTTAAATGAGAGAAAAAAAAAGTAGTTATTAATTTTGAATTTTTAAAATTTAGTCAAAAGTCAATACTCATCATAGGAAAGCAACGGTTTATGAATGAGAAAAAGTGCCATAGTTATGGTCAATTTTAGCCATAGAAAAACTTATAATTAGACTTTACTTCTCATTGTAATAGCAGAGCAAAAAGAGAAAAAGAGCCTAGTTAAAGTACATAATAGAAAAAGGGTTTTGAGAATTCTTCGTCTCCTTGTCTCTTCCCTCTCGACACCTCTTTCACAACCTTGTGAGAGTTACCTAAACGAGTTGGTTCTAGAGCAAGTGTCTATTTTCTACAAGTTGGTATCGGAGCGTATTCTAATTTCAACAAATTAGTATCAGAGCGAGCTTTTAATTCAACATCAGAGCAAATTTATTTTCAACAAATTGGTATCAGAGCCGATGGCGAACATGATGGGACAAATGTTGCTACCACGACTGACGAAGATGAACTACGAGAATTGGAGCATCCAAATGAAAGCTCTTCTCGGTTCGCAAGACGCATGGGAGGTGGTCGAAGAAGGTTTCGATAAACCAAAGGATACCACGGGTTATACGGTAGCGCAAAACAAGGTGCTAAAGAAATTATGATCAAAGGATAAGGCAGCATTATACATGCTGTTTCGAGCTGTTGACGAGTCGGGCTTTAAGAAGATTGCAAGGGAATTACTTCAAAAGAAGCGTGGGACACTCCAGGAAAGATGTTCAAAGGAACCGATCGAGTCAAATAGGTGCGTTTCCAAACTCTGCGTGGCGAGTTGGAGAGCATGAAGATGAAGGAGTCAGAAAATGTATCCGACTATATCACACGTGTAGAGACCGTGGCAAATCAGCTAAATTGAAACGGAGAAATGTTACCTGAGACGCGGGTTGTGGAGAAAATCTTGAGGTCGTTAACAGACAACTTTGAGAATGTCGTATGTGCAATAGAAGAGTCGAAGGACCTAGCGAAGTTCACAGTTGATGAGCTTGCTGGTTCTCTTGAGGCACACGAGCAACGTAAGAAAAAGAAGGAGGAACCACTCGATCAAGCGCTTCAGACGAAGGCATCGATAAAGGATGAAAAGGCACTCTACTCTCAAAATTTTCGAGGTAGAGGTCATGGAAGTTGCAGGAATGGTCGAGGTGGTCAAGGCAACACTTACGAAAAAAAACTACCAAGAGAAGAGATTGTCAAGCCAAGCAAATTGGCGTGGAAAAGAACGCAATCAAGGACGCGGTCAAGGATATAATTCCGATGTCCAGTGTTACAAATGTAAAAAATATGGCCACTATGCAAATAATTGTAACTTTGAAAAATGTTACAATTGTGGCAGAACGGGGCATGTTGCAAAAGCATGTCGAGCCGGAAAAAGGGTGGAAGAAACAACCAACCTAGCTGTGGAAGACATAACAGATGAAGGTCTTCTCTTGATGGCTCAAGATGAAGAGAACATCAGTAACGACACTCTGTGGTACCTCAACTCAGGGGCAAGCAACCATATGTGCAGTCACGAGCACCTATTCAAAGAAATGCAAAAGATTGAAGATGGTCATGTGTCATTTGGAGATGCGTGGAAGGTGGAGGTAAAAGGTCGAGGTATGATACACTTCTTGCAAAAGGATGGTGTGATGGGGTCAATCCAAGATGTCTATTACGTACTAGATCTCAAGACCAATTTATTGAGTATGGGGCAACTCACAGAGAAAGGTTACTCGATATTCCTAAAGGACCGCCTGCTACATCTGAAGGATAAGAAAGAGCGTTTGGTTGCTTGAGTCGAGATAGGAAGAAATCGAATGTACAAATTGAACTTAAGAAGCATACAAGACAAGTGTTTGAGAGTCGACATAGAAGACAAGGCATCACTGTGGCATCTCTACTTTGGTCACCTACATCATGGCGGCCTAAAGGAGTTAGTGAAGAAGAATATGGTACATGGGCTACCAAACATGGACTTTGAAGGAAAATTTTGTGAAGAATGCGTGCTCAGCAAGTATGGGAGAACCTCAATTCAAAAGAAGACTGAATTTTAGGCTAAACAACCTCTCAAGTTGATCCATACAAATATATGTGGACCAATTAACCCTGAGTCCTTCAGTGGAAAGAGGTATTTTATTTCCTTTATCGATGATTACTCACGGAAAACTTGGGCTTACTTTCTGAAAGGAAAATCCGAGGCATCCAAGGTGTTTAAAAAGTTCAAAGTAATGGTGGAGAAGAAAACTGGTAGACACATCAAAGCTGTACGATCCGATAGAGGTGGCGAGTATACTTCGACGGCTTTGATGGAGTATTGTGACGAACAAGGCATAAGGCGATTTCTAACTGCACCGTACACCCCTCAACAAAATGGTGTGGCCAAGAGAAAGAACCGGACCATTCTCGACATGGTTCACTCAATGCTTAAGAGCAAAAGGATGCCGAAGGAATTTTGGGCAGAAGCCGTGCAATGCGCCATCTACGTTCAGAATCGATGTCCACATGCAAAGTTAGAGGATCAAACACCACAAGAGGCTTGAAGCGGACAAAAGCCTACAATTTTCCATCTCAAGATGTTCGGTAGTGTGGCTTATGCTCACATACTGGACAAACAAAGAACGAAGCTCGAAGAATAAAGCAAAAGGTATATCTTTATTGGATATGATGAGAAGACAAAAGGATACAAACTACTTGAGCCGATTAGCAAGATGGTGATAGTGAGTCGCGATGTGCGAGTAAATGAAGCAAGCGAATCGGACTGGAACAATTCGACGGAAGTCAATATCGAAGTTGGAGAATCATCAGTCGCTGTACCAACAAGTGCACCAATAGACTCAGAAATTTTCAAAGATGAAGATGAACCACGACAACCCAAAATGCGAAGTTTGCGAGATTTGTATGACTCAACAGATGAGGTACACCTTGTATGTCTTCTGGCAGATGCTGAAAATATCAGCTTTGAAGAGGCTATGCGAGACACGAGGTGGCAAATTGCCATGGATGAGGAGATTAAAGCGATCCATCGCAACAACACATGGGAAGTGACAGAATTACCGGAAGGAAGTCAGCCCATAGGTGTGAAGTGGGTATTCAAGAAAAAGATGAATGCTCAAGGCGAGATTGAGCGGTACAAAACACGACTTGTTGCGAAGGGGTACAAGCAAAAGGCGGGAATCGACTATGACGAAGTGTTTCCTCCCATCGCTAGAATTGAGACAATCCGATTGATCATTTTCCAAGCAACCCAATTCAAATGGCCGATTTTTCAAATGGATGTCAAATCAGCATTCTTGAATGGTGTGCTTGAAGAAGAAGTATACCTCGAACAACCTCTCGGGTACGTGAAAATTGTAGAAGAGAAGAAGGTACTTAAATTGAAGAAGTCAATTTATGTTAAATAAAAGCTATGGTTTCCTTAGATTTCGTAGTTGTTTTTTTATTTTTGAATGGAAGAGCGTAATTTTGGCTGGCCTTTGGCTCCCTTTGAGCGCAATTTTTGCGCATACTTTCCATTTTTAGAATTAAAATTGTTAGGTAAATTCAGCAAATCTCTTTCTCTCTCATTTTACTTTTCGTGGTATATCATTGTGGAGGAGCCAACTTTATCAACAGTTAAGTTGAATAGCTCAAGTGGTTAGATTGTCGACCTAACAACACACAGGTTTCAGGTTCGAGTAGAAGAAAATGCAAAGTGCAAAAATACCACACATCATGGGGTCCATTCGGAGGAGACTGCGTAATGTCGAGCAGTGGAAGAACAATGCCCCGCTTAAGCTATCAGGCGGAATGGCTTGCACGCTTAAATAAACAAATTGGTTTAAGCTCACTTGTCGTTGGAAAGTGAGTGCCGCAAAATCGCTAGCCTTCAAAAGTGCGATTGTGTCACTGTGCACGGACCGAGGTAGAGAATCCATCTCGACGAGCTTGGTATGCAGCGACACCTGACGACGCCCTACTTCCCTCAGCAGAACGGGGTAGTGGAACGCTCAAATCAAACCATCGTTGGGGTAGCAAAAGTCATTTACTGATGACGGTGGGATGCCTGAAAGATTATTGGGAGGGCGATAATGACGGCCGTCTCTACCTCCTCAATTGTGGTCGCCAACGCGAAGCCTCGACGGGAGAACGCCACACGAGGCGGCCTAGTACAATAAAGAAGCGAGCGGTACGTCATCTCTGAGTGTTCGACTTCCTGGACAACGACAACCCGGGTAAGGTACTACGCCTGCACAAGACACTCTACGGTGTGTCTTTGAGCATGGCGTGTACACGCACGGCGAACGGATTCTAACCTTGCCACCGGCGCATACATGGTGGACGTGTGTCGCCACCTCGCCAAGCACAAGGCCCATCTGGTGGCGAAGGGCTACGTCCAAAAGCAAGGAGTGGACTTCTGGTTAGAATCCGTTCGCCTTTTGCTTGCAATCGCGGCACATTGCTTTATGGGCTTCCACCTGGCTTCCTGGACCACGACGAGCAGCGACTGATTGTGGGAGTGTGTACGTCGACGACCTCATAATCACTAGAGGCGACATGGAAGTCCTCGAAAGGTTCAAGAGGGAGATGTCAAAGAACTTCAAGATGAGCGATCTCGGCGTACTTAACTACTACCTCGAAATCGAAGTGCAACAGAGTACTACTGGCATCACCATCTGCCAAAGTGCGTACGCAAAGAAGCTGCTGGACACAACTAGGCTTGCGGACAGTAACCCTACAAGGACGCCAATGGAGGCCTGGTTCCAACTAAGGAAAGCCAGCACTACGACGACAGTCAACGCCACCAATTATCACAACATTGTTGGGAGCCTGCGCTATCTGGTAAACACACACCCTGACCTTGCTTACTCAGTTGGATATGTGAGTAGATTCATGGAAGTACCTCGGGAGGAGCATCTTGTGGTTGTCAAGCGCATCCTGCGCTATGTGGTTGAAACTAGAGGCTGGGGTGTGAGATACAGCGCAAGGAAAGGAAAGAAGAAGCTTGAGCTGGTCGACTACAATGATTGTGACATGGCCGGTGACGTTGATGATCGTAAGAGCACTAGTGGGATGATCTACATCCTCTCAAGCGGTGCGATCTGCTAACAATCAACAAAACAAAAAGTAGTTGCTTTGTCTTCTTGCGAAGCATAATACATCACCGCTTCGACGGCGGCAACACAGGGGGTCTGGCTTGCACGACTGATGGATGAACTCATCGGAAGAGAAAGCGATCCACCAATGCTATACATGGACAACAAAGCTACGATCTCCTTGATAAAAAATTCAGTTCTACACGACCCGAGCAAGCACATAGAAATAAAATTCCACTACATCCGAGAACGTGCAAATCGAGGGCTCATCAAGATTGATTTCATTCGAACAGAGGAATAGCTTGGAGACATTTTCACAAGTCCCTGGTGCGGGTAAAATTTGAAGAACTACGCTCAAAGATCGGAGTTCAAATAATAAGGTAGATATACCACACCTTTTAGAAGGAGATTGTTAAATAAAAACTATGGTTTCCTTAGATTTCATTAGTTGTTTTTTTATTTTTGAAAAATCTGAATTAACGCTCCCCGTTGAATGGACGAGTTAATTTTAGCTAGCCATTTTAGCCAACTTTGGGCTCAAGTTTTTGCCCACTACTTCCCATTTTTAGGATTAAAATTATTATTTAGAGTATTCAACTGAATGGGAAATCCATCATTGAGTCCTCAGCAAATCTCTTTCTCTCCTTTTACTTTCAGTTATTTTTTCTTGGAAGAAATTTTTCTTCGGCCGGTTTATTTTTCCGTCGACATTTTCCTCCCAATTGCTAGAAGTCAACACTTTACGGGTTGAAACAAGCACCGCGAGCATGAAATACTCGTATCGACACATACTTCAAGAAGAACGGGTACAAGCAATGTCCCCACGAACATTTACTTTATATAAAGAAGAGTGGAGGTAATGTGATACTTGTCGCTTTTTATGTCGATGACCTTATCTTCTCAGGCAACAATGATGAAATGATAGAAGAGTTCAAAAGCACAATGAGCGAGAATTTGAAATGACAAACTTGGGTTTGCTTAAATTTTTTCTCGTTTTGGAGGTTAAACAAGGAGATACAGGTTTTTTTATATCACATGAGAAATATGCAAAGGAAATTTTGAAGAAGTACAAGATGGAAAATTGCAACCCGGTATCAACACCAATGGAACCAGGTGTATAGCTCTCAAAGTACGATGAAGGAGAACGAGTAGATGCAAATAGGTGCCGAAGCCTGGTGGGAAGCCTCGCTATCTTACATGCACAAGGCCAGATCTTTCATTAAGTATCGACATAATAAGCCGGTTCATGGAGGAGCCAATTTATTCACATTGAAATGCATTGAAGCGAGTCCTACGTTACATCCAATGAACATTGTCACTTGGGTTATTCTACTCAAGAACAGAAGATTACAAATTAGTTGGTTACTCTGACAGTGATTGATGCGGAGACATAGAAGATCGGAAAAGTACATCGGGTTATGTATTCTTCATGGGTAACACAGCATTTACTTGGCTTTCAAAGAAACAACCGATCGTGACATTCCAGACATGTGAAGCTGAGTATGTAGCAGCATCTTGGTGCGTACGCCACGCAATATGGCTTAGAAATTTGTTGAGTAAGATGGAGCTAAAGCAACAAGGTGCAACCGTAATACAAGTTGACAACAAATCAGCAATTGAGTTGGCCAAGAACCCAGTGAACCATGAAAGAAGCAAACACATTGACGTTAGATTTCATTTTATCCAAGATTATGTGAAGGAAGAAAACGTAGAATTGATGCATGTGGCAAGTTAGGATCAAGTTGCGGACATCTTTACAAAACTGCTACGGAAAGTACTTTTCGACAAATACAAGAAGATGATTGACATGACAGATGGTAGAAGCATTTAAGTGTACCGGGTAGTTTTGTTGGGAATAAAGTTAAATGAGAGAGGAAAAAAAAAAACTAAAGAATAGTTATTAATTTTGGGTTTTTCAAATTTAGTCAAAAGCCCAATGGTTGATGGGTGAGAAGATCGTGTGATAGTTGCCAATTTTATCAAAACTTATAAATAGACTTTACTTATTATTGTAATGTAACAGCATAGCAAAAAGGAGAAAGAGGGAGTTAAGGAAAGTGTAATAGAAAAAGGCCTTTGATAATTGTTTGTATCTTGTCTCTCCCCTCTAGACACCTCTTTCACAGCCTCATGAAAATTATCTAAACGAGTTGGTTTCAGAGCGAGCGTCTATTTTCTACAAGTTGGTACTGAAGCGTATTCTAATTTAAACAAATTAGTATCAGAGCGAGCTTTTAATTCAACAACTTGGTATCATAGCAAATGTATTTTCAACACTTTCTCGCTGTTTTCCTCCTATAACTCTTTGTTGGACTCTCTGCTTCTCTTCCACGATGACAATGAACGTTGGAGAGACATGAAAGATTAGAATAAAAAAAAGAGATGAAAAAATGAAATAAAAGCCTTAAACTTTAGTACATGGTTTCAAAGATGGGACGCGAGAATAAATTTCTTTTGTATCAGTCAAAGAGTATTTGATACGCTTCCAAAATTAAGAATTTTCTTTCTCCTTCTTCCTCCTTTCTCCCTATTCACGTTTAATTCTTTTTTTTTTTAATATATAGTTAAATGTGAGAATGAAGAAATTACCAACTAACAAGAAAAGAAGAGGAAATAAAAACAATTAAAAGAAGTGTGTTTTGTTGTATTTATGTCTTTTTAAAAAATGACATGGTGTAGTTTTATAATTGCATCTCATATCCCTATATCATGTTAACATGGTGTAGTTTTATAATTGCATCTCATATCCCTATATCATGTTAATAGAAGTAAGTTTATTTGGGTTTACCCATCTTTTACTCAAGTCTCACACTTCTATTTATATACCCATTTTTTGTGTTGGGCTCGTGTAGGAAAATTAAGTACACATCCAAATTGCCTGTTAAGATAGCCGTCTTAGAAAAATATACTGTTATGATAAATCCCTATACGACTGACGACGATATCGCGATTCGAGATTATAGCATATGCATAGGGTAGATGCATTTATTTTCATAGTCTTACGTTGGAATAGTATGTTTTAATTTAAATATTTATTTATTTTTATTTAGTCCTTCATTGTGTCATTTTAAAGATGTTTTCGAACACGTAAGTCCATAACAGTGTTTTAAGATGAAATTTATGTTTTATGAAGAAATTTAAATGAAGTATTTCCGCATTCAATGTTCATGATATGTATACAGTGGCGACTTTAGATTAAGTAAAAAATTTAGTGTCATTACAATAACAACCCCTCTGCGTTTTTCTTTTATATCATATCATTTTATCATAACTTTCCGTGCATAAATCAAGGTTGTGCATCATGTCGAAACATCTTATTGCATATCATTCATATCATACATCTTATCATACCACATGTGTCATAGCATAAGCATATTGTGTCTCCCAACATGATATCATGTCATAAAGCATATCACAATATGCGTCGTATCGTCAAACGTATTATATCATAACATATATCATATCATTCACGTATCATATCTCAAACATATCGCCAAACGCATCATATCTCAAACATATCGCCAAACGCATCATCATAACATATATCATATCATTCACGTATCATATCTCAAATACATCATCAAATGTATCGTATCATAATATATATTATATCTCAAACATATCATCAAATGCATTATATTATAACAAATATCTTATCATTGACGTATCATATCTCAAATACATCGTCAAATGTATCGTATCATAATATATATTATATCTCAAACATATCGTCAAACGCATTATATCATAACAGATATCATATCATTCACGTATCATATCTCAAATATATCGTCAAACGCATCATATCATACATATACCATATCATTCACGTATCATATCATCAAACACATCATATCGTAACATATATCATATTATGCACATATCATTTCATAACATATATCATTTCATTTCATAACATATATCCTATCATTTCATAACCATTTCACACATATCAAATATATGGCACCTGCAGAAGGGGGCACGTCTCATCATACAACATCAATTTCTAACCATGTCGATAGTAATGTCACTTACTTGGTTGTCCTAGACCGAAGCTATTACGACTCCTTGATGCTAGTTTAAGGTTGCTTTTTAAAATTTAATTCTACCTAAGGAGTCTAACATCATAAATTAAAATTCTACTATGAAAATTGACTCACCTAGTTTAGCATAAAATAATTTAAACTAGCTAAGTCTAATTTTGCAAAAAATAATTTAAACTTAGCTCAGTCTAATTTTGCAATAAATAATTTAAATTTACTCCTAATGATTTAAATTAACTATTAACTATGCATAATTACTTTAAACTTGACTCTAAAAATTCAAAACTAGTTATAGAGTAGTTGTACTAACCTTAAACACTTTCGAAGAATTGACACTAGGAGTAAAGGGTTTGAGCATATTAACCCAAGTCGGATTAGCTGAAATGTCGGTCTTGAGCCATTAAAAAGTGTACTCTCCGACACGAGAATAAGTTATTCTAATGCTTTCTTTACGCCCATTTAAAATAGTTTGAAAGCTAGCACGTAAAATATTCCGATTGACTAACTACAACTTTAATTTTGTCATTTAAGGGGTCGTTTCGACCAAAGACGTGAAGATGGGAAAGAACATAGAAATGACAAAGAGAAATTAAGTCTTAAATTTTAGTACATGGTTTTAAAGATGGGATGTGAGAATAAGTCAAAGAGTATTTGATAAGCTTTGAGAATTAAAGGTTTTCTTTTTCCTTTTCCCTATTTAACTTTTTTTTTTTTTAATGAATTAGAGAGGAGCTTCTCCTCACCCGTTTCAAATATGAGATAGGGAGCAAACCTCTTTGTAATAGTCCAAGCCCACTGTGAGTAGATATTGTCTATTTTGGTCTGTTACCTATCGTCATTAGCCTCTCGATTTTAAAACACGTCTACTAAAGAGAGGTTTCCACACCCTTATAAGGAATGCTTCGTTCTCCTCTCTAACCAATGGTCGAAGTAGGGCTTGAGAAGAAGCTCAGAAGGAAAAGTCCAAAGAAGACAATATCGGTTAGCAGTGGGCTTGAGTTGTTTCCCTCTTCTCCTGTCTCATGTGTGGAAGAGGAAGAAAGCTTCCCTATTTCTTTAAAGTTAGAAGAAGAAAGTTTTGTCTTATTTATGTCCAAGGTTTTTCTTTTAAAAAATGGGTTGACATCTTGTCCGTATGGTGCTATAGCTATGTCTCTTGTCTACCGCGCTATAGCTATGTCTCTTGTCTACGGCGTTATAGCTATGTCTCTTGTCTCATTATTATGGAATTTTTTTCATATTTATTACATTTTTAAAACTTTTATTTGCCTAAAATCTTTATATTTTTAATTAAGTTTTTTTTTTTTAATTAAAAAGGGTTACTGTGTATTATATAAGTCTAAATCTACACAGTTCCTAAGAATAATGGCATGGATTAAGAAGGCCGACATAATATAATATATATATATTTATATGACGGTATCAAATTTCAAATAAAAAATACTATATTTTGGGTTAGAAATTCTGGTTGGTTCGTAGTTGAAAATGTGTCTAAATCAAAAGAGATGCTTATGGAAATTATAACTCATTTTTTTCAAGTTAATTTGAATTTTAATTGTTTTTTTTTTTTTTTATCTCAAATGAAAAGGGGTTATTCTCTCTACTTTCAAAATATAAGCATACAAAGATTAAGGTATTAGTTAAACATCTGATGGTTCCGATGATCACGTTACTTACTCCTTGTTTCTAAAAATGGAAACTAGCCCCATAAACTAACACGAATCCCACAAATTAACACGAGTTCTCCTAAGATGCTTTCTTTTCACTCACATGCATCTTAGAATTTTTTTTCTTAAGGAAACAGGTTTAACCATGAAATTTCTGTAATTGAACCACTGAAAAAGATCGCTTTCATTTAGATGTGGTCTCGGTTCATTCATGTATCTACTTTTACTCGAATGACACACTTCTTTTTATAAAGACCTATTTTAATATTATTAATTAAAGTAAGTTTGAGAGAAACCAATGCTCTATATTATTTTTGTTAGGTCGGAATTGATTTTACAAACAATTTTTTATAACAAATGAGTTGATACAGCCCTTAGTAGGGTACTAAATAAAAAGAGAAAGGACTCATATAAAGATAATTATATAATTATAGCTAATGCCATTTTCATAGATAAAAGAGAGTAATGCCCCACAAACATATATAGAAAGAGGACTTATTGTAAGTAGAGATAGCAGTTTATTAGTTGTACTGCTACTTTGGGACAGGGAACTGGATGACTTCTTCAAAAGATAAGAGCTTATGGGATGGCGGCGGCGGATATATCATATGCACAAAGTGGAACTTCTTCACCTTTGCAATAAATGACCAATGAATACCTTGGTCATTTATAGCTTCTATCACAAGAATATAAAATTGGGGCTCAAAGTTATTAATGGGATCGTACAGGCCATTCACCACACGCTTGTAAATGAAATGATGTCTACCACTTTTATTATGCATTTCCACTGCAAACCTTGCAGCAATTTGCACTTCTTCTTCATTGACGTCCTTAATTGGAACTAGATTTGAAGGCAACTCTTCTCCACAACTCATTTTGGAACACCTTTGATAGATAGATTCAACAAACTTACTTTGCTCATGAATACTTTAGAGTTTGGTATTTATAGTTGTGGTGGAATGCTACTCAATTTGATATAGTCGAATCTTACAACAAAGACTAATTGATCATTCTTCTATTAGGAGATAGCTTCGAATCAAATTCTTTCATTGAAATGATGGCTGCATCGTTTTAGTCAAACAATTGAGACTAGTGTATTATCAATAGTACAAACATTTTATGCGTGTATTTTTCTTACATATTAATAGTTGGATACAACTAAGGTTAATTAAATTTGTGAGTAGACATTTGGATTAAGCTTGGATGAACAGGTAATGTTAAATTTTAATTCTCTTATTTTTCAAGAATAAAAAGTATTATTCTCTCTCGAATATGGTACCGTATTTAATTATTCTCTCTTGAGTGAATTTTAAGTGAAACATATTCTCTACCTAGGTAATTTTGACGAAACAAACCCTAACTACTCAATAAATTACTAATATATTATGTGTTGTTTAATCGATATAAATATTAAATATTTTAGAATTAAAGGTCTAATACTTTAGTAATCTTTCAAATAAGAAAGATGCTAGAGATATTATAATCAAAGGTATTATAATGAGTTGTGTGGAACCCGTGCTTGCAGAATCTGTAGTGCTGATTGAGGATACTAATGACCTAAAGGTGCAAAAAGTTGGAAGGATTGCAATTGAAAGGAATCTTGATTAAATCATGTATTTCATTTACTTAGTGTCATATTGGTTATTGTTATATTACGTATGTGAATATGAGGATTATATGTAAAGTGGATAAATTTTTAGAGAAATACTCGCAAGTATATGATGTGATAACATTAAATGATGATATGATACTGTTATATGATGATGTGATGATGTACATTATGTTGACATGATAATAATAATGCATGATAACATGACAATGTAAGATGTATGATGATGAGATTACTTAATATGACGTTATTCCATATTAAGATGATGTGTATGTATTAAATGTCATGATTGTTGGGTTTTATGTCTTAAAACTCATAGTTTGTAAACAAAGATATATTTTATGTTCAATAAAGTTATTATTGATGTTCATTCGGTAAAAATTGTTATTGAATAAAGTGAACTTTACGATCATTAATCTAAATCCAATAAACTAAGAACACTCTGGCTATAGTATGATTACTTGAACTATATGTGGAGACATAAGAGGGGATCAAGTTCAAGTATATAGTCAAAATGATCTATAGTATAAGGATAAGGCTGAGTACCTTATTCTGGGGACACTATGGATGCGGCCCACTTTTGTATATGATATAAACAATGTGATCACTAAATTGTACATGTGGAGACATGTGAGTGAGGGCGTCCTATGCAATGAGTATTGCATAAGATCGGACCATGAAGAAAACCACTCTCACTTTATAATGTCGTTTACTGTTGAGACTGATTTTCTTTTCATTCGATAACCTAGGTAACTCGGTTTTAATCTTGAGCTAACCATGAACTCCTGTTTATTCGGAATTATCCTTAGATTTGCATGGGTGAGAGTGGCTCTAATTCGCCGACTCAACAGGCCTCCCATTTCAGGGGTAAGACTGGGTGAATGGCTGGGGACGTGGGGTGCAAGACGGAATTCACTCCTACCCACTTTTAGGGATAGAAGAAATGTAGTTCCCTTAAGCACTGACTCTAGGTCTTGAACAAGGGGCCTCACCCTCTCATTGACCTGAGAGAGATTCGGTTTACTGGTTGGACCACAAACCAATTGTTCATTAGAGGATCAGTGAGACATAAGGAACAAGAAGTAACTTCAGGGGTAAAACGGTAAATTGACCCAGCTCTAGTTACGAACAACCTGTGAAGGATCGACTTACTAATCATGGTTATATCATATGGACAGAAATATATCTATAGTGAGGGGAGTGCAACTACTAGGCTATAGTGGAGTGTCCTAGTAGTTAACGAATGTTGGTTAACCAAGTTAATGAATTTAACCGGTTAATCTTGGATCGTTGGAGCCCATGATCTATAGGTCCATTAGGTCCCTCTGCTAGCTCATATCGGACTAAACCATAGAACAGTGTGACGAGTGAGTTCGAGGTGTTCGAATTCAAATTAGGGAATATGCGTTACATATATACGATATATTTAACTGCAATTTTGTTTTATTTACGAATTAAACAAAAAGAGAGAATCTGAGATATTTAAATAAGATTTAAATATCTTAATCAATTATGTGTCGGAATTGATTGGGATTAGCATTTGAATTAATATTAAATATTAATTAAATAGTTTAATTAATCATTTAATGTTACTTTAATTTGAAATTCATTATTCAAATTAATTGTTGAATTAAAATGAAGAAAGTCAAAATGTTGACTTTCATCTAATGAAAAAATTCATGTTAGTGGAATTTTGAGGTGTCAAAATTTGGTTTAACCAAACTTGCATGTTTGACAAATAAACCCCACAAGTTTGAGTGGAATTTTGAGTGTCAAAATTTGGTTAACTCAAACATGCATGCTTGCCACATAATCCCAAACATTTGAGTGGAATTTTAAGTGTCAAAATTTGGTGATCTCAAATTTGCATGAACATGCAAACATGACTCTTTAAATAGAGTGATCATGATACATGGAAGGTCTTCTTCATCTTGGTGAAAAACCTTGAGAAAAACCTCTCACAAACACTCTCTTCACATATACAAAATCCCTCCCAAGTTTAGTCACTCACCGGATTCCACAATCCCATTCTAAGGTCGTAGGATAGTGGAGAAGACACTAGTGGTGGTTCGAAACCGGTTCGTGAGGCAAAAGGAGTTTGAACTACAAAAGGTTGGTATTTAAACTCATTAAGTTTTAATACTTATGAACATGCTAGTTATTTACAATAATTGATGTTCTAAAAGTGTCTAAGATCCAAATTGCTTCCGCATGTGTTAGATTAACACCATCAATGATGCATTATGACGATGATTTTTCTAAGACACAACCCTAGTTAATGTTGATGATGATGAACGTATGAAGATCAATGCATGCATATTACTTAGAGTATATGTGAACGGTATTTAGGTTTGTGTCATAAAGATAATTTAAAGATGAAAAACTATAGGGACCTCATACATTTTTTGTTTACATATACATCGAGTTTACTTCCTCATTCATGATGATGAGTATGAACACGTACATTATGATGATGATCATCATCTTGTCTTGCATGACACTCAGGGGTCTATTGACCTCCGAACGTCGCTACAGACAACTAACTCAACTATGATGGGTCCAGGGGGTGGAACTGCCCGGGGATCCACGCTCACACATGTGGGTTGTGTGTAGGGAACTAGACATTCAATTTTGTCTGGATTGGATGTCACTCCTCTCCTATGATGGTAACCATAGGTGACTCGATCATGAGTTGTATGCGTATGCATTTCCCTGACCCCAATAGTGAAGCCACTTATTAAGTATTTCTTGAAATATTCAAGTCATGTGCTACTTCCATTTTAGGTAAAGGCAAGACACCCATGTACGGCTAATGACGACGTCACAAGTAAAGACTATCGCACATGTATAGGATAGTTGTATTTAAATTCCTAGATCATAGATTAGTATAGGACGTTTTTCAATAATTTTTACTTGTTTTATTTTAATTTTCATTATATTGTTTTAAAGACATTTTCAACTGTGTAAGTTCATAGTAATTTTTTTAAGATGATGTGTTTAATGTTTATTTTCGCATAAGAGATGATGATATGAAAATGGTAGCGACTTTAGGTTAGTAAAATAACTAGGGCCGTTACAAATAGCTTAATAAAAATTAATATAAGTAAATTAAGGGTTGGAGATGAAATAAAAGTCCAAAGTTTCTTAGAAATATTATTTTGGAAAAGAGGGTTCACTTGAGTGTCATTAACGACAAAATTTATAGAATCTTAACAAGCGACCCCTGAAACACACCACCAGTCGGTTCGCACACAACCACACATGAGAAATCCTAAATTTTCCTTCGTTTACTTTTTCTTTTGTTGTCGTCTCCAATCTCTGTATCATCAATTAGTCTCCCAACTGCCTCGTTCCCATCCTCCCCAACTATTCTTCTTTTGATACCCCTCCATCTCCTTCTATACCTACTAAGATTCGAACTTGCACACAAAAAGTTGCACTAGCAATTAATTCATCTTCTTGGTTGGCAAAGTTACGACACTATTCGATAGTAATCACTCATGTGCATTGTGGTGTTCTCTGGCTTGTTAGTCCTCTCTTCCATTGCGTTATCTACATTATACGGCACCATGAGTCTGCACGGGGTGGTTATCGGCATCATGCTCGTCGTGAGGTAACTAAACAATCTTTTCTTCTTCTCCCTTGTTTTTCCTATGTATCATATTATTTTTCTTTGCAGGTGGATTTTGTGAGGTGCGTCTGTCGTTGGTGTATTCTTGGCGCAGAAGAAACATGTAGAGTGAGGGTGCGAGAATTTCGGAGAGTCGCCGGCATCCTCACCCTTTTTTTATCCTTACCTCAGAGTCAACCAAAAAACATAATTTTTTAGTAGAGTCAACCGAACTCACTTTAAAATAGAGTTAAATTCAATCCAATCATATCCTACTTTTAAGATTATTACGAAAATTAAGAATATTTAACATTTTTAACCAAAGTTAATAATGAGCTGTGACATGTGAATATTTAACATTTGAAATTTGTGAGATTTTAATTATTAATGTAACATGTGTTACCTATATGTGAGATTTTTTTTAAATAACTAAAAAAAGATTTAAAAAAAGAACAATTCGATAATACAACTCAATTCGAGAGTTGGGTTGAGTTGTGAACTCTATTCAGATTGCTTCAGTCACCAACCTAATCAACGGAAAATTTCAAATTGGTTCAAAAGATTTCTCCAAATCAACCCAATTCAATCTAGGTAAATTTCTACTCATAATTAAAACATTTTAAACTTTAGTGATAAATTAGACATAATTCTAAAGGTTGAAAAATCTACATATTTGGTTATTGGAGTTCAAATTTTATTTCAATTGAGTAGTTATTAGCAAGTTTTAACTCCCACTAATTTTAAAATGATTATTAATAATTATTAGTTTGAGGGAGTTTAGGAAAATTGTTAGTATTTTGTTAGAGAAAATTTTTAATAGTTGCAAACTTGTGTAAAAAGTTTAAGAATTTGTTAGTGATTTCTCCGGTAAATAGTTTTGAGATGTATGTTTTATTCAACTAACAAGAAGAATTGGAAAATTTTAGTACTTCAGGTTCTTTTGTGGTAAGAAACTCTCTGTTTTTTTTAATTCATTTATTTGTTTTGGTATATTTCGATCATGGATCATGTCCAACATTTGACATCAGAGTTATATTATTAACTTAGTCATATCAATAAAATCCTAATGTATTGAACAAAAAGTTGTTAGCCTCAAAGGTGATCCAAGTATCGAACAAAGGGTGTACTTTGTTCAAGGACTCCAAATAAGAAGTCGAGCTTTGATTAAGGGGAGGTTTTTTGAGAGATCCAGAAAAGGAGGGCTCAGGGGAGGCTCCATGATGTACTTTGTTCGAGGGAAAGATTATTGAAAGGAGTAGTCCCACATTTGCTAATTAAGAGGGATGATCATGAATTTACAAGTAAAGAATACTAACACTTTGAAATTCACAAATAAGAAGGAAGAAAATAAAAGAACAAGGCTAAAAAAGAAATTCAAAAACGAAAGTTGATACATGTTAAAGAGTATGGATAAAGTAAGATATCAACGATCGACATGTCGATAAACCCATCTCATTTAGCAACGTCGATGACACGTTAACAACCTCTCTCTGTGTTACTTGTTTTCCCAAATTGCAGATGGGGCACTTGCGATCAAACTTAGATGACAAGATGTACATGAGGCATCAGTTTTCGATGGTCAAGTTAGATACCGAGAACGCTAAATATTGTGGTTCTTGTTGAACACAACTATTTGTGGGAAACACTCGCACACTTTATTAAGACCAATCGAGAAGAGATTTACAAAAACACTCGGTAGAAACTACTGATTTGTATTGCTTGGGATTTCTTGGGATGATGAACTAAGTAGGGTGGAGGGGTATTTATACTGAAGGGTACTCAATTTATTCTTAAAATTTCTCAACGTTTTTTCCTAAAATACCTCATCATTTTCCTAAATTTATTCCTAAAATCCTAAATCATTCTCCTAAATTTATTTCTAAAATTCTAAATCATAAATATAATTACTCATACAATGGTTGGGTTTAACTCCATTGGGCTAGTGATGACATTTTAACACTCTCCCTCAGCACTAGTCCTCATTCGTTGCACCATGTTGAGCTGACAGCGAAAACTCTCATGTTTGCCAGTATTCAGCTTTTTGTAAACAAGTCTGCCACTTGATCATCTGTCTTGATCTGTTGCATCTCGATTTCTTCCTTCAAGACTTTCTTTCTAATGAAATGGTAGTGTACTTCCATATGCTTTGTTCTAGCATGAAACACCGAATTTTCTACTAGGCGAGTCACAGATTGGATATCACAATGAAGTGGTATTAGATAGTCAATTTTCTAGTGCCAATCTTCGATCAAGAGTTTCGACAATGTACTTTCCTGAGTTGCTCCAGTCGCTGCTTTGTACTCTGTTTCTCTAATAGACAATTATACTATTGGTTGTCTTTTCCTACACCAAAAGATTGTTCTCGAACTGAGCTTGAACACATACCCAGTGATTGATCTTCGGGTATCGTGATCTCCTGCATAGTCGACATCACTATATCCACCTAGCTTCCAGTCTTCGCTTCTTTTGTACAAACAATCGTAATTGATTGTACCTTTGATATCTCAAGATCCGTCAAGTCGCATCCAAATGAGGGTTATTTGGACTTTGCATACATTGACTAATACTCCAACTTCATTTTCGAATTTCTTCGGTTGGTCCATGTAGAACTCTCTGTTTAAGTCACCATTCAGGAAAGCATTCTTCATATCATTTGCCATAATTTCAACTCTTTATTTACCACAAGTATTGGAAGAACCTGTATGATAGTTATCTTCGCTACTCGACAAAACGTTTCATCATAATTTAGTCCATATTCTTGAGAGAACCCTCGAGCTATATATTGAGTCTTGTATCTTTCGATTGATCCATCTGAGAGACACATTATTTCATAAGCCCACTTGCAAGAGATGGATTTGACATCTTCTGGTCTTGGTACAAGTTCCTAAATTTGATTTTACTCTAGGGCTATAATTTCTTCCTCCATCGCTTTCTGTCAAACCGAGATTTGTGATATATCCTCATATATCTCTGGCTTATTAACTCCGTTTTCTACAATAGTTGCGTTGGCATACTAGAGACTTGGCTTTTGGATTATTTCTAACTGTCTTATTGTTGAGGTGCCCTTGGTTTTTCACTAGGTTCGCTTGGTTGAGTCACTTTCTGCTGACCAACACTAGTGTCACTTGAATCTTTGGCACATCAGCACTTAAGCAAACGTTTACAGTTTGCTCCCCCGTCTTCTGTGGAAGAATCTCTTCAGTTTGCTCTCCCGTCAGAAGAATTTCTTCAATTTACTCAATGTCTGGTGATACTTCCTTCTTTGAGGGCCACCCCTCTTCCATTGCACCACTTTGATCGTCAATCATGTGATTTGAGTATCCTGAATCAATGATCCAATCATTCACATAATCGATATGGTCTCCCATCATCGCCATGAGTGCTAGCTCATCTTCTTCTATGACATACAGTACCTCTGCATCCCATTCCTCCTCCATCTCCATGTTGGAGGATGCCACATTGCTTTCGACAGATTTTTCATGGATCAACAATCTCTGGACATGTGACCCTTCTTCCCGCAAATGTAGCAAATGCCCTCAAATCTTTTCCCTTAAGAGTTATTGTTATCATTCCTCTAAGCTCTCTTTGGTTGTACAGTTCCTTAGTGACTTCTTCTTTTGTCACCATTGTATCCAAATTTGGTAGACAACCTATTATTGCTCCAACTTTCACTTGTGTAGAGTGCTTTTTCTTCACCCTTCAATGTGATGCCTCTCTTTGTAGGCATGCTGGCTAACAAATTTTCGAACTCTACAAGTGATGGTTGAGTGGGCCATCCTTGTACAGCAATAATAAAGCTTCTATATTCTGGTCGCAATCCATGGATTATAATCCTCTTCATTCGAGATTCTACAATGGTGGACTTCGGGTCTAATTCAGTAATCTCCCGACAAATCGACTTGACCTTGTGGAAGTACTGAGAAATCGTCATGTCACGTTGTGAAATTGACAACAATTCATTCTCCAAGTTGTAGCCTCGTATCGTTCTTCTTTGAGAAAAACATCACGAACGTGTCCCAAACTTCTTTCGGTGTCTTGTCATCCCAAATTTGCTCTAACATCCCTTCTTCGATTGTGGTCTTTAGGGCAAACATTGCTTTACCTACTCTGATTCTCCATTTGCGCAAGGCGCCGTTAGAATCATCCTCTGTCGACGTAGTTTCGCACCCGCCAACGATCTCACAAAGATCATGGCCTTGTAAATAGAACATCATGCATGTTGCCTACGTGTTGTAGTTGTTGTTGAGTTTCTTGATTCCTCCAATGATTTGGAAATCACCCATCGTGTTGGCTATACCTCAATAATACCAAACAAGCTCTTTCGACACAAGACTTGCAGAGTCACAGAATACTCACAATACAAAAGAAACTCACTCACTACTAATCATAAGAAATCGTTTCTGATGTGGAAGATCAAACAGAGCTGCAGCCACAAAGCATACTAAGAATTCCAAGAGATCAGATAACCTACACTAACCTTGCTCAGATACCAGATTGTTGAACACAATCTGTGGGAAACACTCGCACACTTTATTAAGATCAATCGATAAGAGATTTACAAGACACTCAATAGAAACTATTGGTTGGGATTTCTTGGGATGATGAACTAAGTAGGGTGAAGGGGTATTTATACTAAGAGAGGGCAGGTTATTACTTAATGGTACCTAATAGGTATAATTAAAAGTTGAATTTGACACATTTTTTAAGAAAAAGAAAACTGTAAGTATATATATATGTAGATAACTATGTGATTATTTTTTTATGGTCTATGCCATTTTCATAGTAAAAAGACAATAACGACCCTATATATAGAGAGAGAGGGCTTAGTGTAGGCACTAGAGCAGTCTAATGCTTGTAGAAATCCTTGAGAACATCTTCAAAGGATAAGAGACTCGGTCCTAACGAGTGTAAATCTAACTCTATCTTTGCAATATATGACCAAGGAATACCATCGTCATTTATAGCTTCTATCACAATAATATAAAGTATGCTAAAACGATCTATGTTCAGACGAAACAGACCGTTCACCACACGCTTATAAACGAACTGATGTTCACCATTCTTGTTATTCATTTCCATTGCAAACCTTGCAAGAAGTTGCACGCTTTCTTTATTGACATCCTTAATTGGAGCTAGATCTAAAGGCAACACTTCTTCGCAACTCATTTTGGAACACCTTTGATAGATAGCTTCAACAAACTTTACTTTACTCATGAATACTTTAGAGTTCGGTATTTATAGTTGTGGCCGAACGCTACTCAAATTGATATAGTCGAATCTTACAACAAAGACTAATTGAGTGTCCCTCTATTAAGAGATAGGTTCGAATCAAATTCTTTACTTGGAAAGATAGTTACATTTTTTTAGTCAACAACTAAGACTAGTGTATTACCAATAATATAAACATTTTGTAGGAGCATTTTTTAGTTTTAGTAGTAAATTACATATTAATAATTGAATAATGTTAACTAAATTTGTGATCAGAAATTTGAATTGAGCTCAGGAAAATTAATCATCTTGATTGTAAAGAACAAAACAAAAAATCAAGAAAATGTCATTCCATCTAATGTTTTATTTTTGAAACAAACACTAACTTCTTAGATGAATTGCTAATATCAATTTAAATGTATAATATTTTATTAATTTCTGTGATCCAGAATTAACTTTATGGTTTAAGATACTTTTTTTTCAAATATATACTTTTGATAACATTTTGATTCATGTATTTTTTCGATCTCAATATCGTAAACTACTAAACTCATAGTATTTTTGTCTCTACCATTAACTTTTTGTTAATTATCGAAGCCAAAGATTTTTTTTCATAAAAATGTTTTAAATTCTTTTTTTTTTTATCCTTCTCTTTTCTAAAGTTATTTGGTGGAAGAACTATGTAGTTTACTGATGTTATTATAAAGATAAACGTACCTAGACACATAGATTCTATAACCAAGTTGAAAAATAAATAAATAAAACGTTTAATGGAAAACATGAGAAATAGTGGAGAAAGAGCTCTTTCCACTATAATAAGTGGAGTTGGAGATGGAGATGGTATTTTCTGTCCACATTTTGTTTACGTTCAAATTTTGAAAAAGGTGGTAAATTTATTTTTTTCAAATAAAAATATATTTGATTTGGAAAAATTAATTATATCTTTATCTAAATCTATATTCGTATTACTAAAATATTAGAATTTTCTCTTATTTTTTAAAGAAAAAAAAATATTTTCTCTCGTATGGTACAATGTTAGTTATTCTCTCTTTAAAATAGTGTAATTTAAGGTATATTTCACTCTCAAAATATATTCAAAGTCAGTGTCAAACACAAAATGTTGGAATATAAATGTCTAATATATCGATTGTACTAAGAAGTGTTCAATACATGTCCACCACGTGTGAACGAGGGACATGAGAATAAGTTATTCTGATGCTTTTTTTACGTCCATTCAAAGTAGTTTGAAAGGTAGCACGTCAAATATTACGATTGACTAACTACAACCTTAATTTTGTCATTTAAGGGGTTGTTTGGACCAAAGAAACGAAGATGAGAATAACATAGAAAGGGCAAAGAGAAATTAAGCCTTTAACTTTAGTACATAGTTTTAAAGATGGGAGGCAAGAATAAGTTAAAGAGTATTTGATACACTTCCAGAATTAGAAGTTTTCTTTCTCCTTTTTCGTTTAACTTTTAAAAAAAAAAAAAAATTAGAGAGGAGCTCCTCCTCACCCGTTTCAAATATGAGATAGGGAGCAGACCTCTTTGTAATAGCCCAAGCCCACCGTGAGTAGATATTGTCCACTTTTGTCCATTACGTATTGTTGTCAGCCTCTCGATTTTAAAACACGTCTACTAGAGACAGGTTTTCACACCTTTATAAATATTGTTTCGTTCCCCTCTCCAACCAATGGTCAGAGTAGGGCTAGACCCTCTCCATAATAGAAGCATTTTATTATGAGATCCAATATCGGTTGGAGAGAGAAATGAAACATTCTTGATATAGGTGTGAAAACCCCCCAGTAAACATGTTTTAAAACCTTCAGAAAAAGCTCAGAAGAGAAAGTCCAAAGAAGACAATATCGACTTGGTTGTTGCACTCTTCTTCTGTCTCATGTTTGGAAGAGGGAAAAAGCCTCCCAATTTTATTATTATTATTTTTTAAGTTAGAAGAAGAAGAAAAAAAACGTGTTTTTGTCGTATTTATGTCCATAGTTTTTTTTTTAAAATGGCATGACATCTTGTCTCTACGGTGTTATAACTGTGTCTCATGTTCCTATATTATATTCTCCGAGTTCTTACATGTTAGATTTTCATAAATGGATATCCCAACCTAAAGAGAAGTTAAATTTAGGAGGAAAAGGAGAATAAAAATCGGAATTATTTTTATAACTGTTTTGGTTTCTCGTTACTCATTTCTAGTAACCATTCATAAATGAAAATAAGTCTAAAACAAATTTTAATATTCAATTAATTTTTAAAACTTATATTTACCTAAAATCTTTATATTTCTAATTAAATTTTTTTAGAAAATTTGAAATTAGAAATGGTTACATCATGTTATATAAGCTAAAACTATACACAAACTTAATTCCTACCCCAAGAATATTGGCATGGGTTAAGAAGGTTGACATAATAGATACATATTTGACGATATCATGTTTTACATAAAGCTATATTTTGTGCTAGAAATTCAAGTTTGTTCAGAGTTAAAAATCATCTTATTAAAATTAGGACTCATTTTTTCATGTTTTTTTTTTATTTCAAATGAAAAGTGGTTATTCTCTCCTAAATATTATTTCACTTTCAAAAGATAAGTATATTAAGATTAAGGTATTAGTTCGACACAAATCCCACAAATTAATACAAGTTTTTCTAAGATGCTTTCTTTTCACTCACATGCATCTAAAACATGTTCAACCACGAAATTTCTGTGATTGAACCACAAAAAAGGATGGTCCTCATTTAGATGTGGTCTTGGTTCATTCATATACCTACCTTTACTCAAATGAAACTTTTTTTTTTTTTTTTTTGTAAAGACCTGTTTTAACATTCTTAATTAAAGTAAGTTTGAGTAAACCATGCTCTATATTATTTTTTTTTTTACATTAATTTTACAAACAATTTTTTATAACAAATTAGTTATGCTACCATTAGGAGGGTACTAAATAAAAAGAGAGAAAGAAAAGATACTCATATAAAAATAATTATATCATTATGGCTAATGCCATTTTCATAGATAAAAGAGAGTAATGCCCCCACAAACATATATAGAAAGAGGACTTATTATAAGTAGAGATAGCAGTTTATTAGTTGTACTGCTACTTCGTGACAGGGAACTTGATGACTTCTTCAAAAGATAAGAGCTTATGGGATGGCGGGGGCGGCGGAAATATCAAATTCAAAGGAAGGAACTTTACCTTTGCAATAAATGACCAATGAATACCTTCGTCATTTATAGCTTCTATCACAAGAATAGAAAATGGCCCAACGAGATTAATGTGACCGAACAGACCATTCACCACACGCTTGTAAATGAAATGATGTCCACCACTTTTATTATGCATTTCCACGGCGAACCTTGCAGCAATTTGCACTTCTTCTTTATTGACATCCTTAATTGGAACTAGATTTGAAGGCAACTTTTCTCCGCAACTCATTTTGAAACACCTTTAATAGATAGCTTTAACAAACTTACTTTGCTTATGAATACATTAGAGTTTGGTATTTATAGATGTGGCTGAACGCTACTCAAATTGATATAGTCGAATCTTATAACAAAGACTAATTGATCGTTCCTCTACTAGGAGATAGCTTCGAATCAAATTCTTTAATTGGAATGATGGTTGCATTGTTTTAGTCAAACAATCGAGACTAGTGTATTATCAATAGTACATACATTTTGTAGGTGTATTTTTCTTACATAGTAATAGTTGGATACAACTAAGATTAAATAAATTTGTGAGTAGAAGTTTGGATTAAGTTCGGTTGAACAGGTAATGTTAAATTTTAATTCTCTCTTATTTTTCAACCATAAGAAATATTATTCTCTCTCCAATATGATACGGTATTTAATTATTCTCTCTTGAGTGAATTTTAAGTGAAACACATTCTCAACCTAGGTAATTTGACAAAAAAAAAAACAATAACTAGATGAATTACTAATATATTATATGTTGTTTAATCGATATAAATATTAAACATTTTAGAGTTAAAATGTTAATACTTTAGTAATCTTTCAAATAAGAAATATGCTAGTGATATTATAATCAAAGGTACTAAAATGAGTTGTGTGGAACTGGTGCTTGCAGAATCGGTAGTGTCGATGGAGGATATCAATGACCCAAAGGTGCAAAAAGTTGGAAGGATTGGAGTGGAAAAGAATCTTGATTTATTCATGTATATCTCATGTGCTCGAGCGTCACATCCCGTGAGATCCCACATCGGTTGGGGAGGATTGTTGAGAGTTATTGAGAGGAGTAGTCTTACTTTGGCTAACTAAGAGAGATGACCATGAGTTTATAAGTAAGGAATACTCTTTATTGGTACGAATCCTTTTGGGGAAATAAAAAATAAAGTCAAGAGAGCTTATACTCAAAATGTCATAAATTATTGGGGAGGTTCGTGCAAGGAATTCAAAATTAAAGTTGATGCACATTAAAGAGTATGGATAAAATAAGATATCTCTGATTGACATGTCGATAAACCCATCTCATTTAGCAACGTCGATCAACACGTTAACAATCTTTTTCCGTGTTGCTTGTTTTTCCAAATTGAAGAAATCAAGCAACGTGGTGGTGTTGCAAATGGGCACTTGCGATCAAACTTAGACGACAAGACGTACATGAGGCATCAATCTTCGATGGTTAAGTTAGACACCGAGAACGACAAATATTGTGGTTCCAACTTCAAAATGTTGAAGCTTCGATCCAAAATCGAGAGCTCTCGGACGAAGAAATTAGTGAGCAAACCCAAAACTTGTATTTTTATAAAGGGGAAGAAGAGAGGAAATATACAAAGTTTAAACATTGACCTTGTATGTTTTGGCGGTAGAAATATACAACTTGGTTTTGAACATCATATCATTAAACTCCTTTCATATCAATTCATAACCTGATTATTAATTAAGTTATTATCATTAAACATGCTCTTAAACCGCCGTTCAGTCACAGTCCCACTACTTCAAGACCTTCATAGACGTGTTATGCGTTAAGCATCACCATCTAGCTAGCACTGTGGTGTTGATAGGCATATGCTCCTTGGGAATGATGGAACTCCAAACAAAGCAAAGTTGCTTCAACCTAACCATTCTTGATAAGGAACCAACACAATCTTTCCCTATTCTGATGATAAAGAGTTGAGCATAAAGTTTGGAAGATTGATTTGCTCCCTACTTTATGCATTTGACGTGCTACGCAGGAGAGTTCATGTCCAATGTCCAATGCCAAGTTCCAAATCACGTGTCAATAACACCATTTCATCTGTGCACACAAAGCTCTATATCATTTAATGCAGCAATAAAAACATGTTAGATGGTCGGTGCAATCATCACGTGCAAGTTTCAAAGTGTGGGGGCCATTGAACTACCTAAATTTAAGCAGGCCTTCGTCATGTGATAACAAAAAAAATGCGAAAAATAAGGCCCTATTTGATATGGAAGAGGAGCCTACCTAGATACATGTTGTGGACTGTTAACCGATGATGCCACTATATTTGTTCCTACAAGGGGAAGTGTTTGCTTACTTTTGATGATGGAGAAGTCGTGATGTTGAGCAGCTACTCCTTCGGGCTTCCTCACAAGGAATCTCACATGGAAAAAAGAAACGTGAAGTCACAGCCAAAGCTCAAAGACCAACTTCACCATTAAGGACATAATTATGTACTATCCTCGATACAACAATAAGCGTTCTTTGCTCTTTTTCGTGCCAAATAGCGTTCTTTTGCTGCAGCGACACCATCTTCACGCCTTTTATTATGATCACGCTTAGGTTGTTGTTCACCTTCATCGTGCTTGGGTCGTTCCAGGACTGAAGAAGTTTTATCTTGTTGGGAGGGAGTCACACAATTTGCTAATTTAGGGAATCATCATGGATTTATAAGTGAGGAATGTATCTCTTGAGGCCTTTTGGGAAAGCCCAAAGAAAAGCGATGAAAGCGTATGCTCAAAGTGAACAATATCATACCATTGTGGAGAGTCGTTATTCCTAACGGTTATCAGAATCGGGGAATCATGATAAAACTCACTTTCTTATCAAAGAAACGACACAACATACACATATATTCGGTTTTATATAAGACCATTTTTTATGTTTCATTAAGTTTTAGGTTCTTTTGTCTTAAATACAATCAACTTCATGTTAATTAGGAACCCATTAGGTTATTTTGAAATCCTCTGATTCTAATTAGATTACAAGTCCTAGTTGAAATATTAATCGAGGATCGTTGAGAGGGAAGTTCCACGTTGGCTAATTTAGTGGAAGATCATGGATTTATAAGTGAGGAATACTATCTCCATTGGTATGAGGTCTTTTCGGAAAGTTCAAAACAAAGCCATGAGAGCTTATGCTCAAAGTGGATAATATCATACCATTGTGTAGAGTCGTGTTCATTTAACATGATATCAAAGTCATGCCCTAAACTCAAATGTCGAACAAAGTATAGTCTCACATCGGCTAATTTAGTGGAAGATCATGGGTTTATAATCAAGAATACTATCTCCATTGATACGAGGCCTTTTGGGGAAGCCCAAAGCAAAGTCATGAGAGTTTATGCTCAAATTGGATAATATCGTACCATTGTGGAGATCCGTGATTCCCAATATAATACATGTAGTTTGTTAGTAGATAGAGTAGTTATTTATAAACAGAGTAACCCAATTCAGAGTGTAGGACAACATGGGCGGTAATGGAAAACATTCTCGTGTTGATGATGACTGAATTTGCAATAATGAACTAAAATAAAACAGAGAAACGAAATCGCAATGTAGGGCTGCAGGACAAGTTCAAATGTTTTTTTTCTTCTGGAAGATTCTATTCTAAGATTCAAAATCAGAAAGAGCTTAATGTTGGATCGTGAAGTCTATCCAAAATTTAAATTAGTCTAAAATAATTTGTCAACCTAACCCGACCAAATTAGTGAGGCCCATTTAAAACTTATGTTTGTGAGGCCCATTCAAAGCCCAAAATCCAAAAAGAATGGGCTTTAAAAAGGCCCATTAGGCTACCTGTTATTAGTCCAGCCCAGCCCAGCCCAACAATAATTAAAAATCACAAAAAGAGAGAATAAATAAATAAATAAATAAAATATAAAAAGAAAAAGAAAATGTAATTAAAAAATTATGAGGGGGCACATGAGCTTTGGTGAGGTTAATAAACACCAAATCTTTTACTTAAATTTAAATGAATGATTAGATTTGGGATTTAGGAAGTAATTAAGGCCAAATTAGAAGAAACCACCGACCAAATAAACACACATGTGATGAAGTTAGGTGGATGATGATTATGAAACAAAGTGGTTTTTAAGGAAGCAAATTTGGTGGTTAGTTTTTACAAATGCATCCTTAAAAGGATCGAATCATTTTCATGTATTGTCTTTTTGTTTTTGTTTTTTTTTTTTTTATAAATAAATTATTATCCCGTTCCTCTACCCGAACGTACGAATTTTTCTTGTTGATTTCTTGTTTGTTTGTGACATGTCGGAAAATTCATTTTCGAGGATTTTGATGTAAATAGTACGTGGCAGAATGAGTACAAAATATTTATTTATTTATCGAGGGACGTGTAAAACCTAAGCCATGTGGCTAAAGGCCAATATATTTATATACAAACCTTAGGGTTTCAATTGAATATAGTCGAACACTGCACGCCACTCGCCTGCATTGCCATCGTAGACGAACACCGTCGTCGCCGAAACTACCATTTGGAGGAGTAAACGGTGGGTTTTCATGAGACTTTTTCTTTGAGTCCAATCTCGATCTTGAATGGAACATACCCTTAATGTTTACCTCTAAATGTCCATATAGTAACCGAAGTACAACGACCCAACGAAGTTACAATGTTGGAATTGGACACAACCTCTACGTAGAAAGGAGGTGACCAATAAAACCCTATGATTTGTGGGAATCGTTGTATCGTGTCAAGTTAGGTTGTTTAAACTTGGGTGTTTAATTGTAGACTCGGTATAAGTTGGAGTTGGACCAATATTTGTACGTTCAATTAAAAAGAAGTCCTCAAGACAAGGGACCTTCCTATTGAAACTTAAATGTTTTATTTTTCTAAAATGGTTAAAAAACATGTTCGCTATTGATTGGTTGTGTGTTGTGTGATACGATTATGTTTTATAGTAAAAATAAATGTTTTGAGACCCAATGAACGCATATTATGTCTGATGATTGAGAAAATAAATATTTTTAGACCTAATGCATGCATATTATGTTTCATGATTGAGTAGATTGTGGTAAGGGTTATACTCAAGTGAGATCGAGCAATCACCCACTCTTGGTCACTCTGCTGGGTGATTGCATGAAATGATTATTAAGGTAAGAGTTACATGTTGTGTGAATCAGCCACTAACGGCCACTTTGAGGAGTGATTGCTGAAAATTGTTTTGGTGGAAAATTACACACGGTGTGTTTTGGATAATTAACCACTAAGGTCTTTCGATTTTGTTTGATTAGCTATATGATAGTTTATAATTACACTCTGTGTGTTTCAGATAATTAACCACTAAGGTCTATCGATTTCGTTTGATTAACTATATGATAGTTTATATATTTGACTCCAATACGGGAGTTTCTTACTGGTTATGACAGCTCTGCTTCCTCGTCTTGCTTCTGGCAAAGCTTCGACTTTGCTTGCTTGCTTGCGCAAAGGCTAAAAGTCCTTTTCGCTCGGTCCAAAAGCTTCCCGAAAGATCAGATCCAAGGGAGAATTTCTTGTATGTATGATATGGGGTCGAGATCTGTTATTAATGAATGTATCCTCTGGCCACTTCTTTTGGGGATTGCCCTTCTATCTTAAGGAGATTGCTGCCTTCCGCATTCAGTGCTCCCTTTCAATCAATGCTCGGAAATTTATTATAATACCCACTCTATTTTTAAAATAATTTTCAAACAAGTCGTGGCACGGAAGTGATGAGCAAGGTGGGAAAGTGAATCATGGGACAACTCGAATTTTATGTTTTCACTACTAGAACATTGGGACATTTAGTTTTTCATTGATTTAAATTGTGTTAGAGGATTCCTAGTTTATGGGAAGTAGGAGTCCGGTTAGCTTTTGTTTGAAGTTTTTAATTATTTATTTAAATTTTATGTCACATTTTTTTTTCATTTATTTTAAAACTATAAATTTGTTTATTGAGTAGTAGCTCTGATCACTAAGCTTAGTATGAAAAGTCAGGTCGTTACAAGTTGAAATCTACCGTTAGTGTTAATCGATAAGTTAAAACTAATTCGTTAGTGTCAATAATTTTCAACTTCTTTTACCGTTAGTACTATGGTTAAAAAAACACTCACAACATTAACACATTTTACCTTTATAAAAAAAATTAGTTTAAAAAATGAAAATCGTCTATAAAAAACTTTTTAGATTATCTCTAAATTTTTTAATATTATTTTTAAAAGTTCGTCGGTATTTTTAAAATTGATAATGGTCTTTTAATTTTCTTTTTAATTTAAAAGTATTTTTGAAATTTTTCAAAAGTTTATGGGTACTGTTAATTTTAATTTTTATTTTTTAAAACTTTACTGTACTTTTGAAATATTTTTTAAATTTAAAAGACATTTTTGAAATATCCTTAAAGTTTTTTTTTTTAAACAAAAAAAATTGAATGATATTATTGAAACATTTGAAAATATATAAATATTTGTTAAAACAAAAATCTATAGTTAAAATAAATAAAATTTTATGGATTAAATTGAATGGTTCGTAATTTCATGTTTGAATAAAATTAATCAAAATTTATTATTAATTTTAAAAAAAAAAATTGCTTAGAACTTAATTTTTCATTGATTATCAAATTTGTAATTGGTCATAAAATTGAATTAAAATGTTAATTTAATATTTAAAAATAAATAAATAGGTATTTTATCTATCAATATTTTTACTTTTATTTAAAATTTAAAAAAAATTAAATTATATTAAATTTATTAGTTAACAAAAAGTCACTTAATAATTAAATTATATTTACAAAAAAAAAATCTTATTAAATATTTAATTATAGAGGCGATGGCAATAATTAAAAAAGAAATTAGTTTATTGGAAATATAAAATGGATGGCGCGTGGAAAGGCGCGTGGAAAATGAATTTGGATTCATATTTTCCGGTAGTTGCGGAGTCAAGAAGCGAAGAAACAACAGTGGTTACGCATCATTGACTGGACTCCCATCAATTACCAACGAAACGACAACCAGTTTCGCGTTTTGATATTTCTATTTTTATTTTAATTATTAAATTCGGGGAAATCCAAGATAATGATTACATGGTACCGGTAAAAAAGTCGACATTATTTTGTCGGATTTCTTGTCAGGTTGGGCCCCACAATAATCTAATAAAACGGTGCGTTTTACCTTCACACACTCATCATGTTTCCACATGCTGCTGCTACTTTTTTTTTTTTTCTTTTTTTCTTTTTTTAAATTATTTTTTGGTTCCAAATAATTTGGGAGAAATTGAGAAATCTATTGCCAATTATTAATGAAAGCAAGCTCCAAAGTTTTTGAGTAAATTGTAAGAATATTTTTATAAAAACTTTTGCATTATAGGGACACGAATAATGTCTATGATGGCTTCCGATCATGGCTGAGATCTTTTCTATGACGGGTGTGAAAACTAAAAACCTCTCCTGTATAAACGAGTGTTAAAATTTTGAGGAAAAATCCGAAAGAAAAAGTTTAAAAAAGACAATATCTGCTAGTGGTAGGCTTGCACAGTTACAAAAGTAAAAGGTATCAAAACCAGGCATCGAGCGGTGTGTCCCACTCCACTAAAGGGGTGAGGGGAACGAAGCATTTCTGATAAACCATGAGACTGACAGTGATACGTAATGTGTAACTCAAACTAATTTCACGAAAACACTAAACCAACTCAACTCAGCTCAACTTATAAAATTTTCATTTATTTGAACATCGGTCAATTCAAATAAGTTGAGAATCCAATTTGTACGGTATGGATTGGGTTAGGTTTATTTAAACTCGACCCAATTCAAATAAGTTGATAATCTAGCCTAGGCTATATGGATTAAGTTAGGTTGATCGAGTTTTTCATGTCATCGAATCTTTTGAACATACTTGTATAAGTAAATAACTCAACCCAAACGATACACCGACATCAACATTTGATATAGCAAATCCAAATTACAATATGATGGGAACTATGAAGACATGTTGGTCTAAAACAAGGCATTACACGACTTATCCTCTTATTATTGTCTGTCTATAACACACGATGTCTTTTGTATGGTTGAAAATTACTATTTATGTTTCAATGTTTTACGTATTTATTTACATTATTTTATCGTTATTATTTGTTAAATTATTAATATAGGATGATTTATTGTAATCTATTAACTTTATTTATTATTTTAAAATAAATAAATATATATATATATATATTGTATTTCCATAAGACATCGTGCACGGACTCTGTTTCAACAAATATCGTACGTCCATAATGTTAAAACTATTCGTTCAAAAAAAAAAAACTCGAGTAGGAACGTTCGTAAAGATTTTTTTCATTCATTCATCATTAACGAGAATTCATTCATCCAAGTCGAGTCAAAGTTGGTATATGAGCTTGAAAAAATAACGAGAATTAGTGTATGGAAACAATTAGGGGAATACACGAAATTGGTTGAATTTTTTTGGATCAACCTAAAATTTGTTGACCCGAGCAATTTGAATATATTTCACAATCTAACCTAGCTCAACCCTCTATTTTCGAGCTGCGTTGGATTGTGTTGTCAAATTATAATAAATTATATTTATCTACGATACAAGTTACATTAATAACTAAAACTTAGTAAAATTTAAATATAAAATATTTATAAGTCATAACACATCACTAATATCAATTACAAACAGTAAATGTTCTTAATATTTTTAACATAAAATAGGGTTGAGTTGTAACCATATTTCGGGATTGGTCATATTATGTCAACCCACGAGTGCGAATCAAATTTTTCGAATTTTCAAAAATTCAACCATACTCAAACCTAAAAAAACATCTACTCGACCCAAATTTTATGATTTTTGTTGGATAGTCTCTACTGGTCGGGTAATATGAACACGGTTCGAAACAAAAAAAAAAAATTCAAATTTAGAGATATTATAACGGAATAATTCAAACAAATCATCACACGACATAAAAAATTAAGTGCCTAACTCAAAACGACACAAGCAAAAGACAAAATTGAATCGAATTAGTGTTAAATTATAAAGTCTTTGTCCCAAAAAAAACATGAAGTTACTTGTCATTTACGCATGTTTGCTCCAATTAGCTGCATCCTTTAAGCTGAAGTGATGCAATTTCCCCTAACCTTTTCCTACTTTAGTATGATTTGACAATTACAACTCCATAAACCCCCCCGTAAATTTAGCACCAAAAAATACCCAAATCCCCCAAAAAAAAAAATAATAATAATAGAAAAAAAGGATTTGGGATTTGGGGGCAGGGAATGTTACATGGCTTAAAAATCACTCAAACGTGATATCAATTGGGGCCAAGAACATTGATGGATGGGGGCAGTGAGATGAAGATTGATATCTATTGCGCGGCTTACGAGGCTGCCTGCCAGTGCCGGTTGGCGCCATTTCCTGCACTGCCGCAGGCGTTAAGCAACCAAACTGATACTCCCAATCAATTCATTCCTGTTTATGTTCATGCCTCCTTACGCTAAATTCTCACCAATCCCAATTTTTTCATTTTATAATGATTTTGGTACTTTTTTTTAAAAAAAAATTATAATTACCATGTGTTTAAATCTATGGTTGGTTTAAATTTTTGTTTACTGAATTGATAAAAATATTTTTGGTTTAAATTTTTGTTTACTGAATTGATAAAAATATTTTTGTGACATCGAAGAGGAGAATGAAGCATTCCTTATAAATTTGTGGAAATCTTTTCCTAGTAGACGCATTTTAAAATCGTGAGGCTGATGATGATACGTAATGGGCCAAAACATACAATATTTGCTAACGGTGGACTTAAACTGTTACAAATAGTATCAGATTCAGTCACCGAACGGTGTGAGACACTAATCGAATTAGGGGTAGACCCTCTCCATCGTAGACACTTTTCATAGACACTAATTAGATTAGGGCTAAACCCTCTCCATATTAGACGCATTTTAAAACTATGAGTCTCGTGACGATACGTAATGGGCCAAAACATACAATATTTGCTAGCGGTAGACTTAGACTGTTACAAATGGTATCAGATCTAGTCACTGAACGGTGTGAGTCACTAATCGAATTAGGGCTAGACCCTCTCCATCATAGACGCTTTTCATAGACACTAATCGGATTAGGGCTAGATCCTCTCCATAGTAGACGCATTTTAAAATTGTGAGTCTTGCAGCAATACGTAATGAGTCAAAACATACAATATTTGCTAGCGGTGGACTTAGACTGTTACAAATGGTATCAGATCTAGTCACCGAACGATGTGAGACACTAATCGAATTAGGGCTAGACCCTCTCCATCATAGACGCTTTTCATAGACACTAATCGAATTAGGGCTAGACCCTCTCCATAGTAGACACATTTTAAATTTGTGAGTCTTGCGGCAATACGTAATGGGTCAAAACATACAATATTTGCTAGCGGTGGACTTAGACTGTTACAAATGGTATCAGATCTAGTCACCGAACGGTGTGAGACACTAATCGAATTAGGGCTAGACCCTCTCCATCATAGACGCTTTTCATATACACTAATCGAATTAGGGCTAGACCCTCTCCATAGTAGACACATTTTAAAATTGTGAGTCTTGCGGCAATACGTAATGGGTCAAAACATACAATATTTGCTAGCGGTGGACTTAGACTGTTACAAATGGTATTAGATCTAGTCACCGAACGGTGTGAGACACTAATCGAATTAGGGCTAGACCCTCTCCATCGTAGACGCTCTCCATAGACACTAATCGGATTAGGGCTAGACCCTCTCTATAGTGTGAGTCTCGCAGCAATACGTAATGGATCAAAGTAGACAACATCTGGCTATAGTAAGATTAAGTTTAAGTTGTTACAATTTTATCTTAAAAAAATATCTTTAAATGTTTTAAATTTTAACATTACTCATAAATTCTTAAAAAAATACTTTATTGTATTAAAACCATTAATATTTTATTTCTAAAATATCATTAAAATTTTAAAATATTTAAAAATATTCTTAAAAAGACTCTTTTATTTTTTAATTTTTTAAGGAAAATTATTTATTGTTTTGTGGATTGTCTCTTCCAACTTTACGAGTAAGGCACTTTTGGATATACGATGTAGTTTAACAAAAGGTGTAGTGAGAAATTAATGTATTTCTTTTTGCACCCACTCCACGTCATCAACCTTATCTCCACTCTGGACCCCATCTCTCCAAGTGGTAAAATTTTCCATTTTTCGAAACACAATAATAAACCTTTGCAGATAGGATACAGGGATCTACGTGTCGGGTCAACACTGGTTCTGCATGTTTCCTTGGATGACAAAGCTGACACGTGGGTGAATCTAACTGGCCGAGTAAGATGGCTGTGGAGTTGAAATGGGTTCACTTGCCATGCACGTAAAGCCCGAACTTGTTATTGTCTATGAACTGGGAGGCATTAAGGAACCTTCAATTTCCATAAATGCCCTCTTCCTTCAGAACTTGGTAACTTCTTTGTTCCAGGGACGTTTCTGTCATTTTAAGCTTCCTTTTTATTTTGATCTCTCCCGTTGGTAACCAACGGTCGGGATTTGCTGATCTGGTTCGTAAGCGTGAGAGAGTGAGGTGGCGTGTTGGTTTTCATTTTTTCAATCTTTGGTCAAGATCACGTGACTGAAACATCCCGGTCAAACTATCAGTCAAAAACTCAGTTCCCATGTCACGTGCAATCAACTCGTGGTTGTTATATCAACGTCTCCCCTGGCCCCACGTATGACCCGATATTCCAGCCTTTTGAACTCGCGTGCATGCAAATAACAAACTATCATATAATCTTAATTTTAAAAATTCATTCTTTTGAGACTAAGATGTGATGAGACAATACATGCGAGCATATATTATCGGTTTGAGTAAGTTATATATAGTTGTCAGTCACACGATTTTTAAAATACATCTATTAAAGAGAAGTTTCTAAGTCACAATCCATCCTCTTAGAGACCCAATATCTTCACTGGCACACCACTCGGTGTCTAGCTCTAATACCATTTGTAACAGTCCAAGCCCACTCCTAGTATATATTGTTCGCTTTGACATATTACGTATCGTCGTTAGTCTCACGATTTTTAAAATACGTCTACTATGGAGAGGTTCCACACACCCTTATAAGGAATGTTTTGTTCTTTTCTCCAATCAATATAGAATCTCACAATCCACCCACCTTAGAGGCCCAACATCCTCGTTGGCACACCGCTCGTTATCAAGCTCTAATACCATTTGTAACAGTCCTAGCTCACCACTAGTAGATATTATTCGCTTTGACACGTTACGTATTGTCATTAGTCTCACAATTTTTAAAATACGTCTACTATAGAGAAGTTTCCACACCCATATAAGGAATGCTCCGTTCTTCTCTCCCATCAATGTGGGATCTCACAATCCACCCCCTCAGAGGCCCAACATCCTCCCTGGCACAACGCCCATTATCTAGCTCTAATACCATTTGTAATGGAGTCCAAGCCCCATTAGTAGATATTGTCCACTTTGACACGTTACGTATTGTCGTTAGTCTCACAATTTTTAAAACACGCCTACTATAGAGAAGTTTCCACACTCATATAAGGAATGCTCCATTCTTCTCTTTCATCAATGTGGGATCTCACAATCCTCGCTGACACATCGCCCATTATGTAGCTCTAATATGATTTGTAACAGTCCAAGCCCACCACTAGTTGATATTGTCCGCTTTGACATGTTACGTATCGTCGTTAGTCTCACGATTTTTAAAACACGTCTAATATGGAGAAGTTTCCACACCCATATAAGGAATGTTCTGTTATTCTCTCCTATCAATGTGGGATCTCACAATCTACCACCTTAGAGGCCCAACATCCTCGCTAGCTCTCCTATCAATGTGGGATCTCACAATCCACCCCCTTAGAGGCCCAACATCCTCGCTGGTACACCGCCTGTTATCTAACTCTAATTCCATTTGTAACAATTACGTATTGTCGTTAGTCTCACAATTTTTTAAACACATCTACTATAGAGAAGTTTCTACACCTATATAAGGAATGCTCCATTCTCTCTTCCATCAATGTGGGATCTCACAATTCACCTCCTTAGAGGCCCAACATTCTCGCTGGCACACCGCTCGTTATCTAGCTCTAATTCCATTTGTAACAGTCCAAGTCCAGCACTAATAGATATTGTCCGCTTTGACACGTTATGTATTGTTGTTAGTCTCACAATTTTTAAAATACGTCTACTATAGAGAAGTTTCCACACCCATATAAGGAATGATTTGTCTTTCTCTCCAATCAATGTGGGATTTCACAATCTACCGCCTTAAAGGCCCAACATCCTTGCTAGCACACCGCACGTTTCTAGCACTGATACCATTTTGTAACAGTCCAAGCCCAGTGCAAGCAAATATTGTCCGCTTTGGCATGTTACGTATTGCCGTTAGCCTCACAGTTTTTAAAATGTGTCTATTAAGGAGAGGTTTCCACACTCTTATAAGGACTTCACTCGTCTTTCCAACTAATGAGGGTTCTCATAGAATGCAAAACTCTATCCGTGCACAATCTCAATCTCGAATGACTTGATTAGAAGATTCGAAGGGTGAGGGACAACTGGTTGTCATCCCCAACGACGGTCAACACGATAACTTCGAAATGTAAGAAGCAAAAACTATCCCAATAAGCATGTCTACAATGCATTTGACGATATTTTCATTGATCGATTATAACTTAAAGAAAAAGAAGCATTACTTGGTTACGTTAAACCCATGTTAGTTATTTGATTAAAGACAGTTAATTTAGACACAAGTTACAGTTAAAAGAAGGAAGCATACATATTTATATGGTGTTTGGGGGTCACGTGCAGCTCGTGAGTGGATTTCGGACATTGGGCAGCCTAAAGCAAAGGGCTAACAAGTTGTTGGCTAATACGTTAAGCAACATCTTCTCTAATTAAATTAAATGAAACCCAAATGAATCTTTAAATTTGAATTTTTAATTTTGAATCCCGACAAATAATTAAATAAATTTAATTAAGAATGTGAGATTATTATTATTATTATTATTATTATTATTTATTATTATTATTATTAGCTGCAGGCAATGGACAACCTTTTAAGGTACTCCATTGGTTTGCTTCCTCTTTTCTAGGTTTTGATTTGGATGCACAAATTAAAATTTTCACAACCACTCTGCCCCTTCTCTTGCTTTGTACTTAATTTCACATCCTTCAAAAGGAACCCACAATGAGTCTTTCACATGTAGTTTAAAAATTAAGTGTCCTTCCTTTCGTTGACGGATATGATTCGAGCTAGTTGGAAAAGGGAACAAAACATTGTTTATAAGTGTGGAAACCTCTTCCTAGCAGATTAGTTTTAAAACTATTAGGTTGACAACGATACGTAACGGGTTAAAACGGACAATATTTGCTAACACTAGATTGTGTGCTAGCGAAGATGTTGGACTCCTGAAAATAGTGGACTGTGAGATCTTGTATCGGTTGGAGAGAGAAACAAAACATTTCTTATAAGGAGTATGGAAACCTCTCCTTAGCAAACACGAGCGAATAATATTTGTTAATAGTAGATGGTGTGCTAGCAAGTATGCTGGACTGCCAATAGAGTTCGATTGTGAGATCTAGGACGCTGAACGCTCAAGAGGGTTGGATTGTGAGATCTCACATCGGTTAGAGAGATATCGAAGTATTTCTTATAAAGGCAAGAAACCTCTTCTTAATAGACGCGAGCGAACAATATTTGCTAACACCAGATGGGGTGCTAGTAAGGATGCCGGACCCTAAGAATGTTGGATTATGAGATCTCATATCGGTTGGAGAAGAGAACAAAACATTTCTTATAAAGACGTGTTTAATATTTACTTTGTGTAAACTTTTTTCTTTTTTAATTCAAAATTCTCTATGGAATCTTAAAAATAAATTATGAACTCTTCCCAAAACTCATGTGAAGGTTCATGCTAGGGAAATCATGTGCATTACGCAATTAATCAAGTTGACACCTAACACATCTTCACCGTCGGTTGTGATCACGTGGCAACAAAACAAAGCGCCACCAATCAAGTGGGTGTCGCTAAGATATCGCCACGTGTAAACATCCATGATCAGAGAAATAGAGAACAAGCGAGCTGAGCTGTCCGTTACCCGCCTAACAAAACCAGACCCCACGTAACTGCCCCCATTAAAAAAATAATAAAAACAACACTGACGTGGAATTGAAGTAGATTAAACGGCGATCTCAGGCTTCCACACCATGCATGTGGATTGCATGATAACCCATTATCTAATTCTCCATCATCCATCATTAGTCCCTAACGTAAACAAGAAAGAACAAGAATTACGACATGTCGTACTGGGTGCAAAACGACGGTGGAAAATGGAAATAACATAAAAATAAAAATAAAAACACTTGAAATTCACTCAAAAAATAAGCTGGGTGATTTGGATCCCCCACTCCAGTGGTGTACAGTAGTTAGCGTGTGGGTGAGTCTTGTTGCTTGCTTTACCATACAACTTTGGGGGACAAAGTTATCACGTGACGGGGCCTCCCCAGTCTTACGTGTCCAAGTACTTTCCTTTGCTTAGCCTTGCCATTTAATATTGAGTAAAATTCAATCCTTTTTTTTTTCTTTTTTTAATAAATAAATAAATAATTAATTAATATCTTTTATTTTCCAATAGTTTAAAAAAAAAGGAATAAAAACTAAGGGTACAATCGACAGTACAAAAGGATTTATTTATTTATTTTTATTATTTATTATTTATTATTGTTGTCTTTATGACCGAGGAGGAGAAGGAATCAGTTGCTTTGAGACGGAGAATGACGTGGCGTTATCTTGGAGGCACAGCCAGACGCTGCTATCTATCCACGTGTCAGTCAATGAGAGCCTAATCCAATTCCTTAAATATCTCAATTAATTATAAAATTTTAATTCAATATTAATCGAAATAAATAAATAAATAAATATGGGTTTTTATTTATTTATTTAAATAATGGAGAAATTGAGTCCAATCATATGCGAAAGAGAGTGGGCGGAGGATTAAATAAATTCAGTCCAAACGCTAAAAAACACAAATCTCTGGAAAATCTCCTTTTATACGGAAAGGAAAGCGACCATATTTAAATTAATTAATTTTGTACGTTTTTGACCCCTTCCAACATATTCCTTTCATTTTAAATCGAATCCAACGGCTATAAGTTCATCAAGCGTTTTGATCTTAAAAGATCAGGGAATCCAGTACGTTGATTTCGTGGTAGGCAACTCAAACACGGACACTTCCGATGTGGGACCCCACCGATAAATACACCAATTCCAAAAAAAAAAAGAGGTCTCTACTTGGAGAGGCAGCCACGAGTAGGACAGGTGGGGTCCACATGGTGTTTCATGAGTGGTCAATATCACTTCAATAGATCCACGTCATTTCCGCGGATTTTATTATTACTTTATCTCAACTTAATTTAATATTTATTACCAATTTTATCCCCAACATTTTTTGTTTTCCTAAAGTGACCTCACCGGGGAATGTTACGTATATAATGTCAGCAAGACAGTAAACACTGGGAAACGTTGTCGGTTTCGGAATTTATTTATTAATTTTCTATTTTAAAAAAACCCTAATTAATTAATTAATTAATTCAACAATATTCAGGATATTCACTGTAACCGTTGGGGAAAATTTCATCGGAAAATACCTTATTTTGCTTTAAAATAGCTTCATAATTTTTCAGTCAACATTTTTGTTGATATAATTAGAATAAATTAATGCAACAAACATGTGCCAAAAAGAATAATACTAAAACAAATTAAATATTAATATTAATATTAATAAATAGCATAAAATTTCCATGTTACCGACAGCTGGGTATCATGTCGTGAAGGGCTCGCAGTGTTAATACTTTCATCCGACTATATAAACCACCGGATTTGCTTTTTCTCTTTTACCACAACAAGAGAGAAACCCACATCGGATTCATCCATGAGAACTCGAACAGGCCTCTGTTACCCTCGACTTGAAACCACCCTCTGCTCCGACACCCGTCATCGCAAAAGAACTCACGATGTCGCCGCCGACCGCCGCCCCCATTTTTGTCGGAAACGAACCAAGCTCTCTCCACAAATCACTCCGCCACCGCCTTCCGATTTGTTTGATTCCTTGCCTGACGACCTCGTCATTTCGATTCTCTCTAAACTCAGCTCCGCCGCCTCTTCCCCCTCCGATTTCATCAACATCTTGCTAACGTACGCCTTTTATCATTTTTTTTTTTTTTTTTTTTTAAATTTTATTGGTTCAATCTATTTTTAGGTTTAATTTTGGTAATGGGTTTAATTTAAAATTTGTTATTATTTGTTGCAGATGCAAAAGATTAAATAATTTAGGACTTATTCCCATAGTTTTATCCAAAGCTTCCCAGAAGACGTTTGCAATTAAGGCACGGAATTGGTCTGAATCCGCTCATCGGTTTCTCAAGCGGTGTTCCGACGCCGAAAATATTGATGCCAGTTATACCCTCGGCATGGTTAGTTATATATATATATATATATTAATTTAAATTTATTCTAATTTCATTTTGTAAGCTATGAAAATTCCGTTTATTTTCCGATTTTAAAAATTAATTCGAAATTGGGGAATGGCCGTACAGATTCGTTTCTACTGTTTGCAAAACAGAGGAAGTGGAGCTTCGCTGATGGCTAAAGCGGCGATTTGTTCCCACGCGCCGGCGCTTTACTCACTCGCTGTCATTCAGTTCAACGGCAGCGGCGGTTCCAAAAGCGATAAGGATCTCCGTGCCGGAGTTGCTTTATGCGCACGTGCTGCTTTTCTCGGTCACATCGACGCGCTGAGAGAACTCGGGCATTGTCTTCAAGACGGTTACGGCGTTCGTCAGAATATAACAGAGGGTCGTCGGTTTCTTGTCCAGGCCAACGCGCGTGAACTCGCCGCCGTGCTCTCGTCGGAGGCGGGTTCTTCGGTTATTGCATCACGGTGTTGTGTTACGTGGAACCCTCACGTTCCACACCGGCACGTAACGGGCTCGGGATGTCCGTTGTTAAGCGATTTCGGTTGTAATATCCCGGCGCCGGAAGCGCATCCGGTGAGTCGGTTTATGGCGGAGTGGTTTGGGGCACGTGGGGAGTCGCCGGGGATTGGGCTGAGGATGTGTTCGCACGTGGGATGTGGACGGCCGGAAACGAGACAGCATGAGTTCCGTCGATGTTCTGTTTGTGGCTCTGTAAATTACTGCTCACGTGCGTGTCAGGCGCTGGATTGGAAACTCCGCCATAAGATGGATTGTGCGCCGGTTGAACGTTGGGTTGATGATAACGGCGACGGTGGGGCCGATGATATCATGGCCGAAAGTTGAAAAAAAAAATAATAATTCGAAAATTAAAAAGGGGAATTGACAGTAGCCGGTTGCCGGTTGTAAACGATGGCGGCTTCTCGTGAAATTTAGTCGAGGAGACGTAAAAGTAAAGCGAGAGAATAAAAAAATAAAAAAAAATAAAAAATAAAAAAGAAAAGCGTGGAGGCCGTTTTTTGTCGGAGAAATTAATTATCTGATGTAACCATGGCCAGCGAATAGGCGCGGCGGAGATTTGTTTGTCCTTTTCTGTACAGGGCGGCGGGCGGCGGCGGCGGTTTTTTTTTAGGGAAGTTCTGGAGCCTAATTTTTGTACCATACAGCGACTAGAATTTTACAATCCTTCCCTTTTTTTTCAGTTATTAATATTATAAATTAAAAAAGTTTTTTTTTCTATATTTTTTATTCTGTTGCATTTTTTTTTGGTAATTATAAAAATTACAAAAATAAAAACATGGAGAAAAATTATTATTCGTGGGAACTTAATTCTTGCAAATTTTTCGGGGATATCGTGTCCCGATCCATGCGAAGAAAAAAAAAACAAAACGAGGGGATGGGGAAGGTCTCTCCATCCCGCCCCTCGTATTCCCTATTCCGATTCGTGCAAAAAAAAAAAAAAAAAAAAAAAAAAAAAAAAAAAAAAAAAAAAAAGGAATTTGCGAGGATGGTGAAGGTCTCCCGACCTCGGGAATTCTCTATTATGATCTTTGAATTTTTTTTTTTGAAGAATTAGCGGGGACGAGGAAGGTCTTCCTGTCCTTAGAGATTCCTATTCCGGTCTCTGCAAGAAAAAAAAAATTTGCAGGGATGGGGAAGGTCTGTCTGTCAACATACAATTTCGTTGACGTTTTTAGTCAAACTTTATTAGGTCGAGAGATTAATCTATACAAAGTAGCATTTAAAAATTTATAATGTGGAGGGATTTATGGATGAATAATGCAATGAGGGCATTTTGGGGATTGGATATTGGTGTTTGAAATAAATAAATATATTTAATGGGGAGATTAAAAGGGAAGGGCATTGGCAAATTTTGTAGACCAAATTCTTTAATTCATATCCATTCATTTGCAAATTGCTTTGCTTTTTATTTGTTGGGGCCATTCTTCATTGACTTCACCTTTACTAAATATTCGGGTCGATAATTTCATCTCTCACGTTCTTTTTCTGATTGATTACTTACGTTCTATAAAATTTGGTGATTTATATTTCTATACGTTCGTGCTGCAGAGCACAACTTTATAGAAGGCCTTGCGGTCTAACAAAAATGCATCGAGAAGATGAAGTTTACGATGGGGTTGAAAGCCATTGTAGCCTATTCGTAATAAAAATGCATGATTCTTGTCCTAATAGGTTCGTATCGAAGTGTTCCACAAGTTTTTTGATGGGGTTGAAAGCCATTGTAGCCTTGAACACGAGTTGGAGAACGTTGAAGGTTTGCTGGCAAATAAATGTGTAAAGGTTAAAGATGACTGGTCTAACCTAGTTTGGTTGGATCGGATGGTTCAATCCAGTCGAACTGGTTTGTATGCACAAGCTTAGGTGGCCTTTTATAAACTTTTATTTGCATATTTTAGCTTTGATAATGTGAGCTAGATTCTTTATCGTATTTAAATAGAATAATATATTGTTTATTGTACGCATAAATAGAATAATGATGTAACGACCCAGATCCACCGCTAGCAGATATTGTCCTCTTTGGGCTTTCCCTAGCGGTGGATCTGGGTCGTTACAAATGAAATGTATTAGATACCTGAATAGTCAAAATGTTACGGCCTAAGCGATGAGTATTTACTCTTGTTTTACGCGGATTAAGGGCTCAAATGTTACGGTCATGCTTGTTTAGGGCATGTTGTCCGTTGCTACATACCCAAGCCACGTCAAATCTTTTATTTGATTTCATGTTGTATTGCCTTACTATTGTATTTTTTTGTTTGTATGACTATTCGATGAAATCTATGTCTAGATCTGCCAGACCTTAATCACTTCGAAATGTACTGTAGGGCAATGCGACTAGTCGACAACCCCTTCCACCAATATCTTGTACGACCGTTCGGAGTAATCATGTCTAGGCCTTCCAGACCTAAATTGCCTCGAAATGTACTCTAGGGGGATGCAATTATTCGTCGATTTTTCCTACCCCAAGTTATATAATATTTAAGTCGTGGTGATTCTTTCTTTGCTTATAGCCATGTACAGTTGCTTTCAATCTTTCTTTCAAAAATCTCTCTGTCCCATTTTCTAAAACCTTCTTCTCAAAACGAGCTCAGAGGCTAGAACATACTTTGCTCAACCGTAGGCGACGTGAGTCTAAATTGACTTGACTCACTCGGTATTGGGAATGAATGTCTCACAACGGCAAAAGTCCGCTTACAATAAAACTGCGATTGTGACACCTAGGTTACGCGTGAAACACTCCATCTAAAGAGTACGGCCACAAAACGAAACTGAAAGGAATTGACGGAGGCTTGCACAACCAGTAGAGCATGTGGTTTAATTCGATACAATTATAAATAGACACACTTGTACATTTATAAGATAAAAGGTATGGGCCGTAATGGGCCGTAAGATCCAACCGTGTCGGTACCCAATTAGTTGAACGGGCCTGGCACTGGTTTCAGGAATTTGAGGCCGGCACTAGACCGAGACCGACTGTAATTGGGCCTATGGGCCTTAAGTACATTGAACATGAGCCCTTGTATGGCCCATTCTTAAATGAAATTAATGGGGATTGTACGGGTTCTGCTCCTTCTTCGAGTCCATTTCTGCGAGTGGTGAACTGTTGGTTGACGTCTACTGTGGAAGAAATCTCAATTCCTCGATCGATTTTGAAGGTAAGCGTTCGATTAATTTTGGATTCTATTTCGCAACATATTATCGCTGCTTTAATTAGTTTTTGTTCGGTTGAATTTGGAAATCTGCTCGAGCATTTTTGCAATTTTTTCGTCTTTGGTTAACCTAGGGCTTTCACTTGAGAAATTTTAGATCTGGTTTGTTGTTTCGGTAATCTCTGGAACGATGAAAGAAATTTAGAGTGGATTCCGATGATCCTGATAGTTTTGGTTAAATTATGTTTCTGATTCACCTAAATCTATTTTCATTATAGAACTATGTTGTTATATTTTTTGTGTGGAAATCGGCATCTTAAGTGAATTTCGTGTTGGATGATTTGTTTATTCGGCATTTTTCCCGTTAATTTATCAGGAAGAAATTAGAAATGAAGTTCATCATGGAGTTTGCCGAGAATTTGGTATTAAGAATTATGGAGGATCCAAAAGAGAGGGATCGCAAATTCCGAGAGCGCCTGTATGCGGTAAAGGACCGATGCCAAAAGACGAAGGAGATGTGGAGCTATCCTCTCCGTCCTTACGGATTTTGGACGTTTGACCGCCACAATGCTCAGCTGCATTGGGATGCACAAATTAGCCAGGTTCCTGGTAGAAGGGATCCTTATGATGACATGCTACAGGACATCCACAATAACTCCAAGTGATTTATGAAGGTTCTGTTTCTAAGCTTTTTCCTGTCCACTTTGATTTCATTATAGCACTGATTGGAACTTGAAACCTTCATTATTTTTCAGTTAACTTTCATAGTCTTAATTCTTATAAATGGGAATGGGTTTGGAGAGAGATGGCTCTTAGATAGACCCCTTTGATTTTGTTCTTGAAATACTATGCAGAATACTCGCAAGAGCTCTGAAATTGCAGGTGGAAACTGGGAAGCTCTCGAGCAATTGTTTGAACGTATGTTTTTTGTTGTTTTAATTTCACGTTGTGTTGTTGAACACCTTGTGGTTTGTTGTTGTTTAATAAACGGGCTGGTTTGCGTTTTGAGCTCATTGTTTTTTCTGACAAAGAGTAACGTAAACAGCCTCGATTGATTAGTAAGAACAAATTAAAATAAAGGTTTTTGTTTAGTTGAGGTTAACTGTATTGTTTGTTCATAAAAGTTCCTAAATCTACTTTTTTTTAACTGTTTTTTTTGTTTGTTCATGTATTGTTAACTGTTTTTTTTTTCTCAATTTTTTCCCAATTTAGATTCTTGTCTTTTTCTATTATTTTGTTTTTCTTGCCTTTTGTTTTGTTGTCTTTTTTTTAATATGATTTTTTTTTTATACTGTTGTTCTTTGATTAGTTATATTTTCTTCTTTTATGGCATATAACCTTTTTTCTGTTTGATTTACTTTATTTGTAGATCCCTTTTGGTTATTTGTTTTTTATTTTATTTTTTTAAAAATTTTAATCTTTATTTATCGATCCTTTTCAAATGGTTTATAAATGGGGTGGTAGAAGAAATAGAAGAAAAATAAGAGAGAATCAAATATAATTTTAATTAGTTAGTTTCATGTTAAATAATTTTACTTAATAAAAACAAACAACAATTAATTCCATTAATTTTAATAATTATTAAAAGATAATGAATGTATTTAAATTGTTGGAAGTCATTCTAGGAAATAAATAGGTAAGTTATGTATTTGTATAAAATTATGATAGCATTTTTATGCTACACGTTCTTGGGTATCTTATTTTCGAGTATCTTGGTTTATGGTTTTGTTTAAGATATATAAAATTAAGATGTTTGTCAAATGTTATATAAGGTTTTATTTAGTTTTGTTTAAGATACCTAAAATTAAGATGTTTGATAATCTAATGGCTCAGATTTTGTTTTGGATGTTCAGAAATAAAATGCATTATTTTTTAAAAAAATATTGTTAAAGTCTTATTAATATTTTTAAATTAAAAAAAAAAATCATAAACACCTTTAAATTATATTTTTTTAATTAAAAAATACTTTTAAAATTAAAAAATATCTTTCTATAAAAAATACTCATTTTATACTTTCAAAACCAATATATAAAAGTTTGAAGATAATATATACATGTGCTTAAAACGAGAGTTTCAATTGGTTTCAATTTAAATCCACATGTACCGTGGTACCACCCTTTTTCCCTTTTAGAAAATAGTAAGATATTGGAAAGAGAAAAAAACTTCAAAACGAAAGCAACTATTTAGAACTGCATTAGAACGGAGCGAAAAAGCAGAGGACATTAGATGAACGAAAATTGGTGAGTGAAACCAATTTTGGGCACCCACCTAACGCAAACATAACTACAAATTTTAAAATTATGAGCGTTCTTAAAACTTTTTGAAGCTTTGAAAAGAATAAAAGATAGTAATAAGGCTTTTTTTTAGAGTTACTTACCATTTGTAAAAAAAAAACCGTTTACCTTCAAAACTATGATATTTTTATTTTTTAAAAAAAATTTAAAATAACTATTGAAACTTATTTATTTTAGTTAAAAGACAAAGTTTAAATAACCCGAAAAAAGTGGAAGGAGAGATAATAAAAAAAAAAAAAAAATTAAAAAAAGTAGGGTGAGGTTTTCTAAAATCATCCAAGAAAAAGATTCCATTTTGATAGGTTTAAAAAGCTCTACGAACCCACCATTCAAATGCATCACATTCTAGAACTTTCAGTTACTTGTTCACATAACATCATTCAGACATTGCCATATCAACATCAAGAGCCATTCACACTTGTCTACAGCCTTCCAAGGCTTCAAACTTCTTGAAATTTCCATAGCTGCTGTTCATATCATTAACACATTGTGCTCCTACATCATGAACCATACACAATCTAGCAACCCAGATGATGAAGAAACTACAAACCATTTTCTAATTTGAACCTGAATCCAATTCGGATTCTGAACTCACTTTGTTCTCAGGTGGAGGAGGAGGAGCTTGTTCAGAAGTAGGTGGTGGAGGAGGAGGAGCTTGTTCAGAAGTAGGTGGTGGAGGAGGAGGAGGTGTTTCTTCCTTGTTCTTCGCTTCCCCCTCCTTAAATGCCTTAGCTATCTCACTCACAGGAACTTCAGGAAGATAGGCAAACACGTAGTACCCCTTCTGCCTCATCTCTTTCACCGTGCAGTTGTACTTCTCCAACCACTGTTCTGCCGATGGCACTGCCTTCTCTGCGAACTTGTGGAACGATGGAACCCGGTTCAGCCCTGCCCAAATCTTCACTCCTTGGTTTAGAACCAGCTGCTTGTACTCCTGAGCTGCATACTGAAATGCTGCGCGTGGTCCACTAGTTTGAAACTGGTTCACAAGTTCTTGCCCTGTTCGAGCAGCCTTTTGGACTAAATGCTGCGTAATTTGAACGGCTTGTTTTGCCAATGGAGGAGCAGATTTATCAAACTCGTATGTTGCTTTGTCAACCTGCAACGAATTCACAAACAGAATTGAAAAACGTTCGTTTCAGACACGAATCGTTATCCCAAAGAACACTGATTAGTACTGTAGACTCTAAAAGGCTCCTTGAACAATTGTGAACCAATTCAGCATTTCACTTTCACTAATCCAGTTCCGTTGGGAAGGAAGGGAAGCGACTAGCAACGTCGGCCAAGGAAAAGAAAAAGGATATTCTTAGTGGTTGAAAAACTAAACTGATCGTTGAAATTCAGATTTCATCCGTATCAACTAGGTGAGAACATATACAAATTTCATCCCTCATAAACAATGTTTTAGTTCCATTTCAGATGAAAATAATTGAATTGAAACTAAATTTTCAAAATCTCATCATAATAGAAGGCTGGAAAACTAAATTCATCTTACTAATCTAGATTGCAAGACCGCCATCAAATCAGTAACCAGTCAGATCGAAGTCGATCGAATCATAAAAACAAACTAAAAACTAATGTAAATTGATAGAAAGCCATCTATAGGCGTAAAGACAAGTCCAATCGATTAGAAAAAGTGAAGAATACCTTCTCGTCGAGAAAAAGAAGAACATCATCAGGCGCGATTCGGAGCTTTTCATAAGCAGGCGCTACGACTGTGTTCACAGCACTCTCCACATTCTCAACCGCCGATCTCAAAGGTCCGGAGTTCTGCTTCGCGTAATCATACAGATTCGTAACACACGCAATCGTCTGAATCACAGCGATCCTCACAAAACCTAGATGCTTCAACTCCAGATTTCTGCTATCGTTCTCCATCTATAAATTCCAATCAATTAAAATCACAACTTCTTCGAAAAACACAAAAAAACAAATGAACAACAAAAATTTCTTTAAAAAACCTTACAATGTAGTAGGTTTGCGTCTCCAGTACTTCCTTCACCGCTCCAAAAGATATCGAAAGATCAAAACAGCTTTCCAATTTATACGAAGGCGAATAGCGGATCCGTTCGTTGGATTTTGGTTGGGCGCTCATCCAACGGTCAACGTGAGAATACGCCAAATTTGAGCAGAATCTCAATAATAATGGGTGAAAGGATTTGATAAGAGTGGGCCACGCCGTAGGGATGGGAGCACGTAATTTTACTGTGCACTCCATATTCCAGTGTGCGCTAGATGTTTCTAGACGGACACGTGGCAATAGATGACATGCGCAGCCCACACCTGTAACGTTTTAACTGAAACCCATGTTTATAATCCTATTAAATACCGGTTATTGTCATTTATTAATAATACACAATTATTTATTAACGAATATTATAAATAATAAAACTTTAATTTTAAATTTAGTACATAGTTTATTTATTATAAATATAAATGTTATGTTCATCTATTTAATTAAAATTTTTAGCTTAATTTGCATGTATATTTTGAAAAGTTATATTCTCAATAATTAAAAATTATTTTTAAGTGGAGAATAAATTATAAAAGAATAAAATAAATATATGTGTCGTAAACATAAATCAACCCATCTAATTTTATTCACAAAAATTTCATTTATTTAAATCCAACCGTAATATAATTACTAATTCTAATATTTAAAATTAAAAGAGCTAAATTCTAATATAGTTGGACCCATCATACTGATCTGGGCTTGGGCCCATTTACGTTTTGGACCGTTTCTGTTAGATACAATGATGAAAAGCCCATCATACTGATGTCCGTTCCATGAAGCCCACTGAAAAATATGTTTTTGTGAAGCTTGGGCCAGGCCCATTAATACTGTGAACTACTTTAAGGAGCTAAAAGCCCATCATACTGACGTCCGTTCCTTGAGGCCCACTTAAAACAAGTGAAGTGGGCCAGGTCCATTAATACTCTGAACTATTGTAAGAATATAAAAGCCCATCTTACTGACCGTTTTATTGAAGTCCAATATTTGTCCAATAGCTTCTAGGATTCTAGGATTCCTAGGAGTGTATATAGTCCGGGTTGGGTTGGGTTGGACGGACTTTTTTGACCCAATCTAAAAGTTTGAGTTGGTTAGATTGGTAACCCAACTCAACCCAACCTAACCCAACCCTCTATTTTCGGGTTGGGTTTGGGTTGGATTGTCAATTTTTTTTTTTTAATTTTATTTATCCATAATTTATAATTATTCGATACAAATAAAATAGATTAAAAATTCACAAACACACGCAAGTTAATCCATAATTATTCACAAAAAAAAAAAAAAAAAATCAATAAAAACATATTAACATAGTTCAACATTGTCATAAAATTAAAGACGGCTAAATGCCAATATTTCTTGAAAATGGGTTAAAATACCATGGCAAACCTTGTATGAGGAAAAATTTCGAGGGTTTTTCCCGAAGATTCCTAATATATTTTATATATTTAAGTTTGGCTCTCGAGGGTTTTGCCCATGAACTCCAAAATTGAACCGATTCAGTTCGGGTTTAGAAAAATGAACTCAATCCTACCCGAAATGCTAATCCAATCCAACCCAACCCTATAGTTCGGGTTGGATTGATCCGAGTTGTCTGGTTGAATGTACACCCCTAACTTCTGGTTTATAGTATGTTCAAACAAACCTTTGCTTTGAGAATGGATGAAAATAATAATAATAATATAACATAATTATAAAAGAATATTTTTATAAGACTCTTTTGAGTAACGAATTAAGAATTAATATTTATACTAAAAATATATAATATCATTCAAATATCATGTTTTTGTCTTTAAAGATGGGGAATATAATATCCAACTCCGATAACGAGTAGAAATTTCTTTCCACTCTTTCCCCCATTCTCCATTTAAATAGGGATTTCCGTGAGGACGGGAATGAAAAGATAGTATCCATCCCTAACCTGGTTAATCCAACGAGTAAAAATCTCTTCCCACTCATTCTCCTATTCTGCATTTAAACAGGTATTCCCATGGAGACGGAGATGGGAATATATCATCCATCCTTTACCCTGTTAATCCAAGGAGTAGAAATCTCTTCCCACTTCTTCTCTCATTCTCCATTTAAACAGGGATTCTCGTGGGAGGACGAGGATGAAGAATATAATATCCATCCCTGACCATGTTAATCAAACGAGTAGAAACCTCTTCCAACTCCTTCCCTCCTCCGTTTAAACACAGGGAAACTCGTGGAAATGGGGATGAGAAATATGATATCCATCCCTGTCCAGTTAATCTAACGAGTAGACATCTCTTCAAAATCCTTCTCTCATTCTCCATCTAAACAGGAATTCTTGTGGGGACGAGAATAGAGAATATAATATCCATCCCCGACCCTATAAATCTAACAAGTAGAAATATCTTCCCACTCTTTCGCCCATTCTCCATTTAAACGGTGATTTCCATGGGGACGGGATAAGGAATATAATATCCATCCTTGACCCTGTTAATCTAACGAGTAAAGAATTTTCTTCCCACTCCTCCCATTCTCCATCTAAACAGGGATTCTCGTGGGGGAACGAAGATAGAGAATATAACATCCATCCATGACCCTATAAATCTAACAAGTAGAAGCTTCTTCCCACTCTTTCGCTCATTCTCCATTTAAACAGTGATTTCCACGGGGAGGGAATAGGGAACATAATATCCGTCCCTGACCCTCTTAATCTAACGACTAGAAATTTCTTCCCGTACCCTTTTCCATTCTCCATTCTCCATTTAAACCGAGATTCTCGCTCATAGATTCAACGAACCTCTCTCCTTACTCTTCTATATTGAAATATTAGAAAGAATATATATATATATAAAAGAAAAGAGAAAAGTGGGAGAGAGAAGTAGCCAATAGGAAACCGACGGCAGTTAATGAAATTGGTTTTTGTTGGGTATTTGCGTATTGGAATTTGAAGAGTGTTTGTAGGTTTGTCACAAAAGCAAAACTAAAGGGGAATAGCTTTTACGCTGTACCCAAACAGATCCATTTAAGATTTTCTCTTCAATCAATTACTATTCTTTCCCCTTTTTTAAAAGCCCCATATTCCCCTCTTCCCCCTCTCATGTTTATCCACTCAAATCCAATTCCCTCAATATGTATAACCCACTCCATTCAAAGTGGCTTTAATAAGATATTGATATAATAACGCCCTCGTAGGACAACTCAGTATACCTCAACCAAAAAGCGTTTGTTGTAAAGATCATGGCTTTCTCATAGTAGAGCACTTTAGATGTCCAAAATCCTCGATGAATTGACTAGGCCAACTCGTTCACTTACGATTCTATCATATGGGGTTTTTTTTTTTTTATAAAGGCAGAATCGGTTCTCTTTGAATACAGACAGATACTACGACAAAAGTTGTCAATTTCCTATTTGTACACCGCATTAATTCTAAAAAGATCGATTTTGTGTGTAGTGGCCTTAACTTCAATAGAGTGGTAGAGTTCTTTTTTTCCGTTATTTGATTCCTTTATCATTAGTAGATAGGTCTAGGTAGGGCTGTTTCTTTTCTTCTTTCAATCTATGCAAATGTTTGCGTCATGCATGCCCAAATAGAAATCTAGATCATTCGGATTTGGTTTACGGTGGCAATCAAATCCTTATTACATCCAAATTCTTTTGGCTAACTTAAACTCGAAACTAATGTGATAATCATAAGAAAATGGAAAAGTGGGTCGTGAGATCCCACCTTGGTTGAATAGTAGAACGAAGCATAAGAATGTGAAAACCTCTCCCTAACCGACGTATTTTAAAAAAATCGTGAAATTATGATCGTAACGAACTAAAACGGACAATTAGATAGTTGAATTGAACAACAATAACCATATCTATTTCACAGTTCAACAAACACTTGACGATTACAACTTGGCATCTTCGTGGGCCTTATTTCCTACTATAAAAACACAGTTATTAAGCAATTTACACCACAAATAATCTACTTTCCATGAGGTTTTTGTCGCCGTAAAAATATTTTTTAACCACCAAAATAACCTCTTCAACTCCAAACCCACTGCATATATTTTCCTTTTTTTACTACAGAAATTCACCGACTAACCACACAACACTCCAAAGCTTTTTTCATTTCAAGGGACAGCTTCAAACATTCCGACAAATTAACCGGCTTTGTCGAACACGGAACCCATTCGAACCGTTGCAGAAAAGTGGCCAACCATAGATGCACAGTGGCTAGACCCAACGCCCTTCCCGGGCACGCCCTCCGCCCAGCACCGAACGGCGCCAGCCTCAAATCCGAACCCATAATCGACATGTCGTCTTCAATGAACCGCTCTGGCCGGAATGTCCATGGGTCTTTCCATATGGAGGGGTCATGAGCTATGGCCCACATGTTCACCATTGCCGTGGTGCCAGCTGGGATTAAGACCTTGTCCACGTGGACATCATGGATTGCCAGACGGGCCCACGACAGTAATGGACCTGGAGGGTGTAAACGGAGAACTTCCTTTACTATGGCTTGGAGGTAAGGGAGGTTGGGAATGTCGGAATCACGCACGTGCCTGTTGGAACCTACGCACGTGTCGATCTCCTCTCGAGCTTTGGCTTGGATTTCTGGGTGTAATATCATCCTGCCCATGATCCATTCTAAGAGTATGGCAATCGTATCGGTTCCACGAAATATCATTTCCTGCATCATATATTAATGAAAAAATACTTTACCTTAAAATTATAATATATGGTATAATACGATATTTATTTCAGTATAGAGTGATAAATATGTTACCCATAGAACAGCCACCATGTCTGAATCATTCAGCTGATCCTCCTTTGGTAAAGTAAGCAAAGCACTAAGAAAGTCATTTTTCGCCTCATTTTTGTCTCTTTTTCTCTCTTCAACAATCTGCCCGACTGCTACACTAACCCTGCCCGCCAATTCATGGCACTTCCTTTTCACTCCACCAAAATCCAAGAAACTGACCGGAAAATGATCTTCCCAATTGAACATAGCTATCAATTCATACCCTTCTCTCACCATTTCACTAAGTTGGTTCTTTCTTTCCGTTTTAAAATCACTTCCAAACACGCTCTCTATTATGTTCTTCAGCGTATGCTTCTGGAGGACTTCTCTTAGCCTCACTACCCCGTCAATGGCCATATTTCTCGACATCTCCTCTGTCATTTCAACGCCGACCTCTCTTCTGAGCCCTTCCAGGTCGGAGATTCTTCGTGGGGAAAACATGTGGTTTGCAGCGATTCGTCGAAGATTACGCCAATAGACTCCATTGGGAGCGAAACCGATGGCTCGCTCGAACATCATGAGTCGAGCTGATTGCTTGACGGGGCGGTCGGAGAAAGCTGAGCTACAGAGGATCTGCTTGGCCGTGTCGGGGTGACTACTTATGATGGCTCTAGTGGTACCCAAGCTGAAGGACATGAGACGAGTGGCTTTGAAGGAGTGTGCAATGGCAGCAAGATTTCGGTGAGCGAGTGGCCCCATTTGTGGGAGCGTTCCGAGTAACGGCCAGCCAGAGGGACCGGGAAGGTTGGCGGAGGAGCGGTGGTGGTTGCGCCATGCAAACCCACCGGGGATGAGCCAGAAGCTGAGAGAGAGGGCGAGGAGAGAGCAAAAGAGGAAATTGAGGAAGGTGAAAGGGAAGAGGAGTGAGCTTATTGTGAGGGTGGCAAGAATAAGAAGCTTCATTTGTTTTGAAGTAGAGAGGTTTGTGGATAGCAAGACAATGTGTTGGAAACTTGGAGTGCATGGGGATTTAGGTGGAGAGTGGTTTATATAGTACGTGGGAACTAATCCTGGTTAAGCCTGCAGTTACTACTCACCTTAACCATAGTTAAGCTTTTGGGCATAGATTTGCCTTTCTTTTTGCTTCAAATTTGAGCTTGCAATCATTTTCTCAATCCTATGTAAGAACCAACTTTCCCATAACAAGAAAACGAGATAATATGCTTAGAATCGAGAACTATCTAAAAATTACCCTTCAAACATGTAACGAGATCCAACCTATACAGAACAAACATAATATTGTAACTGAGGTTAGTGAAGAGTAACTAACGAGATCGAAAGTGAAATCATCACAAGCAATTCAATTGGTTAGTGTTAAAATTTTCATAGAATATTCTCGATATGGAACAAAAGCTTTTTTTTTTTGAAAAAAAAAACATGAAATTTTATTATATTGAAAAGAAAAAAAAGGAAAAAGGGAGCTGATATTGTGGAAAAAGCAGGAATGTGAGTGGAGACATAACACCATTTCATACAGCCAAGGCAAAAGGGAAAACAGTTCGAAGGATGCCGGTTTTTGGAAAACCCAGAATTTACCTAATTTTGCAATTGGATTTTAATGCTATAATAATTCCAAAAGAAAAGAAAAAAAAAAAAAAGGTTTAAAAAATTTGGAGAATTGTCTGCCTGACATCAGGAGAAGCATCTTGTTAATCAAATACGTGGCACTTATTTTGGCATCCACTTCTTTTTTAAAAACATTCATTTTGTCCACCCACTTTCAAAAATTAATTAATTTCGTAGCAAAATTCAAACTAAAAAGATCTTGTAATACAAACTTAGTAAGTAAATTATCCTAAAATTATGATAAAAAAGATTAAATTACCCACTAAAATTGTGACTTTTTAAAAGCGGACTAAAATAAAGGTCTAAAACGAAACTGTTGTATCAAAATGGTTACTTTTTAAAATTACAACGACCCAAATGGATGTTTTAAAAGTCAGAAATAAAAATGAGCAGAACAATAGACAGAAAACATCTATTTAATTGGTCCTCTAATCTCGGGTTCATGATTAGAGGATTCATGTAGCTTCATTGGTTAGGTTGGATTGATACTTTTAAGTCCTTGACAATATTTCTTTAATCAATATGATAAGTTGATAATAATACACATATATAACACAATAATGAATAGTAAAACAAGTAATTTATTATACTTATTTGGGATACACATGAAATATTATTCACAAAGTTGAAAGTAAAGTGAAAGGACAGGTTGTAAAGCTACACATCACAATGTTTTTTTTTTTTTTTTTTTGGGTTCTTCTGGACAAAACATCTGCCCTCCATTTTTATTGTTAAGCTGACGAGTTAGTTCACTTTGTAAACCAAACGGTCATTTCTAATTCTAGCCAGAAAGATTATTTGCCTCACCAACTTGAAGATAATTTTACTATTAAAGGAATTAATAACATTTATAAGGATGAATCATTCGGAGATTTATGTTGAGAATTGTTAGGAGAAGAGTCTCACATCGACTAATTAAGGGGTTGATCGTGGACTAGTAAGGAATGTATCTTCATGGGTATGAGGTTTTATGAAGAAACCAAAAGCAAACCCATGAGCTTACGCTCAAAGTGGACAATATCATACAATTATGGAGAGTCGTGGTTTCTAACATGGTATTAGAGTCATGCCATTAACTTAGCCATGTCAATAAAATCCTCAAATGTTGAACAAAAAAATTGTGAGTCTCGAAGGTGTAGTCAAAAGTGCCTCAAGTGTCGAAGAAAAAATGTACTTTGTTTGAGGGCTATAGAGAAGAAGTCGAGCCTCGATTAAGGGGAGGTTGTTCGAGGGTTTCATAGGCCTTAGGAGAGGCTCTATTATGTACTTTGTTCGAGGGGAGGATTGTTGAAAGAGAAGTCCCATATCTGCTAATTAAAAGGTTGATCATGGATTTATAAGTAATGAATATATCTCTATTAGTTTGAAATCTTTTGAGGAAATAAAAAATGACTATCATACTATTACACAGAGTCGTGGTTTTTAACAATTTAAATGTCTAATAAATTGAACTACATTTTTGAATATGTACCAATAAATTTGTAGAACAAATAATAATAAAATCAATAGTGGAGAACTTTTTGCACATGAATTGGTTGGGCAAGTTATGGAGACTTCTCTAAATCTCTCTCTATATATATTAATAAACGTCTAGGATTCGTACCTTTGTGCACATGAATTGGTGTATGCTACCTGATACAAAAGGTCAGACGACTGCTCCAATAATCTTTCATCTATTGAAAATAAGAGAAATTGATATTAATAGGAAGATAATGTTATGAAAATGAGAAAATTAGACCAATAACTAATAGAAAGTCCACTATTACCTAAAATAGGCAACGAGCAATTAGGATACTTACGTTCATAGATCCCACGCTGATCCGATACGTTATAAACTCTCAACTAAAGAGTTAGAGGTAAGAAAAAAAGAAAAAAAAAAAAGGTAAAATGGGACATATATAACAGAAACTCATTTAGTGGAATCACAATGACATCCATTAGTGCAGGATTCAATACTACTGAGAATAGCATAAGATAAGTTAGCAGTGAAGGGCTGAGGTTCAATATATTTTACAAGGGCCAATTCACTAATAACCGTCAAATCCATATGATTATGTCACCGCTTGATGCCACCCTGCCCCACAGTTACTACATCATCTCGTACAAATGTTGTGTGGCAGTGCCCCTTTTTACCCCACTCACTCATATAAGTAATACACATAAATCAGCACAAAAGAAGAGTCTAGCCGACAGGAGCACCCACTATATAATAATCGCCAGCAGTCCATCCACAAAGCATCCCCCCATTATTGGGGCCTATGATCCACACTGCATATCATATTATTACAACAAAAGAGCTCCAATACCAATATATGTACAAGCTTGGGATGTGCCAAACAAGACGCGTGGCTTCCTCTACTTGGGTTGTATAATATAAAATGGATCTCTCAATTTGGGAGGATGACGATTCTACTTTGCTCAAAGCAGGGAATATAAAATCTCCCACTTACTCGCATATTCGCTGGCGTGCTAAATGACCTGTGGTTTTCCCAGGCTGGTGATTATAATTTTGGGACAAAGACCACCAATTAGAACTCGACTAACAGGAATCAAGAATTTTCCCCCTGCAACAGAATTCGGAATGCTGGCTAGCTTTTACATTTGAATAATATCCCTATTCTAATCTTTTTTATATCCACTAACCCAGTCGCTGGACCACCCCCCGTGACTGTTATCTGTTGCTTTCTTCCCATGAGGCTTCTTTCCACTAGTAGCAAGGTGTGCTCAAGATCTTCTTCATCCGCACCACTAATACCAGGGTGTCCATTGACACTACTAATACCACCAAGGTGTCTTCAATTAAAAACCACGGACCTTCGTGATGGTACGATATTGTCCACTTTGAGCATATGCTCTTTGGAATTTGCTTTTGGTTTCTCTTAAAGACCTCATACCAATGAAAATAGTGTCCTCGTGATCTTCAATTAGCCAATATGAGACTACTTCTCTCAATAATCCTCAACAATCCTCCTCTTGAACAAAGTACACCATAGAGTCACTCCTGAGGTCCCTTTCTCTAGAGCTCTCAAACAGTCTCCCCTTAAGCGAGACTCTACTCCTTCTCTGGAGCCCTCGAACAAAATACACCATTTGTTCGACACTTGAGTCACATTTGACTACATTTTCGAGATTCACAATTTCTTTGTTCGACACTTGAGAATTATATTGAGATAACTAAGTTAAGGACATGACTCTAATATCATGTTAGAAACCACAAACCTTCAGGATGGTATAATATTGTCTACTTTAAGCATAAACTTTCAAGGATTTGCTTTTAGTTTTCTCAAAAGGCCTTGTACCAATGGAGATAGTGTTTTCATGATCTTCCTCTTAATTAGCCAATGCGAGACTACTCTTCTCAATAATCCTCAACATCCCCAACCAACACACAAGCCTTTAACTAAACTTAAACTCACCAGACAACCTAATCCTACTGTATAGGGAAAGGCTAAAGGCTAGCTATGATAAGAACGTGCATGGTTGGGCGAGTGATAAAGTTCCTCTACCTTCGTATAATGTAAAATACAGTCAAATTAAGAACTGTTGTGGAAAAATGTTGCTTTCTTAGGATAAGAACATCAAAAAGTGGCAGCCATATGTACGGGGCCACCCAGAATAAAGAAACAAAGTATTTAATAAATTAAAAAGGTTGCTTAATCCAGAACTTATTTCATGTAGTGCAAGCTTAATGGCCACTGCTTAATAGCCAATAAGTTTCTCTTTACCACTTTTTCTTTATTAAATCTCTAATCATGCATCTAGATACGCCCAAAAGGTATGCATTTTGAAGCATATGGAAATGTTTTTTTCTCAAATCGTATATGTAAAGTAATCAGAAGCAATCTTAGGAATAAGAATAACGTTCAGTTAATTATACACCAAGGCTTCAAATGAAGGAATCTATGACAAACAATATGTTTTCAAATCATAATCGCACAAAAAGAATCCGGCAGATATCGAAATCAAATCTTTCCTTGCAGGATATGCAGCAATAACCCCACATTGCTAGGAACAGAGTAATTTTTGCAAGGATCTAAGGCAAAATCTTGTTCATAATAGGCACATAAAGGAGCGGGGACACAACAAAACTAGAACCAATCATCACAGTTTAAATCACTAGCAGGACAGGAAGTAAGTTGCAGACGAACTCCCAAAAGAAAAAATATAAACAGAAAGTAGTGCATCCTATCAAGTACAGCCTCCAGCGAATTGACTACCATCAGGATTATTCAAGAAGAAAAAAAAGTAGAGAGGGAAAAGAGACAAAAGAAGCTTTACTTTGTACACAGTAACAAAAGCACTTGAAACCGCATGCCCTTCAAATTTTTATTTAATAAATATCTTTAGCCTTTAGGAGAAAAAAAAGAGTTTAAAAGTAGATGCTCAGACCTATTGTTTTTTTTTTTTTTTTGGGTGATATTTTAGTTCATATACTTTGACTAAATCTTAAATTGGTCTATGGTTAACTATATATATATATATTAATCTTTCCTCTACAAATGTTCAAATGATATTCATATCGTATCTTTTCTTAAATGGATATATATCATTACTGTTTTTTTTTTTTGCTGTCAAGTTGGGCAAAAATTAAATTCAAACTAAGTTTAATGACTAAAATAAAAATAAGTTCAAAAGTACTTTAATCAAAATAATTTTTTAACTTTTTTAATAAGATTCAAAATTTGGAAAATTTTAGAAGGATTAAATACTATTTTAGTTAGTAAACTTTCAAGTTCCATTTTGGTCAAACTTTCAAAATGTTTATTTTGGTCATAACCGTATTATCTTTCCATCTAATATCAACTTGTCAAATATTTGTTCCTGATTCATATGACTTGAAGTTATGTTTATATTAACATGTATACATACTCAAACTTATCTTTTTAGAAATCTCATATGACTTGAAATTATGTTTATATTAACATGTATACATCCTCGAACCTATCTTTTTAGAAATCTCATAGGGCTAAATTAAACATTTTAAAAGCTCAGGATCAACCTAGAATAAATCTAAATGACCAAAATGAATATTTTGAAAATTTGATAACCAAATAGAATAAACTTGAAAGTTGGAGAAACCAAAATAGGATTTACACCAAATTAAAATGACAATAATTGCCATTTTGTAATATAGCATCTCACATCTTAAAGAAAATAGGTAGGAATACTAATTTAACCAATGAGATATTTATGTTCGCAAAAAAAAATAATTGTTAACCATAGAAAATTAAGCAAGAAATCTTCAGATTTGAATCAAACTTCTCAACAATAGGAAAATATTGGTCCATTCTTGTGCTGAAGAATGAACTTGTGATCGTTAGGGGAAGTGAAATGTAGAAGCAATTATAAAACTAATTTCTTCAGATCCTATTTCCCAGTACTAAAATCCATAATAGTATCTACATGAACAATGCCACAACATTAAATCACCTACCTGTACTGATAAATTTGTAATGATACAAAGAACATCACGTAGCTTAGGCATTCCAACATGAAATTATTCTCTGTTATCAGAAAATTGTGTTTCTTGCATTCATGCACAACTTCATATTTGATATGTTCCTGGATTAAGTTTAGATATGTACCTGACAACATCTGAAGGAACACTGATCTGATAGAAGTCCTTGGTTTGCTGCATTTGAAAAGGTGAGCTGCCTTAGTTCTCTTTCAAAAAATATACAAGTTTCTATAAAATATCAAAACGGCAGTGCTCTACTTAGAAAATATTAAGCAATGATGCTCCATTGGTGAACTGTCACTACGCAGAAATGGATTTTCAACTCACAACCATCTAGATCGAGCATTTGCATGATCATAAATGTGATATTTACACCAGCAAAAGCAAAGTGGTATTCCTAAGCAGCTGGTTTTCTTCCTTGTTTCCTTAACAGACGTTGGAAAGATGTCTGAAACCATAAAAAAGGCAACAAGGATTAGTAAAGGCGTAATAGCATGCTATACTCGGTCATCTATTGGGAGTTTTGAACTTAATTTCATAAATTTGTTGGCCCATTCAGGTGAAAAGAATCTGAAAATTTATGAGAGGTATCAAATGAAGTTTAGGATCTTAAGAACAGCAAATTCTCCAAAGAGATAAATCCAGATCCTTCGGATTAGGTAAAAGCTTTTCAGAGCAATGAAAGGAGCCCTCAACTCATGTAGCAAATTAACAACCTAAAATCAGTCGATGGATTTCTTCACTGCCATCCAATTTCTTTCCATTGATCTGATACCACGCCTGACGCTCTTGATCAGGATAAGCTGCATACCACAGAGCTCTTAGAGCATCCTGTCCTTGGTGAAAATTTCATAATAAGCATCCTAAAAAGCAAGGTGTGCACATACAACTAATAACATAAAGATTGTTGTACAGTGACATTAGAAGCAAACGTTATTAATGGTTTAGAAGTTACTCCACATATGAACTAAAGTTTCTGTGCTTTGAGAATCGTCTGAGCACTAAACTAAGGCATGAAATTTGAAAATATATGTAAACTTGTCGGTCTGTTCTTGATCGGTGCTTTAATGTTCTTAACCTATCTTCCTGAGATCATAAATGCAAATGTTATTCTGAGGCAATCAGCCATACAATGATTTTCATCAAGTTAAAAAGACAGTACATACATAGATGACAAGAATCATTACCAAAACTATTTGAAAATTTGAAAATTATCCATATGGAGGAAGCGTCTTGTTCGTAAAGGACGTGATTAATCTGTGCAGGAGTCAGGTAGAACGAAATCGGTCATAATTTCCGTTCAGCTTGAAGCAAATGCAATGCAAGTGATTCCCTTGCCAATCCAAGTTGGCGTTCCACACATCACATGATCAGGTTCAAATTTAAGCTTAAACTTGAAACTATTGCCACTAAATCAGCCATTATATCACTGAACAACATAGAAAAATAGTATCCGACCAGATCTTTCCCTATTCTACCACGTTTTTCCTTTTCTAATTCACTCCTGCGGAGGCTGAGAAAAATGATACTAACCGCAAGTCTTATACAGGCTAAATCACCATATCAGATGAATTCTTATGGCTTGCATCTGACTGAAACTTACAGTAATTCCTAAAGAAGGCTAATTCAAATGCGTCTAAGAACAGGCAAATAGAGAAGAAGCGTTGAGAGAAGCATTACCAGAGACGGCGAAGGAAATGTGTGCGCAGCGCCGAATAATCTCCGTAGTTCTCTGATTCCTCATCTCTCGCGCTCATCATCCCACCGTCTGCAAATCAAATGAGAGTACGGATATTCTCTCAGACTCGGCGTTGCGGGTGAACTTTCAATATGTCATGATCCTCTGTTCACAAGGTAGCTTTTAATAGAATAATGCGACAAGAATGGTTTGCCCCTCGTACATCGAGACCAGGGCAAGAGGCAAGCCTACTGGTTTGAACTCCTTGGCACGACTTGCGCCGAGTTTGGTTTAGGCATTAGAGGGGGCACGAATGCTCCCCTTGACACAAAAAGTTTGCAAACACATTCACGGATCGTTTGATGTTAAGGCATCCACAATGATCCTTCTGCAGTTTCACCTATGGGGGCACATGTTGGCCTCCCATGCGCACTGTCGCACGGATGACTTAAAATTTAGTCCTCGAAATCTGTTGTCGTGACACTATGGTGGTTGATTCAATCTCGGTATCGTGTCTCGACCTCAGCTCATATGCCTCCTCTTTGTGACTGAGGGAGGAATTTTATGTTGACCCTTTGAACATTGTCTCCAAAGACGATGCTCTCGACGCGACCCTAGGTCAGACGAGACTATTCGCTGAGTTTTTTGATTGATCTAGCCACTTCAAAAACTATGATATTCAGTCTGATTCCGCTTGAAAAGTAGTCTTTCCTAAATAGGAGCGTAGGTCTTCACCTCACTTTTTAGACAGGTTTGCGGGTCAATGTTTTTTCCCATCTCGGTTGAAAGCAGTTGGGTTCCCCCAAATCAAAAGCAAAATTGTCGGTCTCCTAGATCTAGTCAAGTAATTCAACTTAGCTAGAAAATCCAACATCGCAAAACTAGTGACAGATTTTCACCCATGTGAATGAATAAAATGTGACCAAATTCCTTTGATCGGTCGTCTTTCGGGCAGTATGTTCATGGAACGAGTCGAGGTTAGAAAAACTTTTCTCGTGCCTGCCCTTATCTTCTATTTCAATATTCATTTCTCGGAAATTTTTCATTTATTTTTACGAGATTTGAGCATTAATTCTCTATCATCTCTCCACTCATTCTCCATTCACTCGGACATTCTACACCTGTTCGAATCAGATCTTCAACCTTGCAGATTAAATAAACATCTCTCTATTTACGTCTACTTATTATTATGTAAATAAAATAATAAAAAAAATAAACTTAATTATTTCTAAAAATAAGTGGAGACCTTAAATTATTGTTTAATATATGTTGTCCAATTCTATTGTAAAGTCGAATTATTGTTTAATATATGTTGTCCATCATGGATGAGTATGTTATGCATGAGGTAAGAAATTACCAAAATGTCCCTACGATAAGATTTGTGAGGAATGTTGTTTCATGTGCTTTCCGCTGTATTAGAAAGAAGGATGGGTTATTATGATCTGTGCTATGGGTAATTGAGGGATGTTATCTTCTTGTTGAGCTTGTTGACTTGTCTGTGTGCATGATATGGTATGTGTTAGCTCTAGGTGTTTGATCGGGTGTTCTCCACATACAGAGCTAGGGCGTTAGAGTTAAGTTGGCTAGATGATTATATAGGTCAGAATACCTCTAGTAGATTGAGCACCTTAGGATCGTGAGTGACGGTTAGAGAGCCTGGACCCTAGTGCTCCTAGACTAAGAACGACTCAATGTGTCAGAACAGAGCAACCTAGAATCAGAAGTCCACATTAAGCCACCTAGCTGCCCTAAGAACCCAGTAGATTTCCTCAGCTCCCAGATATGACTAATATAAATTTTGAAATTATGTGTTACAAGCTTAGGTGATCGACTAAAATATCTCCCTAGCAAAGCATGCACAAGAGAACTCAGTTAAGATTAGAGCGTTACAACTAGTGTGGTTTACATGTTGGCCTTGTTCAATATGTTTTCAGTAAACCTTGCACCCCAGGATCGTGAGCAATCAGACCTGTGTGCACCTAGAGTTTGGTTTAGCCTAAGGAGCTAACCCCGAACGTCTTGAAAATGAGAGATGAGATTTAATCCGCTTAGACACTCCTAACAACCTAGTAAACTACCAAAACATCTAAACACGATTAAGAAAACTTAACAAAACTCTGAAGCCCATTGAGTGTAGGGTAGGGACAAGGCTGACGTTGCGATCTTCTTAAACCATTCCTAGAGTGTTGAAGACATTTGAAACACAAAATGTAATGACCCGAAATTTTCTACTTAATTTAAAGTCACTACTGTATACATATCCTAAACATTGAATGCGGAAGACTTCATTTAAATTCCATAAAACATATCCTTATCTTAAAAACAGCCATAGACTTACGTGTTTCGAAAACATCTTTAAAACAACACAAAGACTAAATAAAACAAATAAGCATTTAAGTTAAAAACATCATATTTTAGCCTAAGTCTAAGAAAATAAATACTACTATCCTATGCATGTGCCATGGTCTCGAGTTGCAATGCCGTTGTTAGCCGTACACAAATGTTTTGCCTTAAGCTGAAAAATGTAGTAGCACATTACTTGAGTATTTAAAAAAATATTCAGTAATCACCCCACTATTGAGGTTAAATGCAAGAACATGCAAATGCATTGACATGACCTATCCTTTCAATCTATTTTCCTACGGTGCTGCCCTAACGGGTAATTTGGACGTGTACTATATACTCTACACACAGCCCATACATGCGAGTATGGGCTCACCAGTCAGTTCGCACACCGTTGGGCCACTTTCCTTGTCAGGCGAGCATACTCTGGGAGCTCCTTAGGCCGAACACCCGTTAGAACTAGTAACCGTCACGGCAACGCTATGCAAAACATAACGATCATTGTCCTGCCATTGGATGTACGCGTCCGTACCCTCGTGATGGAATAGGGGTATCCCCAAATGCATGAGCACACATAATGCATGAGATCCCCAATATTTCTACTTTTATCATTAATGAATATAATCTCGCTATCATCTTTCATGCTTAACATGTCATTTCTCATTTTTCAGTCTACGTATCATGCATAATCTTAACGGGGTTATATTTCATTTCATTTATCGTGATATCATGTCATTCATATCATACTATATACATTCAATTTAGAAAACATAACATAAAGCTCCATGTTTTTAACATGTCATGTGACATGTAAGTCATACAACAGTTAGTCACACAAAACAATCTAAACATAACACATCACATCACAATATATCGTACCATAAACATGTCCTATCGTAAACACTTTGTGGTCATATCGTTCCTTAACTTATCATAGCCTTAACGTTCTTATACCTATCATAGTCATATCGTTACGTGAACGTACCTTAGTCATATCATCACAGGAACGTATCATAACGCTATCGTTCTATCAATCTATCACAAACCTATCCCTTTCTACCCATATCCTAACCATATTCTTTTATCAATCTCTCCTATCCATAGCACTCCAGTATGTAATCTAACCTTAACGTTTCATGAACGTATCTTACTCCTATCGTTACATTTCGTTTTGTGTATCCTTCTCGTATCCTATCTCAAACATATCCTTGAACACATCGTACCACAATTATTATCATACAATTCATATATTATAACATAACATAAACATAATATAAGCATATCGATTTACAGATAATTCACACATATCAGTATATATGACACGTGCAGAACCACAGGCACGTGTCACATCAAATATAACCATGCCGATAGTAAGGCCACTTACCTGGTTAGCTTAAGTTGTTATCACGAACATATCCTTAATGAAAGTTAGATTATGTCCCTTGAAATCCAAGTCAACCTATGTGAGTCCATGATATCAGTTTCAAGTTTGAACTTTATACAATTATTTCTCTAATTTACATTCGTTCATTGTTAAAAGTCTTGAAATGCTATATATCTATAATTATATTTTTATTAAAAATCTTATTTTCTATGGTTACTCGGTATAAAAAAGTTGATAGAGTTATTTAAGTTATTCTGTGTTTTCATGTGTATTTATTTTTCTCTCTATGTTTAGTTTAAGTTTTTTAATTCCCCAATCTTTTTACTTTTTTTTTTCTTTATCTGTATTTACTTAGTTGCCTTTTAATTTTGTTAACATGTATTCCCGACCTTTCTTTATCTCCATGTTTACTTTTGTTCACAAATTTCCTTAGCTATTTTATTTTTAATCTATTCATTTGGCTACTTATATAAATTTAATCCAATATTACTCATGTAACATGATTTACTATAATTCGTATAAATGATTGACATTTCGTTTCTAACTCAAAGTTAAATCATTGTAATGATTTAATGAACATCTAATTATAATGGGTTGTGATTTCTAAAATAAATAACGAAGATTTAATAAGATTTATCTTCAAGTAAATCTCTGTCTAATTTTTTCTTCAAGTAAATCTGACATTAAGGGATGGATTGAGGAGAGATAATTGGGAGAAGGGATCTAACATTTTTATTTTTGTAGTAACTGACATTCTGAGGTAAGTGATGGGTTGAGGAGAGAGAGTTGGAGGAATCATGAGAAGTAATGGAGAGTAGTGGAAAAGGGTTTGTTTCTCTCTTTTGTTTATTTATTTATTATTTTTTTAACCTAATTTTTTTTATTATCATTTTTATTTATTTATTCATTTATTTATTTATGATTTTTCTTTGGACTATTACATAAAAACTTCAACATTTCGATTAAATCTTCAAGGATTACAAGTCAAAAGCCGATACACTATATCGATACAAATACAAGTTATTTACACGTGTTTAATTTCAGAACAATCATATTTCCTTAATATATATATATAATTGATAAATAAATAATTTTATAATTTTTCCCCCTTTAAAATTGACTTTTTTCTATCAATATATAAAAAGGAAAATGATAATTTTTTTTTAATTATTCTTTAAAAAAAACAAACTAATTCCCTAAAAAGAAAGTATAATTATATTTATTAATGGTTATATTAAAAAATATTTATGTGATAAAATAGATTATCATGTTATCATGCAAAATGATTCTTATTCTCTTATTGCTTTTTCTTTATTATCTTTATATGAAACTATTTAGCAAAATTTTGATTGAAAAGAAATGTTATGCTTCTTAGAAAGAATATTTTCTTTTAGGTCCTTTCATATCTTTTTTATTGCATAATGGGTCCTCTTCGATGTGACTAAAACTCTGTTCAAATTATGTTAAAAGGCGTACGAAATACTTTCATAAATTTTATTTTTAAACGATAATTTTAAAATTATAGTAAAACTATAAAATATTCTTTTGATCGTATAATTTAAATGAGGGATGGAATTATACTGAGATTAACTAAAATTTTAAAAGCTAAAGACAAACAATGTTGTTTATTTAAATCACGAGACTAAAGACAAGACCCATCGTGAATAGGGGAGAGAGCGGGGAGAGACTTCTCCCCATTAGCTATATGGGGTCAAGAACGGGGTCGACTCCAACCCCGCACTGTCCCATAATTTGATATTGAACTAAAAACATTTTAAAATTCACCATCCATGGCTTATTCTTTAAGAAGCCTTAAAAAAGGCGTTATAAGAAAAGGTCCTGAAAAGAACCCATTCGACGAGTTTTTGGGCTAATTTGTTATTAAAACAATAGTCTCCAAAGGGTAGATGAGATGAACTGATTACTTGACACGTCGGCAAAGAGTGAGACCATCTCCAATGGAGAGGAGAGCTATCTCCACACGTGAATCATTAACTAAAAAAGCATTGAATTCCCGTATATGGCTTCTATTAGCTTTCAAATCATCCTGAACAACGTCATCACTTTGCGCCACTGATCCATACCATAAAGTATTGTCATATGCAATTACTCCACCTACTTTCACCAATCTTAAAAGGAACTCGTGATACTTAATGTACTCTCCTTTCACAGCATCCACAAATGCAAAATCAAATTCTGTTTTCGCGTCCTATTAAAAAAAAATTATTTAAATTAGTTTACAAAAACAATGAAAATATTTTTAGAATTTTTTTTTTCTTTTCTTCAGTTCAGAGAAAAAAAAACATGTTTATTGGAAAACTAGAAAATTAGTTATAGTTCACGAAATTTATGTTGTAAAATTAGAAGCCATGTTCAATAAGCAACTTGGAATCAAGAACTTACGTCATTGATGAGGTTGTTGAGGACAATCAATGCCTGTGATTCCACAAAATTGATCTTGTGATCAACTCCTGCCTTTTTGATAAATGGCAAACCGATCTCAAATGATGCTCTGTTTACATCAATGGCTGTTATCTACCATCCAAATCAACAAACAGAGGAATCAAAAAAATATGAAATGAATTCGATAAACAAATGAATAACAGTTCCAAAAGCATTGATAAATCTTTAAGCCTTACCTGACCATCAGCGGGCAGCGCTAGCGCAGTGGTTAGGAGCGAATAGCCGGTGAATACGCCGATCTCTATCGTTTTCTTTGCGTTCATCAGTTTCAGAAGCATTGAGAGAAACAATCCTTGATCCCCCGGTACACTCATCACGCTCCTGCATCTCAATCCCCAAATTTCCTTCCAAATTGTTAAACAGTCTCGTAGACTATTAACGAATACTACAGAATCGATCGTTCTAAATCTTTCCTAATCGAATCGAAACTGATAGAAATTGCAAAAATCTAAATCCGAAGAGGAGTCGGAATCTCACAAGGACTTGTCGAACTTTCGGAGTGTGGTTTCTCTGAGTTCCTTCAACTGTTCGTGCTCTCTCGGATAGGAATTGGCTTCCAGTATATACTGCAATCAAATACATGCGTTTTGAACTCCTCAATTCTTTATCCATTTTTCCGAACACTATTTGATTAAATTAATTTATCTGAGAGCAATCGCGAGTAATTAACGAAATGAAGGCGCAAGAGATCGATTACTACTCGGAATCGGAATCGGAATCGGAAACAAAACATGAACAAGATTCAGATTGGAACGAGAACTAACCTGGAGAAGAGCAGTGCTCTGGAGGATATTCTTATCTGGACAATCGTCGGCCATGACCTACTCTGCAACGAACGCGCTTGGCTTGCAATCAGTGACTTCGTGTGAGCATTTATGGAAAACCGCGCATGGTTTATATAATACAGCAGCTCTCAGCAGCTCTGGTGGAAAGTATGTGTGACAGTAATTAAAAAAACAGTAGCCTAGCCCCAACAGAGCCTAGTAAGACAATTCACAGACAATATCGGCTTATGCTCGAGCCTCAAGTCATGTTTGAAAAAAATGTTTTAGAAAACGTGATCGAGAAAATAGGTTAAAAACAATTTTAAAGAAAACAATGCTATAAGCTAAAAAGTGAGTAAACAACTACAACTATCGATAGATATAGCCAAGAATTGATAACTAGTCACATCTGACTATAGTACATTTTGAGGCATTTTAGTCATGGCGAGTGTAGACATGATGATAAGATAAGGAATCACTATAAGGAGAGTAAGATTCAGATTACCTTGTTGATCGAATATCTCAAGACAAGAATATTGTTTGAGATTTGAATCACTCCACAAGCAAGATTGATCATGTCGAGCTTGAATGATTCTACATGCAACCTAAACTACATAGAATAGCAAAGAAAAGCACAAATGCTTCTTTTACTATATTTTCAAGTCTACCTACAAATACAACGTACATGACTTTATATAGTCTCAAAATGAAAGTATTAAAGGCATTTCAAGGGTTGTAACATTCATGCTTAATGATCATAATTAACCATTATGTAATTGTAACCTACCGTAAATAAAAAGTCTTAAAATACATTAATGAAATACGATAACTCTAAATTACTCTAAATTGTAATTCACCCAAAATTTATAACATGAAACTTCATTCTTCTTCAATGTTGACATGAATTAAAATATCTTTTGATAATTTCAACAATATTTTTTTCGCATCTTCATTGAATTATATTGTATGATTGATGTCTCTTGGTTCATATCACATGATTTTGGTGTGTATCTGACATATTTTGAGTCATTTTAGTCATGGCTAGACATGATTTTGGTGTGTTTGGAATAGGCGCCGACCGTGACATGTGCAAGGTTGATTGGATTACAAGAAATTATATTTGTTTTAAATCATTGGTTAATTTGAATCTCAAAATTTATATTATAAATGTATAGATACATATAATTGTTGAAGATGGTTGAGTGGGAGTCTCATATTCGCTAATTTAGGGACTGATCATGGGTTTATAAGTGAGGAATATTTATTAAAGAGGGAGTCCCACATTGGCTAATTTAGAGATCATGAGTTTATAAGTGATAAATATTCTCTCCATTGGAATGAGGTCTTTTGGATCCCGAGAGCTATGAGAAGTTATGTTCAAAGTGAACAATATCATACTATTGTGTAGAGTCGTGATTCCTAACCATATATATGTAACGACAGAACTTTCTGCATCAATTGCCATTACTTGAAAATCGTTTTGAAAACGAGATGAGTATTAAAAGTACTATATTAAGACACTCTTCTATTAGGGTAAGATATGCAAACGTTGATCAAACAAAAATCGTGGAACCTTAGTGGTTAATTACTTGAAACACATAACGTGCAGTCTCCCACCGATAATCCTTTTTAGATATCACTCCTCAGAGCAACTATTAGTGGTTTGTTACCCGTTATACACAGTGTGTAACCCTAACATACATATATTAGGTCCCAAAATCAATAATGCATCTTATTACATAAAAGAGTATGATAAGAGCAAACACATCCGACCATTTTAAAAAAATAAAATATTTTGAGTTTCAATAAGAACTTAGCATTTATATTCATAATCAATAAATGCACAAAAACGTGGTAGATGTTAGAGGAATAGGTTAGTATAGGTTGAATTTCGTTCACATTCATAATATAGGTTAGTTTAAGTTGAATTCCCGTTTGCATTAATAGTATAGGTTAGTATATGTTGAATTGTAATCGCATAATAAATTATAGGGTAGTATAAGACATTTGTTTCAGCGTTATTCTTTTTTCTTTCTTTCCCTTATATTCATTATTATAAGATAATAAAAGGCAAACTTATGTCGCATTTATGATAAGAGCTCATTTAAGGTAAATTCTGCGTTTAAAAATATAGTAATGACCTTAGATTAAATAGGTAAAAGACGCGTTTTAAAGCCTTGAGGGGAAGCCCGAAAAGGGAAAGCCTAAAGAGGACAATATCTGTTAGCGGTTGATCTGGGTCATTACAAATGATATTAGAGCCAGACACCGGATGATGTGTCAGCCTTCTCGCTGTTCCCCAAAGGGGGTAGATACGAGGCGGTGTGCCAGTAAGGACGCTGGCCCCAAAGAGGGGTGGATTTAGGGGCGGTCCCACATCGATTGGAGGAAAGAAAGAGTGCCAACGAGGACGCTGGTCCCTGAAGGAGGGTGGATTGTGATGTCCCACATTGGCTGGGAGGAGAACAAAACACCATTTATAAGGGTGTGGAAACATTTCCACGCGTTTTAAAGCCTCAAGGGGAAGCCCGACAGAAAAAGTCCAAAGAGAACAATATCTGCTAGCAGTGGATCTGGGGCGTTACAAAATGAATCCCACATCGATTAACTAAGGGGTTGATCGTGCATTTATAAATAAGAAATACATCTCCATTGGAATGAGCCTTTCAATAAAACCAAAAACAAAGCCATGTGACTTCATGCTCAAAGTAGATCATATCTTACTATTGTGGAGGGTCGTGGTTCCTAACAAAAAAAAAAAAAAAAAAAAAAAAAAAAAAAAAAAAAAAA
>NW_019268527.1:1515430-1530425 GCF_002738365.1 Cucurbita moschata
AAAAAAAAAAAAAAAAAAAAAAAAAAAAAACGAGCAAAAGCTAAAATATATTATATATGATTTTCATAGCTTTGGGGCAGACGTTATCATCCACCGTGTTTTCCTTTATTTTTACCTGAAAAATAAAATATTTTTAAAGAATTAAATATTATAAAAATATTTGGTAAGTGACTCCACTTTCAGAGAAAATATTAAAATAAACATTATAAAAATAAAACTAATTTTTAAAGGATTAAATATAGGCACGCCGTCCGCACGTGCCTCCAAGTGTGATCTCGGATATGATTTTGTGAAAAAATTTGAAGATAGAAAGAATAAGAAACTTACTGAATACGCCTGCGGAGAGTGAGACAATCTCCAATAGAGAGGAGAGCTATCTTAATGCACGAGTCATTAATAAGAAAAGCATTGAGTTCTCGTAGATGACTTCTATTAACCTTTAAATTTTCATCAATGTTGTCTTCGCTCTGTGCCACTGATCCAAACTATAAGGTATTGTCGTATGCAATCACTCCACCTACCTTCACCAGTTTCAAGAGAAATTTGTGATATTTAATGTACCATTCTTTGTTAGCATCCACAAATGCAAAATCAAATTCTCCTTCTTTTCCCTGTTCAATGAGAAAAAAATACATAATATTTAATTTAATACGAAATATGAATTGATGAAATTAATATACAGTATCGTATTTTAAATTAAATACACGACAATCAATATTATTGCCAAACAACTTTTAAAATTTTCTTTTTCCTTGCGCAATAACGACTTACATCATTGACGAGGTCGTGGAGAAAGACCGACGCCTGTGCTTCTACAAAATTGATCTTATGATCAACTCCGGCCTTTTTCATAAATGGTAAGCCAACCTCGAATGATTCTTTGTTCACATCAACGGCCGTAATCTACCATCCAAACAAACAAACAAATTTTATCACCTTAGTAATACTTTACAGGTGTACATGGTCCAGGTTGGGTTAAAGGGTTTTTTTTTTACCCAACCCAAAAATTTGGGTTTGGGTTGGTTGGATTGGTAACCCAACCAGAAAAATTTTCACAACCCAGCCTAACCCAACTCTTTATTTTCGGGTTCGGGTCGGGTTGTTTTTTTTAAAAAAAATTTTTTATAAAGTTTTATTTATTCACACTATAAAAAAATATATTAAAATTTCGCCAACAAACAAAAATAATTTATAATTATTATAAAAAAAAATAAATAACTATAAAAATTGTAAATCATAAGGGTAGATTATAAAATTAAAAAATAATAAAAATGATTAGTTTAAATCAACTGTATCAAAAATAAAAATAAGATGTACATATAAATCATATTCAAAACAAAACTTAACCAACCCAAAACTCTATTAGGGTCGAGTTGGTCGAGTTGTCGAATATCACCCAACCCAACACTCTATTAGAATTGGGTTGGTCGAGTTGTCGGATATCACCCAATCCAACACTCTATTAGAATTGGGTTGGTCGAGTTGTCGGATATCACCCAACCCAACACTCTATTAGGGTTGGGTTGGTCAAGGTGTCGGATATCACCCAACCCAACACTCTATTAGGTTGGGTTGGTCGATTTATCAGATATCACCCAACCCAACACTCTATTAGGGTTGGGTTGATCGTCGGATTTGATATTTTATTTTTAATCACTAAATTATATATATATAAAAATTATATATATAAAAAGGGTTGGTCGAGTTGTCGGGTTTGATATTTTATTTTTAATCACTAAATTATATATAAAAGAAAAAAAAAAACTTAAAATTGTATTAGTGATTTGACTTAATCCTGTTTAATCCAATCAGGTTTAGCAAATGTAATAATGTACCTAAAATTATTAATTTGCAACGATAATTTAGTGAGTTAGAGTAACTGCTACCGAAGGACAGTCAATCACTCCTTCACTAAACCAAGACATTCTTGACTTAAACACTAATCCCAGAATAACTCTTTTTCCTATAGTGTTTTAGTTATCGCTATTTTGATCAGGAATATACTAACTCTTAGTAATTCTTCGTAAGTGTAACCCACCAATTTCAGACCACAGAGATCAGTCCCGACAACGCTATTTCTGGAGTTTGCGTTGTTTCGACTCCCATGTTACGACCCTCCGAATGGGTAATTCCTCTAGGGCAACATGCAGGCAGAACATGGGAATCTCACGGTGCAACCTAGTGGTGGAGACCATAGGACATGTTGATACTTTCTTCTTCCACTTACTATAAATATTTTCTCTATTCACCTTGTTATTGACTCATGCAAATACCTTCCGAATGGAGGACGCTCCCAGGGCGACACGAGGCCGAGCATGAATCTCACGGTGTAAATATAACTTAAGTCTAGGTGATTTTTCTAAAATTTATATCACTCAAGCATGCTCATAAAACTAGGCTAACTAAGCTCAAGTACTGGTCCGATCTCCAGGTAATAGGTATTCCGTAAACCGTCAACTTAAGTTAGATAAAATCGTGCCAGGTGAGCTTTCTTGTAACCACAATTTTATAAGACATCGACCTATTTCAACTATTAAAATTGATCGTGCTTGGTTCTTAACCCTAAGTGAGCATGCACTTATCTTTATTATAGATTTTAACGTATATCTCGTTTTATGACGTTGAAAATAACCTATAACATGCCTCTAACATGCTTTATATAATAATTATATAATAATCCATTCCATGCAATAATATAACAATTTATATCTATCCCTCGTGGAACCCTAAATATGCATACTATACATTATAACACTTATAACATACTTGAAATGCATGAAACATGCTTAGCCTATAGTGAGATTTTAAATCTATATGACATATTTTATGCATAAACATTTTCTATTTAATTAAAACATACCTTCATAATGCATAATTAACTTGAACCGCTCCCGACGATCACGAACTGGGCGAACCAATCCTTAAAAACGTTGAACCGGACCCCAACAGTAGAAAAAACACCCGAGTCGCCTCTTCCATCTTCTTCTTCGGTTCAGCTTGCTATCTCTTCCATTTTCGATCAATTACAACCTAAAATGGACTCTAATGACTCCATAAAAATTACAGACCTTTCTTCACTCATTAAAGCTCATACACATTAGGCTTGTTACAATAGTTGTATCACATAGAAGTTTAAAAAAAATGCCAAAACCAAAAACATCCACTTTAGCAACCACAAAATTTCATTCATGAGATGGTACCCACCATGCTCAAATTAATGTAAATAAAGTGCCTAAAACTTGCTCTGATACCAATTGATGGAGTTAATATAACACATGCAGAAACAATTTGGATCTTAAGCACTCTTAGAACATCAATTATAGTAAATAACTAGTATGTTCATAAGTATTAAAACTCAAGGTCTTTGAGTACCAACCTTTTGTAGTTCAAATTCATTTTTTCTCACGAATCGGTTTCGAACCACCACTAGTGTCTTCTCCACTATTCTCTGGCCTTAGAACGGGATTGTGGAATCCGATGAGTGACTAAACTTGGGAGGGATATGGTATATATGAAGAGAGAGTTTGTGAGAGTTTTTATCGAGGTTTTTCCAAGGAAAAACTTCCATGTACCTTGATCAATCTATTTAAAGAGTCATGTCTGCATGTTCATGCAAATTTGAGATCACCAAATTTTAACACTCAAACTTTCACTAAAATTTGTGAGGTTTATTTGGCAAGCATGTAAGTTTGGTTAAACTAAATTTTGACACCTCAAAATTCCACTGACTCAAACATGGATTTTTCCACTAAATGAGGTCAAACATTTTGACTTTCTTCATTTTAATTCAACAATTAATTTGAATAATTAATTTCAAATTAGGGTAATATTAAATGATTAATTAAACTATTTAATTAATATTTAATATTAATTCAAATGTCAATCCCAATCAATTTCGACTCATATTAGATTTAAATATATCATATTCTCTCTTTTTGTTTAATTCATAAATAAAACAAAAATGCGGTTAAATGTATCATATATATGTAGCGCATATTCCCTAATTTGAATTCAAACACTTCGAACTCACTCATCACACTGTTCTATGGTTTAGTCTGATATGAGCTAGCAGAGGAACCTAATAGACCTATAGATCATGGACTCCAACGATCCAAGATTAACCGGTTAAACTCATTAACCTTGTTAACCAACATTCGTTAACTACTAGGACACTCCATCATAGCCTCGTAGTTGCACTCCCCTCACTATAGATATATTTCTGTCCATTTGATATAACCATGATTAGTAAGTCGATCCTTCACAGGTTGTTCGTAACTAAAGCTGGGTCAATTTACCGTGTTACCCCTGAAGTTACTTCTTGTTCCTTATGTCCCACTGATCCTCTAATGAACAATTGGTTTGTGGTTCAACCAGTAAACCGAATCCCTCTCAGACCAATGAGAGGGTGGGGCCCCTTGTTGACCTGAAGTCACTACTTAAGAGAACTACCTCTCTTCTACCCTAAAAGTGGGTAGGAGTGAATTTCATCTTGCACCCCACGTCCCCAGCCATTCACCCAGTCTTACCCCTGAAATGGGAGGCCTATTGAGATGGCGAGCTCAAGCCACTCTCACCCATGCAAATCTAAGGATAATTCCGAATAAACATGAGTTCATGGTTAGCTCAGAATTAAGATCGAGCTACCTAGGTCATCGAAAGAAAATCAGTCTCAACAGTAAACGACATTATAAAGTGAGAGTGATTTTCTTCATGGTCCGATCTTGTGCAATACTTATTGCATAGGATGCCCCCACTCACATGTCTCCGCATTACAATTTAGTGATCACATTGTTTATGTCATATACAAAAGTGGGCCACATCCATAGTGTCCCGGATAAGGTACTCAACCTTATCTCTGTACTATCGATCATTTTGACTATATACTTGAACTTGATTCACTCTTATGTCTCTACATATAGTTCAACTAATCATACTATAGTCAGAGTGTTCTTAGTTTATTGGATTTAGATTAGTAATCGTAAAATTCACTTTATTCAATAACAATCTTTACTGAATAAACATCAATAATAGATTTATCGAAAATAGAATATGTTTTTGTTTATAAACTATGAGTTTTAGGACATAAAACCCAACAGGTTAATAGTTCTAACGGGTGTCCAGCCTAGGGAGCGTCCCAGTGTATGCTCGCCCGACAAGTAAGGTGGCCCAGCGGCATGCGAACTGACTGGTGAGCCCATACCGGGTATGGGCTGTGTGTAGAGTATATGGTACACGTCCAAATTACCCGTTAGAACAGCACCGTAGGAAGACAGATTGAAAGATAGGTCCCATCATCTCATTGCATGTGATTGTTGCATAACCCCGATAGAGGGTCACTTACTGGGTATTCTAGAAATACTGTCTTGTGCTACTATATTTTTCAGATAAAGGCTAGTTTAGGTTAGTTGAATTTCGTTCACATATTAGTTTAGGTTGAATTCCCCTTTGCATCAAAGTTAGTATAGGTTAAATTGTAATCGCATAATAAATTATAGGGTAGTATAAGACATTTGTTTCAACGTTGTTCTTTTTCCTTTCTTTCCCTTATTCGTTATTCATGAGGTAAACTTATGTCGCATTTATGAAGAGACAATTTAAGGTAAATTCCACATTTAAAATATAATAGGTAAATTCCACGTTTAAATTATAGTAGGTAAATTCCACGTTTAAATTATAGTAGGTAAATTCCACGTTTAAATTATAGTAGGTAAATTCCACGTTTAAATTATAGTAGGTAAATTCCACGTTTAAATTATAGTAGGTAAATTCCACGTTTAAATTATAGTAGGTAAATTCCACGTTTAAATTATAGTAGGTAAATTCCACGTTTAAATTATAGTAGGTAAATTCCACGTTTAAATTATAGTAGGTAAATTCCACGTTTAAATTATAGTAGGTAAATTCCACGTTTAAATTATAGTAGGTAAATTCCACGTTTAAATTATAGTAGGTAAATTCCACGTTTAAATTATAGTAGGTAAATTCCACGTTTAAATTATAGTAGGTAAATTCCACGTTTAAATTATAGTAGGTAAATTCCACGTTTAAATTATAGTAGGTAAATTCCACGTTTAAATTATAGTAGGTAAATTCCACGTTTAAATTATAGTAGGTAAATTCCACGTTTAAATTATAGTAGGTAAATTCCACGTTTAAATTATAGTAGGTAAATTCCACGTTTAAATTATAGTAGGTAAATTCCACGTTTAAATTATAGTAGGTAAATTCCACGTTTAAATTATAGTAGGTAAATTCCACGTTTAAATTATAGTAGGTAAATTCCACGTTTAAATTATAGTAGGTAAATTCCACGTTTAAATTATAGTAGGTAAATTCCACGTTTAAATTATAGTAGGTAAATTCCACGTTTAAATTATAGTAGGTAAATTCCACATTTAAATTATATTAACGACTTTAGATTAAATAGGTAAAAGACGCATTTTAAAGCCTTGAGGGGAAGCCCAAAAAGGGAAGCTCAAAGAAGACAATATCTGCTAGCGGTGGATCTGAGCGTTACAAATAGTATTAGAGTCAGACACCGGACGATGTGTCAGTCTTCTCGCTATTCCCCGCTATTCCCCGAAGGGAGTAGACACGAGGCGGTGTGCCAATAAGGACGCTAGGCCCCAAAGGGGGGTGGATTTGGGGGTGGTCTCACGTCGATTGGAGGAAAGAAAGAGTGCCAGTGAAGACGCTGGCCCGAAGGGGGGTGGATTGTGATGTCCCACATTAGTTGGGGAGGAGAACAAACCACCATTTATAAGGAGGTGGAAACCTTCTTCTAGGAGATGCACTTTAAAACCTTGAGGGGAAGCCCGAAGGGGAAAGCCCACCCTAGCAGGCGCGTTTTACAGCCTCGAGGGGAAGCCCGAAGGGGAAAGCCCACCCTAGCAGGCGCGTTTTACAGCCTCGAGGGGAAGCCCGAAGGGGAAAGCCCACCCTAGCAGGCGCGTTTTACAGCCTCGAGGGAAAGCCCACCCTAGCATACCCATTTTAAAGCCTCGAGGGGAAGCCCGAAAGGGAAAGCCCATAGAGAACAATATCTACCCTAGCATACGCATTTTAAAGCCTCGAGGGGAAGGACGAAAGGGAAAGCCCAAAGAGAACAATATCTACTAGCAGTGAATCTGAGACGTTACCAGATGAATCCCACATTGGCTAATTAAGGGGTTGATCGTGGATTTATAAATAAGGAATACATCCGCATTTAAATGAGGCCTTTTGGTAAAACCGAAAACAAAGCCATGTGAGTTCATGCTCAAAGTGGACCATATCTTACTATTGTGGAAGGTCGTGGTTCCTAACAAAAAAAACTTCAAACAATGATGCAAAATTAAGAAGAAAAAAATTGTGGCAAAAATCTAAGAGAGCAGTGAAGATAACAAAGCCAAATCAAGCACGGATAGTTAACGATTGGCAAAAAATCTCATGGGGTCAAACTTAACTCATGCAACGACTCAACCAGAAGCTCATTTTAATCGTGTATGGATAAGCATGATTAAAAGGCTAATATAACATAATTCTCACATTTAAAAGAGACATAACGGTTTACAAAACTAAATAAGTTCTTCAAAATGAAACACACACTCTTATTTCAAAGGTTTATGATAGACAAGAAAAACAAGCAAAAGCTAAAATATATATAATTTTCATAGCTCTGCAAGAGACGTTATCATCCGCCATGCTTTCCATTATTCTTACCTGAAAACTAAAATATATATGATTTTCATAACTCTGCCAAATCTTTTCCTTTATTTTTACCTGAAAAATAAAATATTTTTAAAAAATTAAATATTATAAAAAATACTACTTAATAAATGATCTATTACTGGGATCAAAAAATACAGATGAAACATATAAAAAATGAAAACTAATTTTTTATTAAATATAGACACGCGGACCACACGTGCCTCCAAGTATGAACTCCAATATGATTTTGTGGGAAAATTTGAAGATAGAAAGAATGAAAAACTTACTGAATACGCCTGCAGAGAGTGAGACCATCTCCAATAGAGAGGAGAGCTATCTCAATGCGCGAGTCATTAACAAGAAAAGCATTGAGTTCTCGCAAATGAATTCTATTAACCTTTAAAATCTCATCAACATCGTCTTCGTTTTGTGCCACTGATCCAAACCATAGGGTATTGTCGTATGCAATCACTCCACCTACCTTCACCAGTTTCAAGAGAAATTCGTGATATATAATGTATCCTTCTTTGTTAGCATCCACAAATGCAAAATCAAATTCTCCTCCTTTTCCCTGTTCAACGAGAAAAAAATACATAATATTTAATTTAATACGAACTATGAATTGACGATACACGACAATCAATACCATTGCCAAACAACTTTTAAAATTTTCTTTTTCCTTGCGCAATAAGGACTTACATCATTGATGAGGTCGTTGAGAAAGACCGACGCCTGTGCTTCTACAAAATTGATCTTATGATCAACTCCCGCCTTTTTCATAAATGGCAAGCCAACCTCGAATGATTCTTTGTTCACATCAATGGCCGTAATCTACCATCCAAACAAGCAAACAAAATAGTAAATTTTATTATCTTGGTAATACTCCTTAAAGATGTACATGGTCTAGGTTGGATTAAGAGTTTTTTTTTTTACTCAACCCAAAAATTTGGGTTTGGGTTGGTTGGATTGGTAACCAACCTGAAAATTTTTCACAACCCACCCCAACCCAACCCTTTATTTTTGGGTTCGGTTTGGGTTAAGGTGTTCGCACTATACTTAACACTATACAAAATATTAAAAGTTTGCCAACAAACACTTTTTTTTTTTTAATCTTTTTAAAAAGTTTTATTTATTCACACTACACAAAATATTAAAAGTTCCCAACAAACACAAATAATTTATAATTATTATTATTAAAAAAAAACCTAGAAAATTTATATAGATGATAAAATTAAAAAATAATAAAAATGATTACTTTAAATAAATTATACATTAAAAACCATAAAAAATACTTTTATATTCAAAATAAAATAGATGCATGTATAAATCATATTCAACACAAAAAACTTAACCAACCCAACACTCTATTAGGGTTGGGTTGGGAGTTGTCGGATTTGATATTTTATTTTTAATTACTAAATTATATATATAAAAAAAATTATATATATAAAAAGGGTTGGTCGAGATGTTGGGTTTGATATTTTATTTTTGTAATCACTAAATTATATATAAAAGAAGAAAAAAAAACTCAAAATTGTTCGTTGGTTTATAGTTTCTGTTAAACCTTTTTGAAATATATATTTATGTCTCTTTTTTTTCATGAAAATTGTTATTACTATTATTTAAGGAATTTGGATGAAAATTAAGTTATATTTAATATAGATAAACTAAATTTAAGCATTTGAGGAAAGGAAAGGCGAATTAGAGTGGGGAAATGATATTTGAAATTAACTGAAACCAAATTGATCAGCAACGAAATTAATCAGCAGATGGTGGCGATGAAGATTGAGGAGGAATCTAGGCCTTACCTGACCATCAGCGGGCAGTGCTAGCGCAGTGGCAAGGAGCGAATAGCCAGTGAATACGCCGATCTCTATCGTTTTCTTCGCGTTCATCAGTTTCAGAAGCATCGATAGAAACAATCCTTGATCCGCCGGTACGCTCATCACGCTCCTGCAACTCAATCGTCAAATTTCCTTCCAAAATCATTAAACACTCTCCTACACGATTACCGAATACAATCCAGCCGAATCGATCGTTCTAAACTTTCCTAATCGAATCCAAACGGATTGAAATCGCAAAAATCTAAGTCGGAAGAAGAATCGGAATCTCACCATGGCTTTAACGTTTCTAACGTGGCTTCTCTGAGTTCCTTCAACTGTTCGTGCTCTCTCGGATACGAATTCTCTTCCAGTATATACTGCAATCAAATACAAGCGCTCTAAAGTTCTCTAATCTTCAGCGATTTTTAAGAACAGTGTTTGATGAAATTAATTCATCTCAGAACAATCGCAAGTAATTAACGTAAGGAAGGCGCAGTGCAGAGATTATTAATCAGTCCTCAGAATCAAATACTACCGCTCAAACTTCTCTAATCTTCAGCGATTTTTAAAAACAGTGTTTGATGAAATTAATTCATCTCAGAACAATCGCAAGTAATTAACGTAACGAAGGCGCAGTGCAGAGATTATTAATTAGGAAGGGGAACGAACCTGGACAAGAGCAGGGCTCTGGAGGATGTTCTTCATAGACCTGTAGGCCATGATCTACTCTGCAACGAGCGAAGGAGGTCCTGTGAGAGTTTTATGGGATACCGCGCGTTGCATATAGCATTGCAGCTTTTGTGCAAAGATAGGCCAAACCATCGCGTGGAGAGCGCTCTGTACGTTTTTAGGGAAGTTGTTAGTGGAAAAGCGTAACTACTTTTATTTTTTTCTTTTAAAATAATCATTACTATGAGATGTCATGCCTAATTAACATCATTATATATTACAACCAAAATAATAATTAAAAATATTGCTAAAATGTCACCGTTAGACGAACACGACCCTCCACAATGGTATGATATTGTCCACCTTCATTCCCTGAATTAGGGAATATAAGACTTTCATTATCCAACACCTCTCCTCGAACAAAGCACGCCACCCGCCACCCCTTAATCGAGGCTCGACTCCGAAGGCTCGACTCCTTCGGAGTCTTAGCCAATGTGGGACTTTCATCATCCAACACCTCTCCTCGAACAAAGCACACCACCCGCCACCCCTTAATCGAGGCTCGACTCCTTCAGAGTCTTAGCCAATGTGGGACTTTCATCATCCAACATCTCTCCTCGAACAAAGCACGCCACCCGCCACCCCTTAATCAAGGCACCATGTTAGAGGATTGTTCGACATTTGAGGATTTACCAATCTATTGGCACGACTAAGTTTAGAGCATGACTCTGATACCATGTTAGATGGACACAACTCTCTGAATATTGTTCAGTTTGAACAAAAGCTCTCATGACTTTGCTTTGGACTTACCAAAAAGATCTCATACCAATGGAGAGAGTATTCTTTATTTATAAACCCACGATCATTTTCTGAATTAGCCGATGTGGGACTGTCATCATCCAACAGGCACCATACGATGACACTATAAGAAATAATAGATACGATAGCATACACAAACCGCTATCATAAACTTTTTATAGCGTTTTTCGTACGTAGTGACAACCCATATTATTAAAAGTCAAAGACTTTTTATAGCGTTTTTTATAGCTTATATGCATTGTTATAAAAACATTTCATAGCATTTTATTGAAGCGTTAATATGTTGAATATAGCTAAAATATTATGCTATCTTTAACTTATTATAACAATTTTTAACGCTATAATATAGTATTTATAACTTTAATCGCTCATTTATTATTTAGTTATCATTTCATTAATTATATTTTGATAATAAAAAAATTATTCAAGTATTCATTTTTTACTAAATCTATCTACGTTACAAAGAGAATAAAGGGAGTGTAGAATGTGTACCTCTATATGTATAGGTCACGGACTCCTTGTTGTAGTATCTTATACTTTATAATTTCTTTCCGGTTTCTTTTCGGTGATATTTAGCAAGATGATAAGCAATCAAAACTAAACTGCTCGGAGATATTCTTGTAAACTATAAGAATCGTTAATAAGCATAATATGAGACACCATTTCTGTGCTACACCAAGACCCACTGATCCATTCTTGAAGAAATTGCTCACTATTTGGAGTTTCTGACTCGGTGTGCAAGATTATAGCTAATAGGAAGTAGTTTTCTATTTGTCTGTAGTAACTGGTTTGTTTTGAAATAGTTGATTTGTTTTTTTTATTCGTTTTGATTCAGTTGGTTTGTTATTTTGTTTTGTAAGGCTCTATAAAAGTCGTATATCCTTCGGTAAAGATCAATCAATTCCCTTTTTAACTATAAGAGCCCAACCATAGAAAAATATGACATCAAACTCACAAATCTACCGAACTAACACTTTGAGTGAAAATAAATAAATAAATAAAATAAAAAATAACATAAGCAAAAATCAAAAGGATCTATGTCAGCACGATACCTGACATAGGAGTCTTTACATTCCTCGTGCTACTGATACCTTCTAGTACTGAGGAGTTTTTCCATGTCTGTCTATAAAAAGGTTCCAATGGACTAACCTTACTCTATTTCATAACTTTGAGAGAATGTTAAGCAACATAGGGTTGTAAACAAACTCCCAGAACCATCATCTATGATATGAAGACAAACCAGTAGAATAAAAAGAATTTTTACTGTGTATTCTAAAAAATATGACTAACACATAAAAACACGAAGGAATGAAAAGGTTTTTATGCAGCACATGCACTATTTAATTCAGAATGATGTTATTGTGCTAGTTTTATATAAAAAGCCGGTGGATTTTTTTAATAATCTCAGAATGAGAATAGAGCTTTGTTGGTTTGAAGTGAGCCGGATGACTATATTTACGAGAGAAAACTCTAGGTCAATATGAATCACGTAGATACAAGTTATAACTTGGAATGAAAGATAATTACAACTAACTTTGCCGACAATATGTACCCCTAGGCCTGACTATGGGCGGCTAATGTACGTTCGAAATGCTGAAAATCAATTGTAAAGAAATAAGAGCATATAATTTAGTGGTGTGCGTGTCCGTACTTAATTTACAAGAGAAGTAATCTACACTCGTGTGACATACAATATGTATGAGATCTCGCATTTTAAATCATAGTTTAGTGTAGTCTACTATTGTTTTTCTTTTTCTTTGTTTTTATGTGTACCTACGTGTAAAAGATTTTTTTTTTTTTTTTGTTATTTTAAAATAGACTAAATTAATAAAAAATATATTTAAATTATATACTTTATAAAAATTATATATTAACTTTACTAACTAAATAAGCCCGAAAAAAAAAACATAATATAATTTTGATATTTAAAGGAAAAATAACGTTTTACGAAACTAAATAAGTTCTTCAAATGAAAAACATACTCATTAGTTCAAAGGTTTATGATAGAAAAGAAAAAAAAGAAAAAAAAATGCCCGAACTAAAATCTATATGATTTTCATGGCTCAGCAACAGACGTTGTTATCCACTTTGCTTATCCTTGTTTTTATCTGAAAAATAGAACATTTTTTTAAAAGGATTAAATAATATAAAAATACCTAGTCAGTGACTCCATTGTTGAGGTCGAAAAATACAAATACATAGAAGCATGTTATACATGAAGACTTTCTATCCATAACTTTCCTCGGTTGGTCGGATCGTCGCTTTCTCTTGTGGTCATGTTATCAAATTTAAAAGGAATATAATTGTAATCACATCGTTACAAAAATATTAGGGGTCACACCACTACCTCTTCACATCCTCTAATTATCATAGCTCGTAAACATAAATGGACATGAAGTACCTAAAATAATAATGCATAATACAACTCGTGACATATTGTCATATGCCTATTCATGTAATATCATCATTTCTTGTGTGAGTAGCATTTATGTCGGCATGAGTAGTATCATATCATCATATCATGATATGAATCACATACGTGCATCATCAACATTACTCTTCTACTAGCATTTGATGATCATGATTCATAATATGTTCATCAATATACTTACATAACAACGTACATTTCTATATATAATGATTCATCTTCTGACCTACCGTACCTTCCAATAGTAAGTTCACTACTTTGTAGTGTATTTCCACTAAAACATGATTCAAAGCTATTCTAGTATTTTTCATACTTCAACGACTATCTAAGTCACGCACAACTGACATAGGAACATTCGTAGGTACCCAATTTCCTTAACATATGTTCCAAAACAACCAAATTTAAAGAGAAACTAATCTCAATCGGGCTCTATTTGATCAGAATCGAAGTAACACTCTAATGTTAAACTGGTCTAAAAGGGCGAAACTAGTAAAATAAAAAAATGGTTGAATTAGTTAAACGGACTATGAATCAAGTCGAATGAAACTGTGTCTGGTGTCATGGTCATGCTTGTCTAAGGCATGTTGCATGTAGCCATGTGTCGGATGTTCAGATCATGCTTATCCAGAACGTGTTACTAGTGGTTGGGTCCAGGTTGTTTGTGGTCACCCAAATGTATGAGAGAGACCCCAAGTCAACACCTCCAAAGGGGGGACAAAGACAACCCTCCAAAGAAACTCATGTTTACTCATAAAGACCATCCAGAAAAATGAAGAGAAGGGCTAGTTGAAAGCGTCGGTCATGACTGATTGTCAATTCTTCCTACTCAGGTTATTTGCTATCAAAGCGTGGTTATTGTTTATTTAGCCTATAGTATTGCTTTCTTATAAATTGTTTTCATGGCATTTTCTTGCTCACGTTTTCTAAAATACCTTCTCTCAAACGTGACCGAGACTCAATCATACGTATGAATTATTCTTTGACTTATTCACTAAATTAGAATAAGTGCTGCACAATAATTTAAATATTTTTTCTTTTATAAATTTTCAAAATTATCTATTATGGACAATTTACGGTATTTTCTTTGATATTTTAATAAAATTGAGGTCTTGGTATTTCCATCAAGGTCGGTCGATGTTAAGTAACTTGCTTTAAAATTTTAGCAAATCTAACGGTGAGAACTTTTTTTTACATAAAAATATCATTTATAAACTTATGTGAGAAAATTTGAATATAGAAAGAATAAGAAACTTACTTAATACGTCGGCAGAGAGTGAGGCCATCTCCAACTGAGAGGAGAGCTATCTCAACGCGCGAGTCATTAACAAGAAAAGCATTGAGTTCTCGCGTATGGCCTCTACTAGCCTTTAATTTCTCCTCAACAACGTCGTCGCTCTGTGCCACTGTTCCAAACCACAGGGTATTGTCATAGGCAATTATGCCGCCAATTTTCACCAATTTCAAAAGCAATTCGTGATATTTAATGTACTCATCTTTATTAGCATCCACAAATGCAAAATCAAATTCTCCTTCTTTTCCCTATTCAACAAAAAAAAAAAAAAAAAAA
>NW_019268527.1:1531745-1567848 GCF_002738365.1 Cucurbita moschata
AAAAAAAAAAAAAAAAAACATTAATACTTAATTCAATACTTACGGTGAATTAACGACATTAACATTCAATACAAAGATAATCAATATTGTTGCCATTTTTCTTCAACATCATTAACTTACGTCATTGAGGAGGTCGTTGAGGACAGGCATTCCATGTGATTCTACAAAATTGATCTTATGATCAACTCCAGCTTTTTTTATAAATGGCAAGCCAATCTCGAATGAATCTCTATTCACATCAACGGCTATAATCTACCATTCAAACAAACAAAATTATGTTTAGCCTTTCTATTTCATACATATATACATATTTTAAAATTTTCTGTTCTTGCTATTTAAATTCATGTCTTTAATCACTAAATACGTAAATTTTAAATAATAAATTGAAAGTTAAATAACTTATTTAAACTCCATTATTAATAAAACTTTTGTTATTTAACTCAGTAATAAATGAAAATAAAAACAAAATGTAATTTGAATTTTATTTTATTTTAGTCTCAAATCTCCAAATTTTATAAACTGTTTATAGTTAATTTTTAAAAAATATTGGTTTCTGTTAATCTTTTTTTTGAAATATGTGTTCATGACTATTGTTATTACTATTATTTAACGAATTTTGAAGAAAATTCACTTGAAACTAAGTAATTTTAAGATTTATTTAATAGAGATGAACTAAATTTAAGCATTTGAGAAAAGAAAAGGAAAGGAATTAGTGCGGAAATGTTAGTTTAAACTAATTGAACCGAAATTAAGCAGCGGATGATGGCGATGAACATTGAAGGGGAATCTAGGCCGTACCTGACCATCAGCGGGCAGTGCTAGCGCAGTGGTAAGGAGCGAATAGCCAGTGAATACGCCGATCTCTAACGTTTTCTTTGCGTTCATCAGTTTCAGAAGCATCGATAGAAACAATCCTTGATCCGCCGGTACGCTCATCAGGCTCCTGCAACTCGATCCCCAAATTTCCTTCCAAAATCATTAAACACTCTCCTACACGATTATCGACTTCAATCCAGCCGAATCGATCGTTCTAAGTCTTTCCTAATCGAATCAAAACGGATTGAAATCGCAAAAATCTAAATCGGAAGAAGAATCGGAATCTCACCAGTACTTGAACGTTTCTAACGTGGTTTCTCTGAGCTCCTTCAACTGTTCGTGCTCTCTCGGATACGAATTCTCTTCCAGTATATACTGCAATCAAATACAAGTGCTCTAAACTTCTCTAATCTTCAGCGATTTTTATGAACAGTGTTTGATTAAACTAATTTATCTCAGAACAAGTGCGAGTAATTAACGTAATGAAGGCGCAGAGCAGAGATTATTAATTAGTCCTCAGAATCGAAATAAAATCACGAACAAGATTCAATTAGGAACAGGAACAAACCTGGAGAAGAGCAGGACACTGGAGGATGTTCTTAGAATCGCCGGCCATGACCTCTGCAATGAACGAACGAACGAAGGACTTCCTGAGAGCGTTTTATAGCATACAGCGCGTTGTACATTTTTAGGAAAGTTGTTAAATGATTTGAGTTGGAAATGTGTAACGGCTTTTATATTTTTGTTTTAAAATAATCATTACTATATGGTGTAATGCCTAATTTAAGTAGAAAATTAATTAAAATGATTTGTAATTAATTAAAAACATTCCATATTTAATTCCAAAAATAAAAACATTGCTAAATCTGTTCGGTTAACTATCAATGGTCACGATCAAGGGTATATCGGTCTTTTACTTTTACTTGAAAAAATATTCGATGTAAGATAAGTATTTAAAACTATTCGGTAAATAACTTCATTGTGATGGTCGAAAAATGCAACAATATGCAGCATGTTTCATTGTTGGCGAAACCTAATTTTTATAACTATTTCTTGGATCTTGCTTTCTTTTTCGGTGTGTTGGATGCGTATTACTTATTTACACACAGTGTGTCACAATAGCCGTTTCTTGGTAGCGGATTTGGCGATTGTGCGGCACTCACTCTTAGCATTGAGTGAGTCAAGCCAACTTTGGATCACGTTGCCTATGGTCGAGCAACGTGTATTCAAACCTCGGGCCCTGATTTGAAGAGAAGATTTTAGAAAATGGGGAAAGAGGTTTTCGGAAAAGAGTTTTGAGAGCAAGGATGAGAGAGAGATTGAGAGTGGTGTTATATAGTATGCAAGCAAAAATGCAACAACAACTGCTTAAACAGTATATAGCTTCTTGGGTATATAGAATTTGACAACTAATCGCATCCTCCTATAGTACATTTTGAGGCATTTCATGTCTACCAGGTGTAGCCATGATTTCGCCGAAATGTCGTACTCTTAAAGAAAACAAGAAAGAAATAATACAATATGAAAGCAGTAAAAGAATGCCATAAAGTAGTACAAGGCAAGAGTTTCTGCGTGTAACGGGCATGCGGTCATGGGCCATATCATAACATGTCATAACCCGTCATTGTCAAACATATTTATATCATAGTACACCATGACATCTCATAACATAACATAATTCATCAGTCATAGTATGACATCCATTTACGTTCTAATATTGGCACATTTGGCATATCATATAGCAAAATATATCATATCATCAAACATAACAATCATATTAAATGTATGACACGTTCAGGGGCATTAGGCATGTGTTATCATACATAAGACCACTCTTCCGACCATGCTGATAGTAAAGTCACTTACTTAGTTGGCCTTAGCCGAAGTTTCTATTTAATTTCGAATCGACTTGTCTTCGTCCCTTGAATTTGTTTCCACTTGTGTCGAGGCGCTTCACATATTAGACACATTCAACTATTACCTTCAGAAATCCTAACTCCTAACTTAATTGAAGTTAAATTGAGAAAATGAGAATTGTACCGACTTTAAATTCTTTTAATAAGGTCAAAATTAGCTCCGGGAGGGTAAAAAATGTGAAAATCGGTATTGAGCTGAGTGAGCCGATAAGGAGACACGTCACGCACGTGTAAGGAGGTTGGAGGTGCGCGCGGGTTGTTGGACGGGTTGGGTCATGTTCTCGAGCGCACTGGTTGCGTCTATTGGATCGTAAGTTGTGTACAGGCCGTGACTAGCTAGGTCATGCGTGTCTGTTGGACTAAAAGGGATTGCGAGCACAAGTTGCGTACGAGATGCGGGTCGTGGGCTGTTGGAGATGGATATGAGTATCCAACCCAACATCGACTCATGGATCCTTTCTTCTTCACCCGACTGCCTGAATTCTTTCCATTTTTTCTCTCTTCCCATAACATACTCCAATGTTGTTCTTTCCATTTTTCGATCGTTGTTCGTCCCTCCCTTGATACTAGAAGATGATGAGATAGTGGTCAAGCGTAACGCAATGAGGTCGTTCTTTTCCTCAACTCGAAAGCTTCACTCACTGTCCTCCGTCGATCTATAAACTTTAGTGTTACTATTACATGCATGACTTGACATTTATTTAAAAAAATATTTATAATTTTCTTTTTATAGAATGAAACATGAATTTCAAAACACTTATCACATTTAAAAAGCTAATATAACATAGTTCTAGCATTTAGAGGAGAAATAACATTTTACAAGTACGGAAAGGTTTTTATAACTTCCCCACCAAGACATTATTCCAGTCTGGCTCGGTATGGAATGAACTTATAATCATGGAATCGACTCAGGCAATTCGAAATGCCTCGACTTTTTTAGAACAGGTCCGAGTCAAATAAACTAATAAGTTCTTCAAAATGAAACACAAACTCTTTAGTTCAAAGGTTCGATAGAAAAGAAAATACGAGAAATCTAAAATCCATATGATTTTCATGGTTGTGCAACAGACGTCGTCATCATCCACCCTGCTTGCACTTGTTCTTACCTGAAAAAATGAAACATTTTTCTAAAGGGGTTAAATATTATAAATAAAAATACCTAGTAAATGACATAATTATTAAGGTCGAAAAATGCAAATACATACGAGCATGTTATGCTTGAAGACTTTTCTTCCATAACTTTCCTCTATTGGTCATACCGCCACTAAAATTTAGGACGGTCATATCGTCACTCTCTCTCTCTCTCTCTCTCTCGTGACCATATTATCAAGTTTAAACAGAAAATCGCAACGTTACAAAAACGTCAAGGGTCATATCACCACCTCTTCATATCCTCTAATTATCATAGCTCGTAAACATATATATGCATGAGGTACCATCAAATAAGAAGACACAAAATAATTCGTGACATATTGTCATATGCCTATTCATGTAATATCATAATTTCTTGCATGGCTAGCATTTCTATCCGTAAGAGTAGTATCATAGCACCATATCATGACATGAATCATATACATGCACCGTCAACATTACTATTCTACTAGAATTTCATGATCATGACTCATAATATGTTCATCGATATACTTACATAATAACGTACATTTCAACATATAATGATTATATAGAATTCAATTGCTCCCATAGATGTGGACTTGCCCTATTGTTGACAACTTGAAACATTACTATCCTAACCAAGAACACACTAAGCAGAAAGAGGTGGTACAACCTCTTGCCATAAAGAAGAATTCCACCGCGAAAAAAGTAGAGAAATTCTGATAGAGAAAGGGGCATAGAGTCGAGGAATGAGAAGTGATTTTCAACAGTTCCCGACATATTTGAAGAGACTCCTCAAAGCATAAATCAGCTGAAAGCCCGTCGAGAGACCTGGAATCAATCTCATCCTATATTCCTAAGTTTGTGAAGAGTCGGTCGATAGGGACGTCAACTAATTAAGTGGGGGAGGATGTCACAGGAGACCTGAAATCAACCTCATCCTATATTGTTGAGTGTGTGAAGAGTAAGTTGATAGAGACATCAACCAATTGAGTGGGGAGGATGTCACAGGAGACTTGAAATCAACCTCATCCTATATCGCTGAGTTTGTGAAGAGTCAATTGATAGGGACATCAACCAATTAAATGGGGAAGATGACACAATCATGCCTGTCTAGGACGTGTTGTCCATGGCCACATGCCCGCTCCAAACCCCTTTTACTTTCATGTATAGTTAGGTCTTTTCTATTTCTATGGTGTCAACGTGGGGTGCATCACTATTCACCAAAATCATGTCTACATTAGTCAAGGCTAGAACACCCCAAAATGTATTATAGGGTTGTGGCTAATCGTAAATTCTTCCTACCTAGGTTATGTGTGTGTTATCAAATCGTGGTGGTTGCTTATTTGTTTTTAGCCTATAATATTGCTTTCTTACAAATTATTTTCATTGCATTTTCTCGCACACGTTTTCCAAAATATTTTCTCTCAAACGTGACCGAGACTCGATTATACGTCTGAATTATTCGTGACTTACAATTTCCATATGATTGACTTGCTCACTAGGTTAAAAGAAGTGTTGCACAATTGTTGTTCTGCTGTCACAAGAATCTGATTGTGACAACTAACAAGTGACCAACCGAGTTAGGCTTGTGCACGGTTAAGTCGTGGGCTGAGTGTCACAGTCATGCTTGTCCAGGGCATGTTGCCCATGGCCGCATGCCCATGACAAGCCAAACCCTTGTCATGTCTTTTCATTCTAGTGTTTTTCCCTTTGTAATTCTAAAGCGTATGACACCTCAAAAATATCATGTCTAGGCCTGCCAGAACTAAAATGGCCCAGAATGTACTATAGGGGGATATGACTAGTCGTCAACTTCTCCCTACCCAAGGTTATATATGCTAAGCCGTTGTTATCTTTCTCTTGCTTGCTTATATAACGTCTCTTTCTAAAACCTCTCTTTCTAAAATCTCTCTCTCTCCTCGTTTTCTAAAACCTTCTTTTAAAACCGAGGCTAGAGGCTTGACCGTACGTCGCTTGGCCGTAGGCGACGCAAGAACAAATAGGCTGAACTCACTTATCGCTAGAAAGTGAGTGCCGCACAATCGCTAGTCCGCTGCCTTCGAAAGTGCGATTGTGTCAAGTGGTATCAGAGCTTTGTTAGCTCCGTAACGTCATACAGACCGAGACCATGTCGACGACAAAGTCGACACCCAAAGCACAAGCCGACCGGCTTACGCTAATAGAGGAGGAAATGCTGTTCCTCAAAGAAGTCCCTGACACCCTCCGTTTCCTGGAAACACGGGTGACCGAACTGAGTGAGAAAGTCGTCCAAGTCGACGCAATGGGCAACCGCCTGGATGAGTTGCCAATCGCAGAACTATTGTTTCGAGTGACCTCGCTCGAAGAAAGAGTTGCTCCTACGAGCAGCCCAAAACCGTCTGATAGTCCGGATAGCTCTGTCGCACACAAAGAGGGACGTGGTGAAGAGTTCGATGTACTACAAAACACAATGATGAGTTTGTTCAATGGATTGGCTGATGAATTCAGAACAACAGTCGACGACCTCCAAGAAAGGATGGCCGCCATGAGCACTCGAATTGAAATTACCATGAAAGCCGTGGAAGGTGTCGCGGCTGGACAAACTAGTACAGGATCCAACAAACTAAGGTTCCCAGACCCTAGAGCCTTCAAAGGGAATCGAGATGCCAAAGAGTTGGAGAACTTCATCTTTGACGTCGAACAGTACTTCAAAGCCACAACGGCTTGTACCGACGACAAGAAGGTGACTGTAGCCGCGATGTACCTCATAGACGACGCCAAACTGTGGTGGCGTACGAAGGTGCAAGACATCGAGGATGGATTGTGCACCATCGACTCATGGGAGGACCTCAAGAGAGAGTTGAGGGAACAATTCCTCCTCGAAAACGCAGGACATATAGCAATAGAGAAAATAGTAGCCCTGAAACACACTGGAAACATACGGGACTACGTCAGACAGTTCTCAACCCTGATGCTGGATATCAGGGGCACAGCAGAGAAGGACAAGGTGTTCTTCTTCATAAATGGTCTACAGCCGTGGGCCAAAACAAAGATACATGAGAACAGGGTCCAAACCCTAGCTGCCGCAATGGCCTGCGCCGAGAGACTCGTAGACTGTGGGAACGAAGCAGGATCCCAGAGAAGAGCGACACCAGCCCCAAACAATGGGGGCAAACCATACAGACCACCGGGCCAGCGAAATGGAAGCCCCAACAGACCGAATGGATGGACGGATAGACCTCCTCAGAACAATCAAGCGGGGACATCTCGAGGGCCTTACCATCAAAGGAACCACCCGACGACGCCTTTGCAATGCATGCTGTGTAAAGGCCCCCACAAGGTATCCTACTGTCCTCACCGGGCCTCTCTCACTGCACTTCAAGTGTCCATTCAAGAGAGCAATGAAGCAAGGGTCGAGACTTTGCTAGACAAGAAGGAAGATCACGACAACCCCCGAATGGGCGGACTCAAATTCTTGTCAGCCCTCCAACGGGAAGTCGAACCGAAGGAGGTAATGGAGAAAGGGCTCATGTTCGTGGATGCCACAATAAACTCTCAACCGAGCAAGAGCACTTTGATAGACTCTAGAGCAACCCACAACTTCATTGCCGATCAAGAAGCCAGAAGATTGGGACTCACCATAGGAAAAGATCCGGGGAAAATGAAAGCTGTCAACTCCAAGGCCTTGCCTATTGTGGGAGTTTCTAAGAGAGTCCCCTTCAAAATAGAGGATTGGACTGGAGAGCTAGACCTTGTCGTGGTTCGCATGGACGACTTCGACGTGGTACTTGGGATGGAGTTCCTCCTAGAACACAAGGTCATCCCAATGCCATTGGCAAAATGCTTGGTGATCACCGATCGTAATCCCACAGTAATACCTGCAAGCATCAAGCAACCGGGTAGTCTTCGAATGATCTCGGCCATACAACTGAAAAGGGGACTTGCACGAGAGGAACCTACATTCATGGCCATACCACTGATAGAAGAAGCAACCACCGAAGAGACTGTCCCAGAGGAAATCAAGGAAGTACTAGACAGCTATACCGACATAATGCCGGAGAGTTTACCACAAACACTACCCCCTCGTCGAGGCATTGACCACGAAATCGAACTCCTTCCCGGGGTTAAGCCGCCAGCGAAGAACGCATACCGGATGGCTCCACCCGAGCTAGCCGAATTGAGGAAACAACTGGATGAGTTGTTGAAGGCGGGATTCATTCGCCCGGCAAAGGCCCCTTATGGAGCCCCTGTACTGTTCCAGAAGAAGAAGGATGGGACGTTGCGTCTGTGCATAGACTATAGAGCCTTAAACAAGGTAACCGTATGCAACAAATATCCTCTGCCGATAATATCTGACTTGTTCGACCAACTTCATGGGGCCAAGTACTTCACGAAGTTGGACTTACGATCAGGATATTATCAAGTCCGCATTGCCGCAGGGGACGAACCCAAGACGACGTGCGTAACTAGATATGGGGCCTTCGAATTCCTAGTAATGCCCTTTGGCTTGACAAACGCCCCAGCTACGTTCTGCACGTTGATGAACCAGGTTTTCTACAAATACCTGGATCAATTCGTCATAGTGTACCTCGACGACATTGTTGTTTACAGCACAACCCTCGAGGAACACAAAGTGCATTTGAAGTTAGTGTTTGACAAGCTCCGGCAGAACCAGCTGTATGTGAAGAAAGAGAAATGTGCATTCGCACAAACATGCATCAACTTCCTTGGACATGTTGTCAGATGTGGACAAATTAGCATGGATAGCGACAAGATAAAAGCTATCCAAGAATGGAAGGTTCCTACTTCCGTATCTGAGTTGCGGTCCTTCTTAGGACTAGCCAATTACTATAGGCGGTTCGTCGAAGGGTTTTCACGACGAGCCGCCCCATTGACAGAGCTGTTGAAGAAAGACCACCCTTGGTTGTGGTCGAATGATTGTCAAATGGCCTTTGAAAATCTGAAAACAACCATGACGAGGGGTCCTGTCCTCGAGTTGGTAGACGTCACAAAGCCATTTGAAGTAGAAACCGATGCTTCCGACTTTGCTCTCGGGGGAGTCCTTATTCAAGAAGGCCACCCCATCGCTTACGAAAGTCGAAAGCTCAACGATGCCGAACGAAGATACACTGTCTCCGAGAAAGAAATGTTAGCCGTAGTCCATTGCCTTCGAGTCTGGAGACAGTATCTCTTAGGATCACAGTTCGTAGTGAAGACGGATAACAGCGCCACTTGCCACTTCTTTGATCAACCAAAATTAACAGCAAAACAAGCCCGGTGGCAGGAGTCGTTGGCCGAATTCGACTTCAAGTTCGAACACAAAGCAGGAAAGAGTAATCAAGCAGCCGACGCGCTGAGTCGGAAGGGCGAACATGCGGCCCTGTGCATGTTAGCCCATATTCATTCAAGTAAGATCGATGGATCGATGCGCGACATCATCAAGGAACATTTACACAAAGACCCATCGGCCAAAGCTGTTGTCGAACTAGCTAAGGCTGGAAAGACACGGCAGTTTTGGGTTGAAGGGGACCTCCTGATAACCAAAGGAAACAGATTGTACGTCCCAAGAACAGGGGAGCTGAGGAAGAAGCTCATTCAGGAATGTCATGATACCTTGTAGGTCGGACATCCTGGGTGGCAAAGAACATACGCCCTAATAAAGAAGGGGTACTTCTGGCCAAACATGCGAGACGACATCATGCAATACACCAAGACGTGCCTCATCTGCCAACAGGATAAGGTCGAGAAAGCCAAAGTCTCTGGACTCTTGGAACCTCTACCTGTGCCAACAAGACCCTGGGAAAGTGTATCCCTGGACTTCATAACACACCTCCCAAAGGTCGGGGAATATGACGCCATCTTGGTTATTGTAGACCGATTCTCCAAATATGCGACATTCATCCCCACTCCCAAATTATGCTCGGCGGAACTCACAGCCCAACTGTTTTTCAAACACGCTGTAAAGTTATGGGGCATTCCGTCAAGCATCATCAATGATAGGGATGGCAGATTCATTGGGACATTCTGGACTGAGTTATTCGCTTTCTTGGGAACAACCTTAAACATCTCCTCGAGTTATCACCCTCAAACCGATGGACAGACAGAACGGTTCAATTGCTTGCTCGAAGAATACTTACGTCACTTCGTCGACGCTCGCCAAAAGAACTGGATACAATTGTTAGATGTCGCCCAATTTTGCTTCAATTGTCAAACCAGCTCATCTACAGGGAAGAGTCCCTTCGAAATTGTAAGTGGACGACAACCAGCCTTACCCCATATTATTGATCATCCTTATGCAGGAACAAACCCCCAAGCTCACAACTTTACAAGGGAATGGAAGCAGACGACGGATATAGCCCGGGCATATTTAGAGAAGGCTTCCAAACATATGAAGAAATGGGCGGACAAGAAGCGTCGCCCCCTTCATTTCCGTGCAGGAGATCAAGTCCTTATCAAGCTGAGACCGGAACAGATCAGATTTCGCAGCCGAAAGGACCAGAGACTAGTTCGTAAGTACGAAGGCCCGGTTGAAGTCCTTAAAAAGATCGGGGCTACCTCCTACAGAGTTGCACTACCCGCGTGGATGAAAATCCACCCCGTCATTCATGTGAGCAACTTGAAGCCTTATCACCCTGATCCAGACGACGACCAACGAAATGCAACCACAAGACCGAACATCGATCTGAAGCAAAAGGAAACAAAGGAAGTGGAAGAGATCCTAGCCGACAAGGTTAGGAAGATAGGAAGACCTGTACGGACGATTCGGGAATTCCTTGTCAAATGGAAGAATCTCCCTACAGAGGAAACAAGCTGGGAACGAGCCGAAGATCTGAACTCCGCCGCCACCCACATCACAAGGTATGAAAGTAGTCGGTTGACAGGGACGTCAGCCAATTAGGTGGGGGAGGATGTCACGGTCATGCTTGTCCAGGGCATGTTGCCCATGGCCGCATGCCCATGACAAGCCAAACCCTTGTCATGTCTTTTCATTCTAGTGTTTTTCCCTTTGTAATTCTAAAGCGTATGACACCTCAAAAATATCATGTCTAGGCCTGCCAGAACTAAAATGGCCTAGAATGTACTATAGGGGGATATGACTAGTCGTCAACTTCTCCCTACCCAAGGTTATATATGCTAAGCCGTTGTTATCTTTCTCTTGCTTGCTTATATAACGTCTCTTTCTAAAACCTCTCTTTCTAAAATCTCTCTCTCTCCTCGTTTTCTAAAACCTTCTTTTAAAACCGAGGCTAGAGGCTTGACCGTACGTCGCTTGGCCGTAGGCGACGCAAGAACAAATAGGCTGAACTCACTTGTCGCTAGAAAGTGAGTGCCGCACAATCGCTAGTCCGCTGCCTTCGAAAGCGCGATTGTGTCACTGAGCACTCGAGATGGAAATATATCATGTGTGGGTGGTGAGGCATGAGGATTTGTGGTGGTTAATAGGAGAGGGAGAGGAAAACGAGGAAGGAAAGGACTGGGGGAGGCACGGTGTGATCTTCGATATAGAGAAGACAAAGACAAAGTGAAAGAGATGTTTTCAACAAAGAAGGAGAGGAGCGAAGCAACGAGACTGAAGGGAGAGGAGTTGTTATCTATGTAATTGAAGAAGCTGTAGAAGAGCATTGTGGAAATGCTAACCACAGTTTCCATGGTAACGAGAATACGCCAGACAGCGAAAGCATATAAAGAGAGTGGTGCTTCCATCGCTTCGATTTAGAGTGATAGGGCGCACCACAGATACGAAAAATGACTGCTCAATCAAGTTTCAAAAAAAGAATAAGCACAAAGTGAGTGCAGAAGGATATTAAAAACATAGATAGAGTGTTGGTCTTGCAAGAAGAAAGGTCACTCGAGTCGACGGGCAAAGGGAAAAAGGTAAAAGGTAGTTTTTGTTCAGAACCGAGAGGAGAGAGAAAATATCATTTTATTTTTCTTTAATTTTTGATTGGCCATTGATAAATTAAACTATTTCATATGATGAGTTAAAAAATGGGGCCCACATATAGAATGAGTAAATAATTTCATCCCATTAATTTCCCTCTCTTCATTTATCTCTCTCTTTCTCTACTAATTATTTTCACATATTTAAAAAAGTCTAAACTATTTGCTTAATAATTTATTTATTATATTTTTTTTTTTTACAATTTACGACATTTTTTTCTATATTTTTGTAAAATCGAGACCTAGGTATTTTCATCTTAAACAAACATCTATAAATTTTGCATGATAATAAATAACAAATCATCTATTAGAAAAATTTAAAGATAAAAAAAATAAAAAAACTTACTCAATACGTCTGCAGAGAGTGATGCCATCTCCAACGGAGAGTAGAGCTATCTCAACGCGCGAGTCATTAACAAGAAAAGCATTAAGTTCTCGTATATGGTTTCTACTAGCCTTTAATTTCTCATCAACAACGTCGTCACTCTGTGCCACTGTTCCAAACCATAGGGTATTGTCATAAGCAATTACTCCACCGACTTTCACCAATTTCATAAGCAATTCGTGATATTTAATGTACTCTCCTTTATCAGCATCCACAAACACAAAATCAAATTCTCCTTCTTTTCCCTGTTCAACAAGAAAAAAAATACATAATATTTAATTCGGTACCAACCATGAATTTATTGTATTTTAAATGAAATGTACGACAATCATTTATGTAATTTTCTTTTTCCTTGAACATAACAACTTACGTCATTGAGGAGATCGTTGAGGACGATCAATGCTTGTGATTCTACAAAATTGATCTTATGATCAACTCCGGCCTTTTTTATGAACGGTAAGCCAACCTCGAATGATTCTCTGCTTATATCAATAGCAGTAATCTACCATAGCAAATAAACAAACAAAATAATAAAATATATATGAATTTGGATCAAAATTGACATTGAAACCAAGTAATTTTAAGTTTTATTTAATATCATAAACTAAATTTAAGCATTTGAGGAAAGAAAAAGGAAAGGAATTAGTGGAAAATGATAGTTTAAACTAATTGAACCGAAATTAAGCAGCGGATGATGGCGATGAACATTGAGGGGGAATCTAGGCCGTACCTGACCATCAGCGGGCAGTGCTAGCGCAGTGGTAAGGAGCGAATAGCCAGTGAATACGCCGATCTCGATCGTTTTCTTTGCGTTCATCAATTTCAGAAGCATTGATAAAAACAATCCTTGATCCGCCGGTACGCTCATCACGCTCCTGCAACTCAATCCCCAAATTTCCTTCCAAAATCATTAAACACTCTCGTACACGATTATCGAACTCAATCCAGCCGAATCGATCGTTCTAAGTCTTTCCTAATCGAATCCAAATGGATTGAAATCGCAAAAATCTAAATCGGAAGAAGAACCGGAATCTCACCGGGACTTGAACGTTTCTAACGTGGTTTCTCTGAGTTCCTTCAACTGTTCATGCTCTCTCGGATACGAATTCTCTTCCAGTATGTACTGCAATCAAATACAAGTACTCTTAAACTTCTCTAATCTTCAGCGATTTTTATGAACAGTGTTTGATTAAACTAATTCATCTTAGAACAATCGCGAGTAATTAACATAATGAAGGCGCAGTGCAGAGATTATTAATTAGTCATCAGAATTGAAATAAAATCACGAACAGGATTCAGTTAGGAACCGGAACGAACCTGGAGAAGAGCAGGGCACTGAAGGATGTTCTTCTTAGAATCGTCGGCCATGACCTTGCTCTGCAAAAAACAGGATTCAGTTAGTGACTTACTTCGACGTTTTTGTTACGCAGGGGGTTATTTATAATATAGCTAAATTCATAAATAAATAAAAAATAATAACCGGTTGCACTCTGTCTGTCCATATTTTTTAAAGGGTCTTTATTTACTATTAGTTTTGGGGAAATATAATATTTATTTCAAAAATATCTTTTTAATTTACTATTAATTTTTAGAAAAATATATAAGTAAATATCATTTTAATTTTTAAAATATCTTTAATTTCAAAAATTTTATTAAAAAGTTTAAAAATAATCTATAAAATGTAAATAAACTATTTTTATTTTTTTATTGACAATAAATTTTTTTTTTATAAAAATTAAAGATATTAAAGCGGTTTTAAATTTTTATTAATATTTTATAAACATGATATTAGTAATAAGAATATTTTTTAAACTAAATTTTTATATATTTTTTAAATATGATATTAATAATAAGAGTTTTTTTTTTAATTAGAAAGATATTAATGTTTTTTTTAGTTAAGGGTATTTAAAAAATACTATTAAAAATTCAAAGTTTTTTTTGTTTAATTAATGATATTATTGAAAATTTGGAAAGTCAGGCCAAATAAAAATTTTTAGTTTTTTATAATATTGTTGTTTATGGTACATGGTATGTCATAATATCTCACGGGTATAAAGCATAACAATATAACAAACATGGCCAATAATTTAAGAAGTATGTAGCACGAAAATTCACAAGAATCTCATAATAGGGACTACGAACGAGCTCGCTAGTTCACCCCTAATCATGAACTTGTTTTAAAGAGGGGCGAGCGTTTGTAGTGTGACAATAGTTACAAAGGTCATTCCTCACGAGTTATATAACAGTATGGAGATTGGTAATTAAGCCAGTAGCTCCCATTAGTGGACCTATCGCAGGAATACGAGACTACAGTTATCCATAATGATCTGTCTGGAGATGGAGTAGCAAAGTTGTGCCCTAAAATATCGTGTCATAAAGAGACCTCATATGGGTACAATTAATGGATCCTAAACTATTCCTCGTTCAAAATGCTTCCAGGAAGGGCGAGGGACTACATGAAACTAGTAGCTTAACAAGCACGGGATCCTCCCTCTCAATGAAATGATATTACGCATCTCTTAGAATTGACTAATATCGAGTGATATTTTTCATACTGACCTAGTACTATCACGACGTTGATTAAGAGGTCCAAAAACTCAATTCATGTTTCTCCGAATTCGAAAGGTCGTCGTGTTCGCTTGATATAGGCTTGGAGAAAGTGATCCCCACATATTGATTGCAACCCTTCTGTGTTCAATTAATAGCCTTAATAATACGACAAAAATCAAATTTAATGCATGCCTGAGTCCTTTTTAAGGCCTTGCAAATAAATAATATTTACAAAAAAATAAAAAATAAAATAAATGGAAAATTGCATTAATTATTAAAAATTTACAAAATATGAGGTTTAGTTGGTAACATTCATAAAAATTTAATTTTAAAAACATTTAAATTATTTGAATTAGATAATTAATTAATTAAAAATATATTTTGGGCATAATTTCAAACGCTGGTACAAAAACTATTATTATTATTATTATTATTTATGATAAAATAATTACGTGAGTGGGGAAATTGTAATTTTTCAAATCCAAGCTAATAGATATTGTCTACTTCAGTCCGTTACTTATCGTCATCAGCCTCACAATTTTAAAACGCGTCTGATTTTCACACCCTTGTAAGAAATGCTTCATTTCCCTCTCCAACCCGCCGATCTTGGAAAACCATCGCTCTCATGCTTGTCAGAAAGGAACGCCAGAAAAAACATTGTTCACTCCCATCAAGAAAAAATAGCGGTCAGTGATGAGGGGGCTGATTAGGTCTGTCATTGTGAACCCATTCCATTATTGGAGGATTCGTTCCCTGTTCCTGCGGTTGAGAGGACAAGAGATCTATCTTTCTTTTCTTACCGAGGGTGACGTGGGATCTCACATAAATTTAGAAGAAGTTGTACCTAAGAATTTGGTTCTATTTTACCGCTAACTTGCAAACCTGACTACATTTAAAGAAGCTCTCAAGTAGAGAATTGCAATAGACTTGGAGGTAGGAGTGATCGAAAGAAATGAGATTTGAAAGTTGACAGATTTAAATAAAAGAACGAACAAGATTGAAATACAATGAATTTCCAAAACTAAATTAAATGAAAATGGGGAGGTTGAAAAGTAAAGGGTCGGTTGGTGACAAAAGAGTACCGATGACATCATTACATTGATTATATCGAGTGCTCGCAGTTGTGACCATGTGGGATACGATTGACATAATAATTTCTTTAATAACTCAAAATAGTTGAGGTGTGTATCGGCTTAACGTCAAAAGTACTTCCGTGTATGAAAAAGCTAAATGAACAAATCTTTTAAAAAAAAGCCGATAAAATAAAAAAGATTATTATCAAATTAGGATATATATAGTCATGTTATAGGTAAAATTATAAATTTTTAATGCGGAAATTGGGCTAATGATACTAGTAAAATTAGACCAAGAGAACAATATTATTGTAAAGTAAAATAATGTCAAATGTGAGATAAAATTTAGACTAACACAAAAGAATCGAGCTTGTTTAGTCCGTCTCTCAAGGGGCACACACGATGCAAGCTCGTGACTCATGGTATCCTGATTCATCTTTAACCTAATTCTTAAGACAAATGAGAAATTGTCACAACTGTAACATGGTGTGATAAGTAAGTGTAACATGGTGATAGACAAGGCGGCGACACTCAAGTGGCGTCCATCTAGCTATATGAGCGCCAAGATAGACAAGTGTCATGATGTGACCGAGGAGGATGGTCATCTAACAAACCAAATAGATGTGCATTTGAGTCAAACTAAGGCATAAACAAGATAGAGGTAACAAGTAAACAAAAGGGTCAAAGATAGGCGTGTTAAAAGGCCAGGTAGGGCCCCAAGCTTTAACCTCAAAAGTCGGGATTCCAAAAGGAGCTTGAGCATGCGACTCTAGAGTTAAGTTTGAAGCTCGTCAAATTTGGTGTCAATCAGACACCGGATAGATGGTCCATGAGATCGTATGACCGTTCACCAAAATCATGTCTACTCCTGTCATACCAAAAAATGCCTCAGAATGTACCTTAGGGGGAGGCATGATGTCAGCTCTCCACCATCCCTAGACCATGTGACCTAAGTGAGCTACCTTGTGGCACATATTGTGTCACACTAAGGCTGAGTGTTGCAAGACGAGTGTCCAGGTGACTTTCTTTGAAATTAGTCTTCAAAGACAGTGTCAAACGACATGGGTGTACAGACATTGCACCACAGACCATGTGCTAAAGGTTGATATATGCATTATGTTAAGGATAGTTGACCGTTCATTATAAGGCAAATATCTATATTTGCCTTACATTACGGGTTACCATATTTGCCCTTTTATTAAAGGCAAATATATTGTATTCATTTATTATTCTTTCCTTTTGCTATTTCCATATTATTTGTAATTTACCATATTTCTGTATTCTGTAAATGATTGTAAATAAGAGAACTCTCACCCCATTTAAAGCATGGTGGATTCAACAAACATTCTCATGATATCAGAGCCCTTTTTGGTTTAAAGGCCCTGATCCTTTCTTCTCTATGGCTTCTGAATCTTCTTATCATCTTCTTCCTTTCAATACTCTAATCCATATGATCACCATCAAACTTTCTTCCTCCAATTATCTTCTTTGGAAAAGCCAACTTCTCCCTCTCCTTGAGAGTCAAGACATGCTGGGCTATGTCGATGGAACTATGATTCCACCACCTCGCTTTGAACCAGAAACCTCCTCAACACTCAACCTCAAATATTAGGCATGGAGAGCAGCCGATCAACGACTTCTCTGTCTCCTGCTCTCCTCTCTCACTAAGGAAGCCATGGTTGTTGTCGTTGGTCTCTCTATTGCACGTGATGTTTGGCTTGCGTTGGAAATACGTTCAGCCATCAGTCGAAAGCTCGTGAACTGAGACTCAAGGATGACTTGCAGTTGATGAAACGTGGCATCAAACCTATTGCTGAGTATGCCCGTGCCTTCAAAAAAATTTGTGACCAACTTCATGCCATTGGCAGACCCGTCGAGGACATTGATAAAGTGCACTGGTTCCTTCGTGAACTCGGCACCGAATTTTTAGCTTTTTCTACTACTCAGATGGCTCTCGCCCCTATCCCCTATTTTGCAGATTTAGTCTCTAAAACTGAAAGTTTTGAGTTGTTCCAGCGCTCCCTTGAGTTCTCTGACTCACTCCTACAGCATTCACAGCCACTAATCGTGGTCGCACCCACCACCCTACTTCCTTTACCAACCAGTGAGGTTGTTCTTATTCTCACCAAAACAACTCTTCTAGTCGAGGACGAACCCACTCAAGTTAGGGTCGTCGACCACCTCACTGCCAAATATGTCGCAAAGAGGGCCATTATGCTGACCGCTGCAACCAACGGTATGTTCGACCTGATTCTTCTCATGCTCACCTTGCTGAAGCCTTTAACACGTCATGTTCTATTGCTGGACCCGATGCTGCTGATTGGTTCCTGGACACTGGTGCTTCGATCCATATGACTGCCGACCCATCTATTCTGGATCAGTCTAAAAATTACACGGGTAAGGACTCTGTGATCGTAGGAAACGGTGCATCTCTACCCATTACCCACACCGGTACTCTTTCTCCTGTTCCAAATATTCACTTATTAGATGTCTTGGTTGTCCCTCACCTCACTAAAAATCTTCTTTCCATAAGTAAATTAACGTCTGACTTTCCTCTCTCCGTTACATTTACTAATAATCTTATTACTATCCAGAATCATCAAACAGGAAGGGTGGTGGCAACCGGTAAAAGAGATGGAGGGTTATATGTGCTAGAGCGCGGCAACTCTGCCTTTATTTCAGCCCTTAGAAACAAATCTTTACGTGCTTCATATGATTTATGGCATGTTCGTCTACGTCATGTGAATCATTCGGTTATTTCCTTTTTAAATAGAAAATGTCATCTTTCTCTTACGTCTTTATTGCCTTTTCCATCATTATGTAATACTTGTCAGCTTGCGAAAAGTCATCGATTGCCTTATTCCCGCAATAAACGTAGGTCGTCTCATGTGTTAGATCTTATTCATTGTGATCTTTGGGGTCCTTCTCCCGTCAAATCAAATTCGGGTTTTCTTTATTATGTTATTTTTATTGATGATTATTCTCGATTCACTTTGTTTTACCCTTTAAAATTTAAATATGATTTTTTTTGATATTTTTCTTCAATTTCAAAAATTTGTGGAAAATCAATATTCTTCTCGTATCAAGGTATTTCAAAGCGATGGTGGTACCAAATTTACTAGTACTTGCTTTAAAACTCATTTACGTAATTCTGGCATCCACCATCAACTCTCTTGTTCATATACACCTGCTCAAAATGGTCGTGCTGAGAGAAAACATCGTCATGTGACTGAGACTGGCTTGGCCCTTCTCTTTCACTCTCATCTTTCTCTTCGGTTTTGGGTTGACGCCTTCAGCACTGCAGCTTATATTATCAACCGGTTGCCTACTCCACTTCTTGGAGGTAAGTCACCCTTTGACCTCCTTTATGGCTACACTCCACATTATGATAATTTTCATCCCTTTGGTTGTCATGTTTATCCTTATTTGCGTGATTATATGCCTAACAAGCTTTCTCCCCGCAGCATTCCTTGTATTTTTTTGGGTTATAGTCCTGCTCATAAAGGGTTCCGTTGTCTTGATCCGGCCACCACTAAGCTATATATCACCTACCATGCTCAATTTGATGAAACTCACTTTCCTACTATCCCTGGCTCCCAGGCCCAACCTCTTTCCTCTATTTCTATTTCAAATTTCTTGGAACCACATCTTCATTATATTGATTCATCACCCCCTACCACTTCATCACCGCACATTCCTCAATCCAGTTCATCCCCGTGTGATATTTGTTCTGACCTTGTAGATGAGTCTGTGCAGGTTGATACTTCTCTTGCAGGTGCCACTTTGCTACCCTCGACTTCTAATTCGACCTCTATTGAACCTCCTATTGATTTATCTTCTTTGGGCACTCATCCTATGATCACACGAGCCAAAGCTGGTATATTCAAGACTCGTCATCCAGCAAATCTTGGTATTTTGGGCTCATCTGGACTTCTTTTTGCTCTTCTTGCATCCACTGAGCCAAAAGGATTCAAATCTGCGGCTAAGAATCCTGCTTGGGTGGCTGCCATGGATGAAGAAATTCGAGCGTTACAACAAAATGATACTTGGACTTTGGTTCCTCGCCTTGCCAACACCAACATCGTGGGCTCTAAATGGGTGTTTCGTATTAAATATTTGCCTGATGGATCCATCGAGCGTTTCAAGGCTCGTCTTGTTGCCAAAGGTTATACTCAGGTTCCTGGTCTTGACTACACTGACACTTTCAGTCCGGTTGTCAAAGCTACCACTATCCGTGTTATGCTTTCTATTGCAGTCACAAATAAATAGCCTCTTCGACAACTTGATGTCAAGAATATTTTTCTCAATGGAACTCTTATTAAACGTGTTCATATGGAACAACCTCCTTGGTATATTGATCCTCGATTTCCCACTCATGTTTGTCTATTAAAGAAAGCTCTCTATGGCTTAAAGCAAGCTCCTCGTGCTTGGTTTCAGCGTTTTAGCTCATTTCTTCTCACACTTGGATTTTCTTGCAGTCGCGCTGACACGTCCCTTTTTGTCTCTCATCAGCAATCTAACCTTATCTATTTGCTTCTTTATGTTGATGACATTATTGTAACCAGCAACAACTCATCTCTTATTGACAGCTTTACTCGCAAGCTTCATTCTGAGTTTGCTACGAAAGATTTGGGTTCTCTCAGTTACTTTCTTGGTCTTGAAGCTTCACCCACTTTTGATGGACTCTTTATTAGTCATTTAAAATATGCTCGAGATATTCTTACTCGTGCTCAGTTGCTCGATAGCAAACCAGTTCACACTCCCATGGTTGTTTCTCAACACCTGACTACTGATGATTCTCCTTTCTCTGATCCTACTTTCTACATATCTCTTGTTGGCACTCTTCAGTACTTGACTATTACGCGTCCAGATATTGCCTATGCTGTCAATTCTGTCAGTTAATTCTTGCATGCCCCTACTGCAGATCACTTTCTTGCTGTCAAACGTATTCTTCGCTATGTCAAAGGAACACTCCACTTTGGTCTTACCTTTCGTCCATCCACTGTTCCTAGTACTCTAGTCGCTTATTCGGATGCTGACTGGGCTAGTTGTCCCTCGTTGTTCTACATCCGGCTATTCTATTTATCTTGGTAACAATCTCGTTTCTTGGAGTGCCAAAAAGCAACCTACTGTCTCACGCTCCAGCTGTGAATCTGAGTATCGTGCTCTTGCCACAACTGCTGCTGAACTTCTTTGGGTTACGCATCTTTTGCATGACCTCAAGGTCCCTATTTCACAGCAGCCCTTACTCTTATGTGACAACAAAAGTGCTATTTTTTTGAGCTCTAATCCCGTTTCTCACAAGCAGGTCAAACATGTTGAACTAGATTATCATTTCCTTTAAGAACTTGTTATCGCTAGCAAACTTCGCACACAATATGTACCCTCTCATCTCCAAGTTGCTGACATCTTCACAAAGAGTATTTCTCGACCTCTCTTTGAATTTTTCAGATCCAAGCTTCACGTTCGTTCAAATCCGACGCTCAGCTTGCAAGGGGGTGTTAAGGATAGTTGACCATTCATTATAAGGCAAATATCTATATTTGCCTTACATTACGGGTTACCATATTTGCCCTTTTATTAAAGACAAATATATTGTATTCATTTATTATTCTTTCCTTTTATTGCTATTTCCATATTATTTGTAATTTACCATATTTCTGTATTCTGTAAATGATTATAAATAAGAGAACTCTCTCCCCCATTTAAGGCGTGGTGGATTCAGCAAACATTCACACGCTAACTATCGGGTACAGAGTTCGTAAATAATTTAGCGTGGATACAAGAGGGTACATGCTTCGATAGAACCCAAATGGATGGAAGCTACAATGGTCGATGACATTTTGAACTTGAGATGATATCATGACGTGAAGGTCATGTTATTGACAACCAAGATGAGAATATGAGATGCAACGTTATATGTGAGAGACCTTGGCCTCGAATAGAGGCGAGATCGAGTCGGATGACTTGGCCTAGTATAGAGGCTAGTCAGATAGAGTCGCAGACAACTGAACATGCATGCACGAGCAATGTATGTAGCCAAACAAACTTAGGTTTCGCATGAAAGTGAAGGTTCGTTGATGGCTTGTGGGCTGCAGTGTTGGTGATTTTGTTAGGACATTTCATGTGCTACTTTATTATAATATGTCCTACCAAAGATATGGTGTATAAAGAAATCTTTCATCCTTATCCGTCTAAAAAGCTACAAATTTTCGTACGTGAAATTGAAAAATGTTGATCATTTTTTTAAATATCTAACGTAAATAATGCAACAAACACGTTTTAGGGTTTACGGTTTTTTTAATGTAATAGCACAACTATCCGTGGGCCTGCTTTCTAAGTCTCTGGGTTGCACAATGATATGATATTGGCTCTTCACAATGGTATGATATTGTTCACTTTGAGCATAAGCTCTTTAGTTTTAGATTTTCCAAAAAGACTCGTATCAATGGAGGTATATTCCTTATAAACCTATGGTCATTCTCTAAATTAGCCAACGTGGACTCCCTTCCAACAATCCTCAACAAGGGTTTCAATCATAATCGTTGGCAACTAAATATGAGAGCTGCACTCGTTGCAAGACGAGAAAGTCGAGAGAAGAGAGATTATTGATGAAGGGAAGACGACATGACTCGACTTGACCCGACCAAACTAAAAAGTACAAGAGTTTAGTTGGTCACCATCGGATGGCCCCGACAATCCGACTTCCCCTTACATTTCCTACAATATAATCATGTTATTTACTCCTTTCTTCTTAAGACTGAAGACTATCCTAATAGACCAACACGAGTCCTTCCAACATGTTTTTTTCTCCCCCACTATTAAGGTAGAGTTCGTGGCAATTACCTCTCGGTTTTGACAAGTGTCTCACCGTATCATGTGATAATAGTTCTACCACTAAGCTATACAAGAGCGTTATTATGCATGGACGCAACAATACATTGATATACAATTTTATTTCTCGTGTAATTTGACTCGAGATGGAGTTATTGAGCTAAAATAGTGTCACGGATAGGTAAATAAATAATAATCAAAATTTAAAATTTTGAAGTTAAATTATAAATTTGGTTGGGGGAAATTAAATAATTCTTATTTGCAAGTGTTTTATTAAAATGAGTTTTTTTTTTTAAAAAAAAAAGAATTATAAGTATAAAATTCATTTTCAATTTATTTAAAATTATATATATATAATTATATAAATAACGGATAGAGGGAAAATGATAGTGGGCCGTGTAAGCCTGGCCCAATATAAAGTCCATGTTCAGCGGTTCACGATTAGGGTTTCCCTACTATAAGAAACTCGAATTTCGTCTTCCTAGTACTCTTGCTTGCAGGAGGGACTCAATCTGGTTCAGAGAGGTGAAGATTTAGCATCCGCCGCCATGGTACATTTCCTCTTGCAGCGTTCCGATCTCCTTTTTCACTTCTTATTATCTGTACAATGCTTGAAATTCCACGAGCTTAGCAAGTTTCTGAATTCAGATTTATGTTAATGTTCCCTTTTACAGGTTAAGTACTCAAGGGAGCCGGATAACATCACCAAGTGTAAGTTTGTTCTTCTTAATTTGTATTTTTTTTTTTTTTTTAGTTTCATATTGATTTTCGTTATGCAGTTGTTGTGATTTGCACTATTTCTGAAGTTCTGTTAGAAACTTAGAAGTTCAGAATCTAATGCTTTTTGTTTTTAATTTATATTCAGCCTGCAAAGCTCGAGGCTCCGACCTCAGAGTCCATTTCAAGGTAACTTAGCTGCTTTAACTGCTTTCTCATTTCATTGTTCTTTTTCGTTGAATAAAAACCCGCCAATTCTGTGCAAGTATGTAGATTTTTAATACATGTATTCATTTATAGTTGTTAATGTTTTGGATTAAGAGTAATGTCATCTACATATTTGATACCGTGAATGTGATTATTTTATGACTGTCTGATGTTAACCTGATGAAAAAAGCAGGGTTCTGTTGCCTATTTTGTGAATAGTGCTCTTGTAAACTTCAGGAAAATCGAATTGGATCATTATTGGGTGAACCTCTGTATAAATAATTGCTAAAGGTTCAGTAAATAATGCTACATAATCTTTGCTGCTTGCTGTCATGGTTGATAGTTTTTGGATTGTGCGTACAAGAGTTATAATTTTGCACTATCTGACTTTATGTTGTGCATTTGATAATTATCTGGGGCTGATTGTAAGTTTGTAACCAACCTGATGAAAAAAGCAGGGCTCTGTTGCCTATTTTGTGAATAGTGCTCTCGTAAACTTCAGGAAAACTGAATGAATCATTATTGGGTGAACCTCTGTTTTTCTAATTTCTGAAAGTTCAGTAAATGATGCTACATAAGCTCTATAGCATTTACTGTCTCGTAAGTTTGCATCGATGATGGTCTTTGGAACCTAAAATTTTATTGCTGATAGGCCTTTTTTTGTTTGACTCAAAGAACACAGGTTAAATGTTAGTAAATTGTTTTTGAGGACCATTTATTCAATTAATTTTATACTATTCATACTAAATATTATGTAGAAATTGGAAAATTTTTACTACATTTATGTAGGATTTTCTGAAATTGGACTTGTTCTGTAACCTGATGAAAAAAGCAGGGCTTTGTTGCCTCTGTGAACTGGGCTCTCGTAAACTTCAGGGAAACTAAGTGCATGGTTATTGGGTGAACCTCTGTAGTAATTATCACTGAAGGTTCAGTAAATTGTGCTACATTTTTACCATATCATAGTGTTCAAAAAGGTTGTATACATAAAATTTCAGCAAATAAGTTGATATACATTAAACAAGTGATCCTAGATAGACATTTTTATGTGGGGCATCACCATTTTGCAAAGAATTATCTTGATAAAATGTACCTGTTCAAAAAGCAGGGCTCTGTTGCCTTTTATGAATGGTGGCTCTCGTCAAATTCAGGGAAACTGAATGCATTGTTATTGGATGAACCTCTGTAAAGCTAGTTGCTGAAGGTTCAGTAAATGATGCTACACAAATAATATAGCTTATCGACATAGAACATGGATCTAATTGTAACAATTAACATTCTCATAGTAGAATTTCATACTGTTTTATTGTAATAAGGTGTGGCTGTTCTCATTCTTGTCATTGTGAATTGGTTGAATTTTTTACAGCTTGTATAAACTTCTTGAATGCATCTTTTGTTACCTTGTTTTTAACTTATTGCATCCACCATCATTTTTTTTTTTTTGTCTGTAGAATACAAGAGAGACTGCGCATGCCCTTAGGAAGTTGCCCTTGGCCAAGGCAAAGAGGTATTTGGAGGATGTTCTTGCCCACAAGCAGGCTATTCCATTCCGACGTTTCTGCGGAGGAGTTGGACGAACTGCTCAGGCAAAAAATAGGCACTCAAATGGTCAAGGACGCTGGCCTGTTAAGTCGGCAAAATTCATTCTAGATCTTCTTAAGAATGCCGAGAGTAATGCCGAAGTACGTATAACCTTCTCTCCTAGTTACTTATGCCATCCCTGTTTTTGATAACGATTCTGACCCGACTATGGTATCTTCCTCATTCAGGTGAAAGGACTGGACGTTGATTCTCTCATTGTATCCCACATCCAGGTGAATCAAGCACAAAAACAAAGACGCCGTACCTACCGTGCTCACGGAAGAATTAACCGTATGTTTTTTCCTTAAGATCTCAAAAAGAACAACACTAAATTGTTTCTGGGTTTGATCATTGCATAAACTATCTGGAACGTTTGGTGTCTATTTTTTCTTGTGCAGCCTATATGTCATCTCCATGCCACATCGAGCTTATTTTGTCAGAAAAGGAAGAACCTGTGAAGAAAGAGGTAAAATTTGTATTAGATTTGTATATATTATGGTGTGTGTTTAGGGGGAGGGGTTGTTCATAAATGCTTGGTTTTGTGGTGGCAGCCTGAGACCCAGTTGGCAACGAGTAAAAGCAAGAAGGGTCAAGCTCTCCGCAGTGGTGCTTCATCCTGATCAAATATTATTGCCGCATTTTGTACTTGTTTTTTTGTTTCAAAGCAGAGTTTGGTTGCTTAAGTCTAGTCAAATATTAGAACGAGTTGTTTGGTATCCAATGCCTCTTAACTTTGTAGTTTATGGGATCCTCGATCATGTTCATTTTGGATTTTTATTCCCTTTTAAGCCAAGAGTTCTACAAATCTTTACTTCCTTTTCAACCTCCCTCTTTGTTTAGTTCATTGTTTGAAATCCCATTACTTTAGATCTTTTATGCTTTATGTTGAATTATAGAAATTCCGCTGTTTAATTTGAAATAAGAATAGGGTTTCAAGGAACGAGAACGGTGGAGGTGGAGGTGGAGGTGGAGTTTTCCGATAAAAAGAGGAGGGTGGAGGTGGAGGTGGAGTTTTCCGATAAAAAGAGGAGGGTGGAGGTGGAGGTGGAGGTGGTGTTTTCCGATAAAAAGAGGAGGGTGGAGGGAGGATGGGAGAGGAAGATTTTGTGAAAATATATGTCAATTTTTATGTTTTTCATTTGAAAATGTCATCTCAATCTCTTTTAGACTGAATAATAAACTTGAAATGATTATGGATTCGTGGATTTATAATCAAATAATATTTTCCGTTCTTTTGAGGAATCCCAAAGAGAACTTATGTTTAAAATCTACAATATTATAATATTGTCTAATATTATAGAGAGACGTTCATCTAATAAACCTAACTAAACTAATTGAATTGATTTGGGTTAAAATCATATATTCACGTTTTTTGTTTTTAATAAGACTAAATACTACTGTCTTTTTTTTTTTCTTTGATAAAATTAGAATATTATTTCTTAAACTATTTATTTATTTATTTTCAAATCTCTAATTAAAATTTGTGACTTAGTATTAATATATATTCTTGAAAAGTAACTTCAAATAGCTAAAAATTATTTTAAAGATGGGGCGGAGAATTAATAATTAATAATTAACCGTATAAATAAATATATCATAAACGTATATCTAAGAATTAATAAGAAATTTACGTAGTTTAGTTTAATTTAATCTAATTTGAGAAAAAATTCATAAAAGATAAAAGTTATTTATTTATTTGAATCCAATAAAATATAAATTCATAACCAAACGAACTCGGGGGGACAAAAAGGTACATTCACGACTTGTTTTTTTTCTTTTTACTGTTTATTCAGTCAATTAGATGCGCGAATTCAGCGGGACGGCTGAGATCTTACGTCTAAATTCTTCCGAATCAGGACCGTTAAAATACATACCGCTCTTCGTTTGATTTCTCAAAACAATTGACGTATTTCTTCCGCTCATTTCCTCCGGCGGATCATTACCCTTTGAACTGCACATCGTCGTCTCCAAATTCGCCTACAGGTTGCTACTCGCTCTCTCTATGATTCCTCTGATTCCCTTTATTTTCGTTTGTATGTTCTTGAATCTTTGCTCATAGCGATATGAAACGATTTCCCTTTTTCCAAGTAGGTAGGTCTTTTCATTATAGTTAAATCTTCCTTTCGAATTCTCAGTAATTTTCCTTGACTACCTGTTTTTGATCGACGAATTATGTTTTACGCCCCTCCGATGGTTTCGATCTGTCGATTTTCTTACATTTTTTTTCCATACTTCAGATGGATTGGCAAGGGCAGAAGCTTGCGGAGCAGATGATGCAGATTATGTTGCTTGCATTTGCCGTGGGGGCCTTTTCGACTGGCTATGTTATGGGATCGTTTCGGATGATGATCTTGGTTTACGCCGGCGGTGTGATTCTCACCACATTGATTACTGTTCCGAATTGGCCTTTCTTTAATCTCCACCCGCTCAAATGGTTGGATCCTAATGTGGCTGAAAAATACCCTAAGCCGCAGCAGCCGGAGCCTGCGGTTTTGAAGAAGAAATCCACTAAGAAGTAGGTCTGTTTGATTTGACTTTGTTCTCGTATTAACACAGTTTGAACCGTTGGATTACTAATTTCCCCACAATCATGATACATACACTGTTTTTATGGATTATAATTTTGAAGTTTTAGAGAAAGACATGTCTCTTTTTTGGTTTTCGCTATTGATTTTCAGTTGATTGTTAAAATAGATTAAATCATCATAATTTTAAGTTAATTGTCTGCTTTTCTTCCCTGGTTGTTAAGGATTTGTGGTTGTTATCATATGAATGTGAAGAGCACTTTGAAACTAAACTGAATTCATTCATCTAGAGGATGAATGTTGCATTTACAGATTGTCATCCGCACCCCATTACATCCAGGAATGCATTGCAAGTTTTCATTATTCATACGTTCCTGTTTCTATTGGTCTTATGTACATTGTTTGCCTATTCTCAAGGTGGAATATAGCTTGGCTCTGATGTTAGTCTACTTTCTTATGAAATTGGGCATTCGTGCACTCTTTTGTGCACTTGAGTTTCGAAAGGCACTCTGCTATATGTTTTGTGTGAATCGTGAGGTCTTCTTTAGATTTATTATGTGATTAACTCTAAGGGTTGGAATTGGCACTCAGGGGACTTCGGAGTCCATCTGTGAGATCCAACATCGATTGGAAAGGAGAATGAGTGCCAGTGAGGACGCTGGACTCCCGAAGGGGGTGGATTGTGAGATCCCACATCGGTGGGAGAGGGCAATGAAGCATTCATAAGGGTATGAAAACATCTCCGAAGGAGGGTGGATTGTGAGATCCCACATCGGTGGGAGAGGGTAATAAAGCATTCATAAGGGTATGAAAACCTCTCCTTAGTAAAGGCTTTTTAAAATCTTGAAGAAAAACCAGAAGGGAAAGTCATATCTGTTAGCTGTGGGCTTGAGCTGTTTCAAATGGTATTAGAGCCGGACACCGGGCGGTGTGTCAGTGAGAACGCTGAGCCCCGAAGGGGGTGAACACTGGGAAGTGTGCCAGTGAGGACGTTGAGCCCCGAAGAGGGGTGGACATTAGGAAGTGTGCCAGAGAGGATGTTGAGCCCCGAAGAGGGGTGGACATTAGGAAGTGTGCCAGAGAGGATGTTGAGCCTCGAAGAGGGGTGGACACTAGGAAGTGTGCCAGTGAGGACGTTGAGCCCCGAAGAGGGATGGACACCTGGCAGTGTGCCAGTGAGGACGTTGGGCCCTGAAGGGAGGTGGATTGTGAGAACCCACATCGATTGGGGAGGGGAACGAGTGCCAGTGAGGACGCTAGGCCTTGAAGGGGGTAGATTGTGAGAACCTACATCGATTGGAGAGGGAAACTATTGCCAGCGAGGACGCTCGACCCTAAAGCGGGGTGGATTGTGAGATCTTACATCGATTCGAGAGGGGAACGAGTGCCAATGAGGATGCTGGACCCCAAAGAGGGGTGGATTGTGAGATCCTACATCAGTTGGACAGGGAACGAAACATTCTTAAGAGTGTGAAAACCATTTTCTAGCAAACTCATTTTAAAACTTTGAGGGAAAGCTCAAAAGAGAAAGTCCAAAAAGGACAATATTTGCTGGTGGTGGACTTGGTTATTACCCCATCTTCAGATTTATGTGTTCATCTCATTCGAGCACATAGCTAGAACATCAAGTAATTAGTGGGTTTACTAGTCGGCCATTGATAGCGTTACCCTCTTCCGATAGCTAGAACATCAAGTAATTAGTGGGTTTACTAGTCGGCCATTGATAGCGTTACCCTCTTCCGACTCGGCTCAAATAGGCGAGTTACAGGTCTTTGTTGAGGAAGAGGTTTCTCATGTAGTTTCACTCTGCCTTGATAAGGATACATTTGTTTCTTAGGAATCGGTGAAATACAGAAATTATCATTTGGTTGTGAGCTAACTTTTTTCTGTTTCCTTTTTGCTTAAAACTACCATGTTTCCATATATCTCCCCTTTATTTTTTCTTGTGATGTTTGCTTACATTATTATGATAAATGAATGAGAATGATCTACTCTTTCGATTTTCTTCGTTTATTTCATTTATGAACGCTTACTTCACGACCCCAATGAACTATGATAATAATGTGTGATACGTTTGACCTGTTTAAAGGCATGTAATATTCATATGTTTCTTTCAAACCTCTTTAGGTTTGATGTTAAATTTCGATTCATTGGATTTGTCGTGATTAAGCTCCAGCTCATTTTGGAGTGAATTGTCTTGGGATCCAAGAGTGACCATCATAGATTCTAAGTTCAATAATGTTAAATTCTAACCTCTAACTTTGCAAAATTCAACATTGTTGGTGCTTATCAATGTGGGTAGAATTCATCCATAGTTATTTTTAGGTGGCCGACTTTGTGCCCCTTGACGTTGATCTGAATAGTGTGATTTAAAGCTTTTTTTTTATATGCTTTTATTTTAGAGAAAAATTGAATGGTAACATCAGGTGATAATTTGTGAGTATTTTATCTCTCTTTTTAAATTTGTTAATTATAAACTAAATTGTATTAATAGTGTTAACCGGATAAAACATCCAATCCCTCTAAGTTGTTACTCGAACAACTCGAACATGATTCTCTGGAATATCATATTGTTTAAAATTACACTAATAGTCATGAATTTTTCATATAATAAATAATATAACCACTACTCTATCAAACAAAACCTCCTTGATCTGCGCAAGACAATCCTCGGGCTAACCTTGCAATACCGGGGAGCACCATTGAGTTACATGCCGAATGATAATTTTTTTTGAAAACTTTTGAGAATATATATATATATATATATATATATATATATATTTGTCTTGCTATGATATTAATTTAATTAGTTAATTCATCCTAATAAATATATACTTTAATTGAATAAATAATTATAAAGGTTAATTTTTTATACTATATATATATATATATATATTTTTTTTTTTTTTTGGCAGAAATTTATATTTTTATTTTTAAAAAATAATTCCCAAATATGTCTAAAATTTCCGGAAAGTAAGATGCGGCAAAAGGGTTCAGTGCCCCATCGTTCTCACTTAAACCACCCGACCTTGAATATCTGAGAGAGGCACCTTGTCGAGCACGAGTTTCATCTCTCTAATGGCGCTTTCCCTTTGAGACCAATTAGGGTTTCTCTTTCACTCTCCATTGCAAGCACAATGTTCGGAGCTCAACTCTCCTCCTCCGCCTTCGGCACTCCGCAGTCAACTCCGGCCTTCGGCACTCCGCAGTCAACTCCGGCCTTCGGTACTCCACAATCAACTCCGGCCTTCGGTACTCCACAATCAACTCCGGCCTTTGGTACTCCACAATCAACTCCGGCCTTCGGAACTCCATCGGCATCCCCCGCGTTTGGAAACTTTTCATCAACTCCTGCTTTTGGAACTCCATCTTCGTCGTCTTTTGCTACCGGCTTCGGCTCGTCTCTTTTCTCCACTCCTTTCTCTTCTCAGCCTTCACAACAGCAGCAGCAGCAATCGCCGTTGTTTCAGCTACCAGCAGCTACAGGATTCGGTTTCCAGACTCCGTTTGCAGCGCCTCAGTCCAGTCCATTTCCAAATGCTCAATTGACCACCCAGATGGCCCCGGTGGCACCGCTTCCTTTCTCCATGGCAGATCGAGATATTCAAGTACGTTTCTGAAAGTAACTGGCAAGAACTAGCAATATCTCCTTTCTCCTTCTGTGTCTGCGCCATTTATTTTGTTTTTATTGTCTGCATCAGGCAATTGTTGAGGCTTACAAGGACGACGCAGGAAACCCTAAGTATGCCTTCAAGGTTTGTATTCCTGTTCTCGACTGGAATCGTAGTGCCTTTGTGTTTTTACCCTCGCTTACACATGAGAATTGATAATCGTGAGGAAAAATATTATAAACTTTCTTTTAAGTTCTAGAAAGTTGTGTATTCATCATTTCCAGTTGCTAGGAAGTTGATATTTGTGTTTATTTTGCAGCGTTTGTTGTTCAGTGTAACTGATCCTCAATATAGGGCGAAACCTGCTGGTGTGTCGGATGTGAGTTCCGTATATCGTGTTTCTACGTCTGAAGAACTTTCATGTTTGTATGTCTTTTTTTCATCGGATTCTACACTAAGTACGGATAATAGTTTGCATTGCCAGATAATGTGGGCTGAGGCTATGGCAAAACTTGAAGGCATGGAAAGTGCTGATAGAGAGCGATTGTGGCCACAGCTTGTTCAAGGTTTTAAGGATTTATCTCAGCGATTGAAGGTATTTCAATTTACTGCGAAATGTGTTGCGAAATTCTTTGATTATATTTTAAAATATTTGTCTCAGCGCTTGAAACTTGTGTATGTCCTCAATATCTTTGCATATTTGATTGTGCTCTATGAGTTTTAGCATATTTTTTGTTACAGCATCAAACTTTTTGTAGTTATTTCCATCAACGATGATGGATTTGCAGGCGTGTTCTTAAGCAATGTTAACCATATACATATAAATTTGAACCTGCGTCATGGATCTGATTAGATACTTAGGGTTCTTAAGGTGGCTGATCCAAAGTTACATCTGAGAGATTGTACTGATGGATGCAATTATATTTCTAGTTCACCTTTTTCACTGTATTAAGGATTCATTTTATTTCGAACTCAATGATTAATTAAGAAAAACGATAGGTTTGAAATAAATATATAGTTCGATGATTATACGTTCCCTTAAAAAATTATTTTGATAACCTTTAACATAAATAAAACTTATTTAAGATAATCATGTTTGGACTTACTGAATGGCTAAACTTGACCTAAAATTTTATAGTTTATTTAAATACACAAGATTTCATTTTCTTTAAAGTAAATTTATACTTTCGGTTATAGTGAAAAAAATTAAATTCATGATAACCGTACACATTAAAGTGTAAGCATTATTCAAAAATAAAATTCTAATAGCAAGCAAGATTGTCCTAATGTGCTTATATATAACTTTTTCCTCATAAATATCAGTAAGATTCAAAATGTCGCTAAGGTATTGCCTCCGTTGTGCCTGTACTGTATCTATCCCTTTTGGATGTTAATTGTTGTGACAAGTTCTGGTCCTTGTGTAATTGACATTCAAAACTGTTAAGTAGGAAAACACAAGTTATGTTTGATAGGATGCCAATTATGTTTATTTAATCCATCAATGTTGGTGGAACAAATGCAATAGCTTAGTGACTGGTTTTTTGTTTCCATTCAAGATTATTAGTATGTTCTTGGATAAGTACGATTATCTTTATGTTCAAGTTGCAGGGCATATGTAAATTGGAAATATCCATGGTATATCAATATTGCGTGTGCTGAAAGTGCTGTGCCATATTAGCTTCTGCGTGTGCTTCCAGCATGCCTTGTGAAAGTTTTTTATTCCAATTGAAATGTTCTTAAAAGTTGTCAAATACTGAATCTGTTTTGTTTCTGTCACTGTTTATAAAAATATTTTTAACATCTGAAAATATCTTAAAAGAGTAATATTTGTGCAACCCATTTTAAGTGTATTATCCTTTTCACACGTCCTCGTGTTTGCTGAGTGAAGCAGCCTGGTTTGTTGCACTGACACTTCTGGGGTTAATACAGATTCAAGATGAAGTCATTCTTTCTGATGCTGAGAGACTGCGGATGACCCAAAGCAATGTCAAAACGGTAATCTGATGCTTCCTTGAGGATAAATTTTTTTAATTTCTTTTTTTTAATTGACAATTGATTTATACAGCTTCAGAGGCATTTTCTAGCTGATACTCTACCTTGGATCCAAAGATTGAAACAGAAGGAGCAAGGTCTTCAAAGGCGTCTTTTGAGAGTATGTATTATTTTTTATAATCAGTGGGCCAAAAAGAAAAAAGAATGATAAGGATGTGATCTTCATGTTTTCCTTCCCTCCGCCCCACCCAACACACACGCACACACAAAATGTTCATAATGCTACTGATGCCAAAGTGCTTCTATTTTATATTTTCCCTTTTGTTCGATTAAAGATGATGAGAGTCGTGGAGGCGCTAGAAAGTAAGGGTTGCCGAGTGCCTATAATGACAGGGGAGGCTGAATTGGCTGAGAGGTTAGCTTTGATAACAAGACAGGTAGGTATCCTTCCCCCCCTTTTACCTCAATTTCAAAAACTGAAAATATCCATGCAGGGAATTCGCAGCGCATTTCCATAGTTGAATCAAATTCAACTTTATCCTCATTGTTAAACATGTAAATTATTGCAAAATTTAAATAACTTGATAAAATTTTCAATTATCATTCTGCAAAAAGAAACAGACTGAAATTTTAGAATCAGTGCTTTAATTTTTCTTTCTAAAGAACATCGTATTTACATTATCTTTTATTGCCTTTTAATGTTTACTATAATATGATATTATTGTCTACCATTATAATATACCTTAAAAATGAACTTATTTTCCATGTAGGAGGGCAAGTTGTCTTCTTCTTTATCAAGTCAATGGGGGGATAAACTAGAATTAAAATTTTAACTAGGGGAAAATATGTTACTTACCCAAAAAGTTGTTTATCGTAATGAGATTCTTGGACATGTTTCAGTTGAGAGGATCTGGAGCAGAGCTTTCGAGGAGGGTGAAAAATTTGCTTACAATTACTTGTGGTCAAGCAAATGGCTCTGGTGCTGGTAATTCTATCTATCTTCAAGGTTCGACAAAAATACATGAACAGAGTCTTGCTGATATGCAGGAGGTGCGTATATGTGTTTGGAGTCTGCTTTTTCACTCGAAGTTTTGCTGAAAATAAACATAATGAGGCTTACCTAAATTGTGTTGACAGTCTTTCAAAAATAAAAGAAAAAAGTGGTATAATTATTTGTTAGTGAGAATTTTGTTAAATGCAGTTATTTTATTGTCTGATTTATTAACCAACATCATCTACATGTCGAGTGGCAGGTATTGCAGCAGCAGACTGAGGCCATTGCTAGACTTGGAACTGTTTTAAAGCGAGATGTTAGAGACATGGAAATTATAATGGCTGAAGACAAAGAGATGATAGATGATTTGAGTTAAAAGGAATTGAGTTCACATTTCTAGCCGATTTTCTGTTTTGTTATTGATATATTTGCTTTGAATTTTCCAAAAGGAAAAATTAAAATCTGATTTCAAATGTTTTATATGCTGCCCAAGTTATTCGTCTAGTGCTGGCCGACATCTCTTCAGAGAGCCTGGGTTAGTACTTTGTTAAGATGTGGTCAATCTGAAATGCTTAATACCTATTCGATTTTGATTCGATGCAGGGTTAAGGGCTGAGCTGTAATTGAGTGATAAGGCAGCATGAACAGTTGCTATGTTGGTCGCTTAGCGTAGTCGACATCAGCAAGGTATTGGATTCATGAAAAAACCTTTAAAATCTTGGCATTTGGATGATATACCTCTTTTTTTTATAAAAGCCTATGCTAGGAAGAAGGATTTGTGGCTTCTTAAACTTTAGTTGTGTATAGTTTATAGTTAGATATGTTTATTTTGAGTAACCCCTTAAGGTCACGTATATATGTGAAAAGGTTAGACATGCCATCCCATAGAAATTTTTTTCGAGGCCACAAACTAGACGAAAAGGTTTGGGGCAAAATTTAGAGAGATGTAATATCACGAAATGGCTAGGTAAGCACCACAAGTAGGCCTAGGCTATTTCTTTGCAAAATTGTGCTCAATCTCATACGTGGCAACCAGATCTCTTCTTTAGTTGGGGGAAGAATCGGATTTTTGAGGAACCTATTAAGAAAATTAGATTTGGTTAGACAATGCGTGTAGTTGGTAAACCAAGATATTGAATATTTGACAAAAATATTCAATATGATTCGAAGGATACATATTTGGTGTCGGATTTGCTTATTAAAGCTTACCGAGGTTGCAAAGAAAGAAATATTATAGAGATTAGAGTGAGGGAAGGTAGAAATTGGAGGGGGTTATGCTACTATTGCTAGAGAAACAAATGTTAATATAGAAAGGGAAATGGAAATTTTGAAAGGCAACTGCGAAATATTATTAAGTTTTGAGATTTTGAATGATGAAATTATGTTCTTCGCACTTTTGGTTCGTTGGATAATGTTTTTATTTAAATTTTCTATTTCTTAAAATTAGGTTTGTTTTAGTATGGTGTATTGTTTACCTTTCAAAGGAGAGGTGTACTTTGTTCGAGAGGGGCATCGGCTAATTTAGAGAATGATCATGTTTTTATAATTAAATAATACTATTTTCATAGATAAGAGGTCTTTTGAGGAAGTTTGAGCTTATGCTCAAAGTGAACGAGCAAGAGCAATATCATACCATTGTAGAAGTTGGGTTTATCTAACAATTTCCATTGGGTTTATCTAACAATTTCCATATTTTATTAAGGGATATGACTGAAAATTTTCAAACTACATGGCATAAATTTCTACTTTCCTCATTCATTACTGCAAAATATAAAACGAAAACAAATTATACCACAAAGATCAGAGAAGGAGAAGAACAACAATTACAAAATCAAAAGGTAAAAAAAAAAAAAAAAAAAAAAAAAA
>NW_019268527.1:1568719-1632369 GCF_002738365.1 Cucurbita moschata
AAAAAAAAAAAAAAAAAAAAAAAAAATCGGGCTCAACCTGAATCTTGCTTGCCTTGTTAGCAAACTCTTCCCTAAAGCTGGCCAAAAGAATGATGGGTTCCTGCAAGCAATTACAGCAATAGCTTGACTGCTACAACAATGGCGGCAACCTTCATAACCGACAATCATTTCTCATCATCCAATCCTGTCGAAACTCTCCGACACCGTTTTCATTCTGGGCCGAACTTCCGGGTCACTCTCTGTACAGGCGAGCGCCACGTGGAATACAGCAAGCACCTCTTTCTTGGCATGTACTTCTTGTAGAAGAGAAGGGTCAACCAAATCCGACAACGGCTTAGCTTCTTCAAACCCTTGCCTGACCCACCTCACCAAATCCGGAATCTCCAAAGAACTCGACCCGTTCGGAGAAAGCTCCGGCGGCTTTCCGGTGAGCAATTCGAGGACCATGACACCGAAGGAATAGACGTCCCATTTTTGGGTAGGGCGGGCGCCGGGAGCTCGAGCCTCCGGAGCGCAGTAGTTGTTGTTGCGGTCGGTTGGGGCGGATTTGAGATAGGAGAAGGCGCCGCCGATGAGGCCGCCAGAGGAGGAGGGATTGTTGCCGGTGATGGTGATCAACCTGTTGAGGCCGAAGTCGGAGATGTGGGGGCGGAATTCGTTGTCGAGGAGGATGTTGGAGGGCTTGATGTCGCCATGGACGAACTTTCTTGGGCTGCACTCGTGGAGATAGGCCAACCCCCTTGCAGTTCCCTTGCCAATTCGTAGTCTGGTTGACCATGAAAGGGTTGAAGATGGCTGCCCGTTTCTCCCTGTTTGGTTAACATCAGGAATGCGTCACATCAGTTCCAATTTCCAAAAGCTAGTCAGAGACCAAATGATAATAAAGAGTATATTTTTTCAAATAGGAATTATGGACAATGGTGGCTTAGTAAAGCGGAGGGTATAAACTAGTTGTATCAGTCGTAAGTCGTAATCGTAGGAGGGATTGTGCGTGATCTTATTTGATTATAACTCCCTCATTTTCTAAGAAGTTACTTTTCTCTTACTCGGGATGAACTACTCTCTTGCAAAGAGCCTTTCTTCTATTCATTCATGCAATAGGTGCATAGAAGTTGAAGCTTTGACCCGTAGGTCTTGGAGTTTTCTTTGATTATCAGACGAATACGAGAAGGGGTGTCAAGAATGCCATGGAGGTCACAAGGTCTAAAATTTTCTGACTTACCGTGGTAGGTTAGTGAGTTGGGGATTGGACTAAGGCAGGTATACCTAAAAGCTCAAAGCATCTAGACCCAAAAAATCTATCCAGCTCGAACTTACTCATTTTCGATATTATACTTCAACGAGCCAAAAACCATGGATATATACATTAAAATATTACACTTAGGTGGTCTCATAGATTTTTTCCCAAATTTTACACCTCCCTAAAATTATACATCAACTACACTTCAGGGTGTACATGGGTCGTGTTAGGTTGGGTTTAAGGAATCTTTTGGACCAATCCAAGAGTTCGGGTTGGTTAGATTAGTAACCCAACCTAATCCAAAAATTCCATTTGTTAAAAAAAAAAAAAATTAAAAGTTTTATCTATCCAAAATTCATAATTATTAGATACCAGATAACAAAAATATTAAAAATTCACAAACAAAAACAAATAAATTTATAATAATTTAAAAAACAACTTCACTTACATAACATGAGCATCAAAAGTGCAATAGTTTAAACAAAAATAAAATGATACTATAATATAAAAGTTGTATATAAGCACGTCAAAGTTGTTGGTAATCCTAAAATACCAAAATTTGACAAACTCATGAATATGTATAATATGTTAATGTATATTATAAATTTTTTGTTTGATTCGGGTCAACCCTAAGTTTTGTCCAATAAACTCGAAACTAAAACCGAATTTATTCGAATTTATAAAAAAATAAACCAACCCAAGACTTAAAATGATTGGGATTAAGACTAATACATTTGAAACTTCATCCTACCAACTATTTTCAAGTCACTTGGAATGACCTAATTGGGAATAGGCAAAGAGTTGACTGGTTGATTCTAGACTCGTAGCCTCAGAATGCCAAAGGAGCAGCGCCCACAATCCAAGGCTACGTGGAAAGTGCAGTGGGCACAGCGCGGGGACAGCCATTGTTGGATCCCATGCTTGGCAATGACATTAGGCACCAACCATTGTGCCAAAACTACACCCCTTCAAGTACCGACCCAAAACTAGAAGACAATTATCCAATATGGGAATTTTCTCCCCCACTCCACCCAGATAAATGTTAAAAAAGAACTTTGCATTAATTGTGTCTACGGCCGCCGAAAAGATCATTGATGAACGGTCAGCTGAGTGGAACCCATATGTCCAAAAGCTACCAGGGGTTGGAAAGTTAGCCCACTAATGTAATAACTAATTACTGGTATTCTGTGACGTAGAGACCTGAATTCTAGCTACGAGATCATGGAGATTGTGAAAATAAAAGCAATCCCAGAACAGAGAAACAAGAACAATCGGGAAGATTGTGAGAATTAAAGCAATCCCAGAACAGAGAAACAAGAACAATCGGGAAGATTGTGAGAATTAAAGCAATCCCAGAACAGAGAAACAAGAACAATCATGAAGATTGTGAAAATTAAAGCAATCCCAGACCAGAAAAACAAGAACAATCAGGCAGATTGTGAAAATAAAAGCAATACCAGAACAGAGAAACAAGAACAATCGGGAAGAATGTGAAAATAAAAGCAATCCCAGAACAGAAAAACAAGAACAATCAGGTAATCGAGTGGAAAGGAATGATTGAACGTACCACGAAGTGCAGAGGCCAAGTTTCCATTGGAGATAAAATCACTGATCAAGAGCTTCTCATCTGGCGCCCAGTAATAAGCTCTCAGTTTCACAATATTGGGATGTTTTACCCTTCCAATGGCCTGCACCTCCGCCGCGAACTCCTTATACCTCTGTTCTCCGCCTTCGCCCAGCCGCCGTACGGCCACCGGAATCCCATTTCCGAGCACCACTTTGTACACAATCCCCAATCCACTCTTTCCCAGCACATAGGCCGATGCTCTCAGCAGCTCGTCCAGCTCGAACGTAAAGCCTTTGTCTATGGCCACAAGCCCTCCTTCTTCTCTGTTTCCGTCACTGTTCTCCTGTTCCTCCATTTCGGACTCCTCGTTCTTATCATGTCCATTCATACAAGGAAAATTGCATAGATCGTTTTTCTGGTTCCCTCCGAGTTTTCCTTTGGACGTACAGCTACAGCCGTTCGGATTGTCTTTACTTCGCCAATATATGTATACTATTACCAGGCCGATAAACGCCACTCCGGCGGCATCGGCGGCAGAGATGAGAATGATTAATCCGGCGCCCAAGCCTTTTCCAGGGGCATTGTACGAAGGCCTAGAAGCCGGATTTCCCGGTGAGCCACGCTCTGAACTCCCACAGGATTTCTGAAGAGGAAATCCGCACAACTTAGGATTGTTGAGAAATGCAGTTGGTCCCTGATTTGCAAAAGAACCAGTCTGAGGTATGCTTCCACTCAAATTGTTGCTCCGGAGGTCGAAACTCACCGTCACCGGCAAATCTCCTAGCGTCTTCGGAATTTTTCCCGATAAATGATTGAAGGACAGGTTGAGGGTACCGGAAAGTGTCGTCAGTTCCCCCAAATCTTCCGGAATCGGTCCACTGAAATCGTTGGATGAGAGGTCGAGTTGATGTAAATTATCCATCTCGGACCACACACCAGAAGGAATTTCTCCTTCAAATTGATTTCTAGCGAGTATCAAACGCTGCAATTGCTTACAATTCTTCAATTCGTCGGGGATTGGTCCAGCGAAAGAATTGTTAGAGAGATCGAGGTTTTGAAGCCTCGGAATGTTGCAGATCGAAGGGGGAAAAGGACCAGAGAGATTATTACTATAGAGAAATAAGCTATGCAAAGAGGTAGCATTAAACAACTGCTCCGGTATCGAGCCGTAAAAATTATTGTTATGGAGGTTCAATCGCCGGAGATAAACAAGCGAACCAAGCTCAGAAGGAATATAGCCATGGAGATTCTTACCAGAGAGAGCAATCCCAACCACACGCGAATCACCGGAAACATTCATGCAAGAAATGCCAGACCATCGGCAAGGCGTGGAGTCATTCTCGTTCCAATCAGAGAAAATAGATGAATCAGGCGACTGATCAACCGCTGACTTGAGAGAAAGAAGCGAGAGACCGTCCGGCGAAAGGGCTAAAACCTTGCACGAGACATGAAAGTGAAAAATGAAGAGGAGAAACAACAGAGTCTTCTTCATCATCACCACCGTCGTTTTCCCCGAAAGCGGCGGCGACGGAGACCGGCGAAGGAAGCAATAAGCAGAAAAAATGGAGAAAAAGAGGAATCGAACGGCGACGAGAATATGGAGGAAGATCGGAGGTTGATCGGAATGAAGAAGAGGAAGTGAGATATGTTGTTAAAGAAGAAGAGAGGTGGTTGCCTATGAGAATGAAAGGATAAATAAAAAGGATAAAATAACGGTAAAAATTAAAATTACTCATTTTCATCTCCATTATTTCAACTTAATTTTCATTATTATTATTATTATATTGGTAAAAAGTAAATCTGAACGTTCGATCATGAAAAACTTTCGACGATTGAACGTTGTTGTGAGATCCCACCTCGGTTGGAGAGGCAAACGAAGCATAAGAGTATGAAAACCTCTCTCTAGAAGACGAGTTTTAAGTCCAACCTTGAGGGGAATGTCAAAAGAGTATCATATCTGCTAGTGGTGAGTTTAAGCCGTTACAGTTAGATTTAGGGTGTGGATGTGTTTGATTACAAGAATTTTGAGTCATAGTGTATCGGTAAAAATAAACGAGAGTCCATAAATGTGCATCTTATCTTAATCCCGAGCCTTTGTATACCATAATGTATGATTATGGAAAATGGCACGTGTTCTGAAGATCAATGTGGATGATCGCTTTCTCGACCCAGGTACTTGCTTGTCGCACATTCAGAGTGCAAATGAGATTGTGAAGAAAAAACGTGCGTCCATGTAGTCCAAAACTACTATCTTCGAGTAGTTTGTAGACATGGACATGGTATTCAAGAGAAGTCATTCAAGTAGAGATCGAGCGGGAGCAAGAGCAAACTCACAGAGTTTTCTCTGGATTGTGAATTAAACGAGAGGTCAAAAAGAGATCCAAAGGGAGATACGAGACCAAAAAACTTCCGTCAAGAGCTCTCTCAATTGAAAATTAAATAAAAGCGGTAAAAATTCAAAATGGAAAAAAAAAAAAAAAACACACGCATGTGCCCAAAATCAAGAGGCATGGTGGCTGCGCAAACAACCGGGATGTTCTGGCCTGAAAATTAGGTCATTCATTAAAAGAAAACCGTTGAATCCTTCTTTACCTAAAAAGATCGAGTACGTGTATCAACTTTTACACAAATTTTTTACTTAATCAAATTGTACTTACCGTTCAAAAATAGGTATAGTAATTTAATACAATGTTGCAAATTTGAATCTTCGACAATTCTCGATGAGCTATGTTTACTTCACTTTTACTTTAATTTTTGTAATTTGTCGATACCTCAGCACGAGCAATGTAAAGAAACTGGGAATAACTTTTTCCTGTTTGTTATCTTTTTGAACCGTTGTATAATTTAATTGAATTTAAAAGATTTAAATCATCGGGATGAAGTTCTAAACCAATTTGTATAATTAAATTAGCCCTTTTAAAACTATAGGATAAAATTTAATGCAGTTCCAACTCACGTGACCGAATAGAACGATTTGACATAAAATAATAATTAGAAGAAGAAAAAAAGATTAATGGAAGTGAAAGAAAAGGAAAGGGGAGAATAGAACTTTTTGTATGTTTTTATCATTATCTTTGGACATAATGCCAATGTTTGGTGTCCTAATAAACTCTTTAACAACCATTAATAAATGCAAATTTGTATTTCCTGCTTTTATTAATATGTTTATTTTTTAAAAAATACCTTAAAATTTTTGAAAATTAATTATTTTTTTAACTCAACTCAATCGTAAATTATTTGAAATTCATGTTACTGAAAATCAAATATTTTCCTTATATTCCTTCTTTTTCTTTTTTTTTTTAATTATTTACCTTCATTAAAAACATTTTGAATAACCAGCTAAATTTAAAAATAATATAGAAAAAAAAACAAATGGGATTCATTTAAAAAAGAAAATAGGTACTAAAAGAAGGAAAAATGGTTTGGAATTGAGGAAAAAAAAAACTAAATTAATAAAAATACCCATAAATTTGTGTATTTTATCTAAAAAATTCCTTTTCACTTTCACAAAAAAAAAAAAAAAACTATTATCATTAATTTTAGAGGTAAACTATTAATATTTTATTTAAAAAATTTTAACAATCCATTTCCACTAAAAAAATATACCACTAAAAAAAATTAAAAAAAATACCCTTATATCAATACTATGTTTAAAAACTACTTATAAATTTTAAAAATTTTACTTTTATTTAAAAAAATTAAAATAAAATATTACAATTTTTAAGAGTATTTTTTTAAAAAAAATATAACATTAAGAGTATTTTAAAATATATATATATATATATAATATTAAGAGTATTTTTATTAATAGTTTTTAAAATTTAAGAGCATTTTTTTAAAAAAAATATAACAGTAAGAGTATTTTTATTAATATAGTTTAAAAAAAAAAAGACAAAATGGGAAGGAAAGAAAAAGAATCAGGTGGGTGAGAGAGCAGAATAAGAAAAAGAGAGAACAGGAGAATGAACCATGAATTAAAAGCAATCATGACTCTACAACTAACGCCAATAAATATCTGACGGTCCACATTGACTTGATTAATTTCCTTTTTTATAATAATTATTTAAAAGTCACTGAGACAGTAAATGCATTATGAGAGAGGATTTGAGTGGGAAGATATATATATATATAAAGGATATATAAAGGATATCATTAAATCACAAACTAACTAATTAAAACTTTTTTTTTTTTTTGCATTGCTTAATCTAATCTTCAAGGATTCTTGTGGGAGTAGTTGGAAGGTCGGCTACTACCCACAACATGCAATATGATTTTATATTATGAATATGGGAAAATTAATTCAAAAGAAAAAAAAAAAAACCTAGTTTTAAGTTCACCGTGCACGATCTGACGATAGGAACACGCAGGATCTAACAAGACATGTAATATTTATGTATGAATTTCTGCACATATTAGACATTAAACATGTAATAGCAACTAAATAGTAAAATTAGAGTCGTTACTGTTAATCAATGTAACGGCCTAAGCTCACCGCTAGCAAATATTATCCTTTTTGGACTTTTCCTTTCGGGTTTTTCCTCAAGGTTTTTAAGATGCGTCGGCTAGGGAGATGTTTCCACACCCTTATAAATAATGTTTAGTTCTCCTCCCCCAACCGATGTGGGATCTCACAATCCACCCTCCTTCGGAGCTCAACATCCTTGCCTCGTGTCCCCACCCTCCTTCGGAGCTCAACATCCTTGCCTCGTGTCCCCACCCTCCTTCGGGGCTCAACATCCTTGCCTCGTGTCCCCACCCTCCTTCGGGGCTCAACATCCTTGCCTCGTGTCCCCACCCCCCTTTGAGGCCAGCTTCCTCGCTAACATTCGTTCCCTTCTCCAATCGATGTGGAACCCCTCAATCCACTTTCTTTCGGGACTCAGCGTCCTTGCTGGCACACCACCTCATATCTACCCCTTTAGGGCTCAGTGTCCTTGCTAGCACACTGCCTCGAGTCCAACCCCCTCTCGGGCTCAACATCCTCGCTAGCACATCGCCCAAAACTTAGCTTTGATAACTATTTATAATGGCTCAAACCCACTCCCAATAGATATTGTCTTTTTTGGCTTTCCCTTTTAGGTTTCCACTCAAGGTTTTTAAAACGCTACAAGTGGGAAGTTTCCACACCATTATAAATAATGTTTCGTTCTTCTTCCCAACCGACATAGGATCTCAAAGTCAATTATTCTAAACTTCCAATATTATCCAAATTGATTTTTAGGGGCATGTATTTGGAGATCCAAAGAACAAGAAAATGATTAGGAATTTCTGTCTCTACTCATACAGTCCTAAGTTCTGCATATGCCACAATGATTAGGGGGATGGAATCAATATAATACCACCTAACGTGGAGTAAAATTGACTCACCCAAATTTTTTAATATAAAATAAATAAAGTGAAAACAATATCTTATTCAATCTGGCTTCTCCTCCTATGTTCTCAAAAGCAAAAAGTTACCTAAAATAATTACAGCAAAGGATCATTTTCACCATCTTGATTTTTCCCAGTAAAAACAAAGCGTAATACCTGAGGTAAATTTGTTCTATCCAGCGATTTCAACCATTTCCTGTTCGACCGTATCAGCCACAACCGGGTAATATTTGAAGTGAAGTTCTCCAACATCATCACCAGATAGCTTCTTCCATCCATTTGGTCCAACATAATAAACTGGACAAAAGGATCAATTTCGAATAAATATATGCTTGTAAACCTGATATCAACGACATTATAAAGAAAGGGGCGATCGGGAAATACCACTAGCAACTCCACCACTTGCTCCGTCTCGGAACGTTGCGTGATAAATTGCTCTTCTAGCCAATTCGGCAGCTTCTTCGATTGATAGATCGTACCGATAGCTGCAGACATGTCGGATTATCAGAATACCTCAAATCCAAATTATAGTTTGGTGCGGTAAATATTAGATGAACACAACTCTCCACAATGGTATGATATTGTCCACTTTGAGCATAAGCTCTCATGGCTTTGCTTTGGGCTTCCCCAAAAGGCCTCGTACCAATGGAGAGAGTATTCCTTGATTAACCCATGATCATTCCCTAAATTATCCGACGTGGGACTTTCATCCAACAGTAAATAATTAGCAATTGAGGTAATGAAACAAAGCAATTCATTGAGAAGTGAATTTCAGGGGTTGTCTTAAGACTTTCGTGTTGGTTACGAGATTTTATTTCTATGAAATGAAGGACAAGCAATGAGCAAAAGATGCAATACCCGTTGTCCAGGACGCCATAAGCATAAGGCGAACCAGATCCAACTGAAAATCGAGTTCCCTTTAATCTTCCTCCTTCGCTGTCAACATAATACAATCCAGGACCCTGCAAACCCATAACCCATAAGGGAAGAAGTTTATATTACCAGAGAACATGAATTAAAATCTGTAAGGGAAGAAGTTAAAGACTTACAGTTTCATCCCATCCAGCAATCATGGTGCCAACAGAAAGACCCATTCCTCGGTAGGAATACAGGATGTTAGCGAGCAACTTGGATGCACCCGTCACTGAAATTCTGCGCTTGTTTGCCAACTCATGTAGTCGACACTATACGATGTCAAATAACTTCCATGAGAACGTTCATTTAAAATGTAAATTTATGAGATCAAGTTAATCAATGTCGAAACTCATTCTGTGACAGACGAACATCAAAGCATTAATTCGTTTACTGTGTTTCTCCTTTAATAAGAATAGGGATGTCACCATCACTAAAAGTAACCACAATGCAAGTCCAAACATATATTAAGGAATTTGAAGAACTAAAAGGCATTTCCAGAATAATAGGGCAACTGTTTTGACTGCCTAACAATATAGTGATCTATGATTTCTAGAGCAACGATGTTGATATGAACTAATAGAAATGAAATACTCTAAGTTCCATGTCTGGAATTCACACAAGCTAAAAAATTTAGTTCAATATTATGATTATTAGCCAATGATTCACGATGCAAACACGGAATTCACCCAGATACTCAGGTCACCAATCTGTAAAAGTGAACCTCAACACCAATAAATCACATCGACCAACCTTGAAACTCTTAATTGACTAAAGTTTTTTAGAACGAAAACTGAGGGGATTCTTGGAATGGTAAAATCAAACGGAAAGAGGGTCAATTACTTTATTCAGTCCAAAAGGTTAACTCTTGAGTTCAGATCTTTTATAAATGTCTTGAGTTTGTTTAGTTAACTAACAGAGACTCAAAGGTCCAAAATCTTCAGTTCCCTTTCTTTCAATAAAAACAAACTGGAAATGACCTTTCTAATTGGTACTGAGAGAAAGGGGAAGCTGGAATCAAAAGGAACCCAAAAGCTAACCCTCTCCCCATACAAATTAATTGATTCTACCACGAAACGAAGACATGGGAAAGTCCATATCTTTGCCATCTCAGTCAACAAACAACTTGCTTTCGATGATAACTTTCATATCATTCCTAAGGGATTCTGACTGAGCAAACAGTACATAAACTGTTCAAGTTCTAAGAGCTCTGGTCAGCTACAGAACTATGCAAAACCTAGGAAAATATCTTGTGCTCAACAAAGGTAATGAAAGCTGTGTCAAATAGGTGTAAATGTAATCGAAAATCCTTTGCTGCTAAAGAAATGCATATACAACCTTAATGCCAAGATTTCTGTGCCAAAACTGGCAATCAGCAGCCCCTCCAGCCATTGTGCCAAGCATGTATGGATTTATTTCAATGATCTTCTTCACAGATTGAGACGCTGAAAATATCAGAAAGCAGAAATGAATTAGTCAAGTAGCAGACAGCATAGTGAAAGGGTCATTGTTGCAAAATAATGTCTAAAAACAGTCCAGTACACGACCAATCCAAACGTTATAGGTATCTAAGTGAAATTCAATATAGAAAATAATCAAAACTGGGATAAGCAAACCTTAGAGTACTTCTATCAAGTACCATACATCATTAAACAATTTATCATTTGAGAGGGCCCCTCCATCAAGTACCTTTATAAACTAAGAGAATGACCAACTTTCTCCATTTGCAACCTCCCCCTATAAACAGGGCACGCCCTCCCTTAACGAACTGTCAGAACTTATGTTCCCTTTTCACCCCTCTCATATACATTTACCACAAGAGGCCGAACAAATATGTAAGCATAAATCAACCATTCTAAGAAAGGAAATCCGTCGTCACAGACACGACAAAAAAAATATTATCCTCAATAAGTTCTTCACGTGCGTCAAAATTCACATAAAACAGTACAATAGCAAAACGTGGCTAAATAATTTTCGAAATAATAATGCACCTCGAGAAGGTTCGCAAGAGAAGCATATTAGTGTCATGTATTAAAAAATGCAGGATTTTAATGAGGGAGGGTAGAACTAACATATATATCCTCCCATGCTCGCTCGGGAATCTGCAGCAACCATGACTCCTTCCTTGAAAATGAAGGCCAGAGTTGTCGTTCCCTTTGCTGGCTTCACCATCTGAATAGCGTCTTTCTGAAATCCATCAAACTGAAATGCCAGTGGGGAGTCAATATTTAGCAAAAGGTCATCCTCAAACTACCTCAAGTTATTGAACTAAGAAGCACATTATCACTCACATTAGCAGCATTTGGAACATCAAAAGATGGCACGGTCGATAACCCATCGAGTAGCTCAGTACTACTCGAACCAGAGAAATAAGTGGCCGATTCAAGACCGCTAGTGTCCAGCTTCATGCTCAAGATCTTGTGACAAATTAGAAAGAAAATATATCAAAATTAAAAGATTTGCCACTAATAAGCATAATTGAATGCAGCACACAAAAAGAACCCCAAAAACAATAAAACATCAACTAATTCCACCCAGAAAACTCATCCGTTGCCATCCGGCGATCAATTATACACAATGAGGCGGCAAAACTGTAAACATGGTAATCAAACCAAAAAATCAGAGTCTCTGCTAACAATCTCGGAATCTCTGCATGGTCTCATTAACCAAACTGATCCTACAACTATTGTAACACATCGTATACTGTGTGATTCAAGAAAGAAAATGATCCTATGATGAAATTGAACGAAATTTTCGGTAATCACCGTTATTCAAAGAAGAAAACTGAAAACACAAGTCGATTAGGGAATAACTTTTCGACTATACCGTTTAAATAAGGATTCAGAGACGATTGCAAACGTATATCAACAACGACGAACGCTACAGCGGCCGAAACGATTGGGGAAATGCCAATTTTTTTAACGAATTCGTCTTCAGTAGAGCTTTAAGTCGGTCGGTTTCTTGTGCTCCAGGAAAAGAAAAAGGCAGAAGTTTTGGAGAATCTAAATTAGAGTAAATTAATAAAATAAAATACCTTCAAACATAATAATAATAATAATACATTTATATATATAGTTTTGGATTAAAATATTTTTAATTTTTCAAAAATTTTATTAATATTCTTAAATTTTAATTAAAAATAATTGAAAATACTTTAAACTTTTAAATTTTCATTAATAATTTTATATATTTTTAAAAAAATAAAAAAATATATCTTTCAAAATTAAATTTATAAATAATAATAATGAATGGTAATGAATTAAAATTATTTTAGACATGAGATATAAATTCTTTTTTACTTAGTTTGATGGATTTCATAAAGACCTATCCAACCAATGACATTTCCATTCAAATTTTGTCGCCCAAACCTCAATTAAAAAAATAATAATAAAAAGATAACGCTAGCAGGAGGGAGGGGGTCAAGAGAGTGCACGTGGTCGAGAGAGTGCAAGCGCGGGTTGGTCTCGGTTCACCTTGTTCGACTCCCATTTGCGTGTTCTGTTGGTATAAGTAGCATTCTGGAGCTTCTAAACAAGTTTTAACTTGTAAAATGTGCAAAGGATGCTGATTAAAGTTTTAACGTGTAAAATCTCATATTGTTTATGGACTCTATATTGGATAGCGGACACTTGTGTCCTACATGATGTCGTTCAACATTGCCTTTGAAAGACCAATTTCAAAGAAAGTCATCCAAGATACTCGTCTCGTAACGCTCATCCTCACTGTGACACACATATGTGCTACAAGATAGTTCGCTTATGTCATAGGTCCTAAGGTGGTAGAGAGTTGACACCATGTCTTATTTAAAGTACATTCTATGGCATCTTTAGTGTAACAGGAGTAAACATGATTTTGGTGAAAGGTCATATGGTCTCATGGATCATACGTTGGGTGTCCTATCAACACGAAATTTGGTGAGTATTCATATTTCATACGAACGGACTTAACCCCAAATCCACATACCCAAACTCCTTCCAAAACCCCGACTTTCAAAATTAAGGTTCGAGCCCTACTCGTCCCCTTATCAAGCCTATATATTGTCCATCTCGTCTATTTGTTGCCTCCATCTTATTTATGCTTCATCTTGGCTACAGTGCACATTTCATATGGTGTGTTGGATGATGCACCATTCTCCGTAGACACATCATGATACTTGTTTGTCTTGACCCTTTGTGTAGCCGGATGGTCACCACATTGTCTGTGTTTATGTGAGGGTCACTTAGGTCAAAGGTCTCAAAGTGGTGGAGAGCCGACACCATGCCTCGTCTAAAGTACATTCTAAGGCATTTTTAGTCTAACAGGAGTAAACATGATTTTGGTGAAGGGTCATATGGTTTCATAGATCGTACTTTCAATGTCCTATCAACACCAAATTTGGCGAGCATTCATATTTCATATGAACAAACTTAACTCCAAAGCCACATATCCAAACTCCTTCTGAAACCCCGACTTTCAAAATTAAGGCCTGGGCCCTACTCGTCCCTTTATCACGCCTATATTAGTCCCTCTTGTCTACTTGTTGCCTCCATCTTATTTATGCCTCATCTTGGCTACAAATGCCCATTTCATATGTTTGTCTTGACCCTTACGTGGCCGTATGGTTACCATTTGAAGGTCACCACATTGTCTGTGTTTATGTGAGGGTCACAACCTACTCTCTTTTCAGTATGATTATAACATTAGTTGTGATATTGTTCATGGACCTATCATAGCATGGGCTATATGAGTTATTTCATGCCGCCAGAGAGTCTAGCAAGCGAGTTGTCGTTTGACCAAAAGTGAATCTTATATACGAGATCGGAGATGATAAATGAGTATAAAATACATTTTTAATGCTTTGAAAAGTCTTAGAATAGGATTGGAGTGTGGAGGCAAGTGGAGTCCAATGTGCATAGGGAAAAGTGCTTCAATTTGGACCACTTCGAATCATAAATCACTTCACCTAACTAAAATTAATATTTAATATAATTTATAATATTCTTAAAATCCATTTCATTCACACACTCCATTTATTAATTTTAAATATAATATCACCATTTTTAAAGCTTTATTTAAATATTAATTTATTTACGTGACATCTCAAGTTCTTTTTAGGTAATGTTCGGTTAGAGACGTTCACGGGACAGGGATGAAAAGCCTTCCCTATCTCCATCTCTGTCTCTTGTTTCAAATCTTATTCTTGTGAAAATTTTAATTTATTTTACCGAGAATCGAATTTTTTTTAAACAATTTTTTAAGAAGATATTAATTTAAAAAAAAATTAATGAAAAAATTATATATAAATAAATCTATTAATATTTCATAAATAATAAATTTCAATATTACGACATAATCTTTCACTCTAATAGTGAGTGGGGTGGGACAGAGGTGGGGACGAGAGCGGGGAAAATTTTCTCCCGGCTCCCTTTCCCATTCCCGGTTAAAATGAAAACTCCTCACCCCACTCGAGACGAGTCTCCATAGAACACCCGCCCTAGAAAATTCAAATGCGAGTTTCTATTGGCTTTAAATTCATATTTACTTGATTCATTTTAAGTGTTTCTAAACGGTGACGATTACTCATACAAACCAACGACATATAATTATTTCAAGCATGTTCAATCTCGAAATTGATTCATTCATACACTTCTTCTTTACTCGAGTATCACAATTCACGTCATTTCTTCGTACTCAATTTCAAATCTACATTTTTTATAATTTTTAACTTTTAACTTAACGTTGTGATACACGAACAAAGACACAATGTTTGGTCGAACTTGAAAAATGACAGAATTAGTTTGTTTGAAAAAGAAAAAAAAATATTTAAAAATATTTAATTATATTATAAGGCATCTTTCAACGTGTCACACATCTCCATATTCAATTATTTGAATTATTTTTATATAATAATTAATTTGTATCGATATTACTCATAAATAATAAATTTAAATAAATTTATTACCTAAATTATTTAATTATTATTGCTACTACGTCCTTTTGGTATTCATTAAGGACGAGGAAGCAAACCTCGAAGCTCGAGCCACGTCATTTCCAAATCACGTGTGGGTTTCTTTTTGTACTCTCCTTTAAAATGACAGGTGGCATTATTTTTGTATTTTCTTCAGGAAATCTACACGGTTTAGGGAAATAAAAAATAAAAAATAAATCAGACGTGTAAAGCCACGTGGTAATGCGGATCTCTCCGAGAATTACTCGTTGACAGCGTGTACACAGGTGGGAAAACGAGTCCAGGTCGGAAATTAATATTATTCTTATTATTCTTATTATTATTATTATTATTTTGGTTTAAATTTAAATTGAAAATCGGAGTTGGATTTCGGGGCAAGTTTTGTCTCCACGGAATTAGCGGATCTGGTAGCCGACATGCCAAAGTCGCCCACTGTCGGCCGAGGAATTCATTATTAAAATAAATATATTAAAATATTATTAAGCCACGGAAAAGATTGGTACGTCTTGTTAGTATATGTAATGACTATACGTTATTATTTAAGCATTTCTTGACGATCAAGGAGTCAAACTCATGGTACTGTCTACACGAGCTCATATTGAGAAACTGAAGCCAGATAGTTGGCAATCAATGAGTGGTGCACGGCTTCGCTCTGTTGGGAGAGGAGTCCCACGTTAGACTTTGATCATGAGTTTATAATTACATAATACTATCTCCATTGGTATGAGACATTTTAGGGAAGTCAAAAGTAAAGTCACGAGTGCTTATGCTCAAAGTGGATAATATCATACCATTGTGGAGGTTTGTGTTTTCCAATACGCTCGATATAACACCTTATGAAAAAGTTGTACATGAAGCACATGATTTGTCTAGCTCGTAATGGAGCTTAAGCGGGTTAACTAGGAGACCAGAGTCCAACAGAAAAATAATTGACGAAAAAATGATTATTATATATATATTATGAATAAAAAAGAAAAAAAAATAGAGCTAAAATAGTTATATTAAATATTTATAGATTAAAATGAATAATCTAAATTTATTTGGTTATTTGTAAACAAAAATATAATTATTTGAAAGTTATTTATTATTATTTATTTAATTTTTATTAAAACTTATTTCAAGCTAAGAAATTAATTTTTAATATAGAAATTAGAATTAAGTAAATTAAAATATATAAATAAATGAAACTCAAATTACACCGACTAAAATAATATTAAATAATTCACCATGCAAGTTGGACCATTTAATTTTAGTACAAATTATTATTATTATTATTATTGTAAAATAAAAAATAAAAAAGCAAAATTTGCCATCCAGTCATTAAAAAAATGAAAAAGAAATCTCAACTAATTATTTAAAGTTTTTAATGAAATGGGCACACTTCTCACTGTACCAAGAAACCTCATGTCATTTAAAAAATATAATTTTTTTATTTCCAATATCGACATTTTTATAATAATTATAAATATCAAATAAATTACTAAAAATGTTGAATATCATAATAATTACAAATAGGAAAATATAACATTTTTTAAAAAAGGAAAAAGAAACTACTTTTATTTATTATTTATTTATTTCATTTGATTTGACAAAACCTAACTTTTAATTTTTTTTTTAAATATATATATTTTGACTTATACTCGTGTTTATAAAAAATTTCAATATTTAAATAATATGAGACAGTGGAAACTACCAAGTTGGAGTATGATAGGGACGGAGGGAGTTTTCAATAGAGTAGTGAAATGTATAGAGATGACGAAAATATCGACGAAAGTATTCTCTTAGGCCGACATGGCCGTACATGAAACTGATACTCAAAATGGATGATATTATATCATTGTGGACATAACAAAAGCATTCTACTGGACTGACACGACACTGATACTGATACTCAAAGTTGACGATGCTATATCGTTGTGAACATAACGAAAGCATTTTGTTGGGTTGACATGATACTGACGTTGATACTCAAAATGAACAATATTATATCATTGTGAACATAACAAGCATTCTGTTGGGCTGACACGACACTGATACTGATACTCAAAATTGACAATATTATATTGTTGTGAACATAACAAAAGCATTCTGTTAGGCTGACATGATACTGATGCTGATACTAAAAGCGAACAATATTATATCACTGTGAACATAACAAGCATTCTATTGGGCTGATACAACATTGACATTGATACTCAAAGTTGACAATATTATATTGCAAACATAACGAAAGCATTTTGTTGGGCTGACACGACATCGACATTGATACTCAAAATTGACAATATTATATCATTGTGAACACGACGAAAGCATTTTATTGGGCTGACACGACACTGATACTGATCCTCAAAATGAGTAATATTATAACACTGTGAACATAATGAAAACATTCTGTTAGACTTGACACGACACTGATATTGATACTCAAACTTGACAGTATTATATCACTGCGAACACGACGAGAGTATTCTGTTAGCTGACGTAATATCCAAAGTGAACAATATTATAGCACTGTAGTACACATACGAGTAATGCAACAAACATGTCTTTTTTAAGCGTCGTCGAGAGCGAGTTTGATTGGATAAGACCTAGACTAGGTGAATTATTATTATTATTATTTTATATATTATATATTTAATTATTATTTTAAATCTTACGGATCCGAAATTCGATAGACGAGATTTGTTTATTATATTACCGTATCATAAACAAAATGAATTTTTTAAAAATTAAAATTTAAAACTATTTTCAAAATGTTGAGTTGATATTGCGCTCTCGAATGACTCTCTCCTTCTCTGTCAAGAGTTTCCCTCTCCGATTTGATGCATCAACTGCAATGAGATGAAAGTCTTCAGAATATGTAGCGTTTAAGTTTGTGCTTGATTCCTTCGAGTTCTTCCGTTGCTTGTTTATGAATCCTCCTCGGTCGATTCCGCTCAACCATATTTTGTTCTGGTAATCTTCAATCAAATCTGTATTCGTTTGAATTTGTCTTCATTATTGCTACTGATTCACTCATTTTTGTTCGTCTCTCGGTTTTTGGTGAGTAAGCTGTTCGGTTTTCCGTTTATCTGATTAATCGTTTCTTGAATTTTTCTGAAAAGAGATGGCCAGTTGGCTTCAGCGGGCTTTTTTTCGGTTTATTTCCGCTTTGAATCTTTGCTTAGGGTTTCGTTGTCAAATTTGGTTAGAAATTATTTCCATGAAGGGATGAGACGGAAGGAATCTGGAAGGGACTCCAATGCTTTGGATTTAAATGGAAATACAATTAGACGGTCAACATTCTAAGCGGGCGTAGGATGAGTACTTGGTTTTAGTTGAGGAATAATGAGTATATTCAACGACTGGAGGTTGAAGTTGGAAATTTCTAGATTTAGTTAGTTTCCATTGCAACTTTCTAATGGACATTTAAGGATATATTTTCATTTTCTTAATATTTGTAATGTAAAATTAGCAATTTGTTTTTGAATCGGAAGTTGATATTACTTGTTAATTGAAGTTTCCACTGTCCTATGTTTTTTTCTTTTCGTTTTATTCTGAGGTTTTTATCTTTTTGGCAGCGCAGATGACATAGATTGTTCTTGATGAAACTATAATCATGGATGTTCCCGACGTTGAAGAAATACTTTTTTCTCCCACTGATGCAAAGGTACTTGCTGAAATATATTTTCTGTTTCTTCTCAGATGAGCGTGCCCTTGGTACTGTTTTCTTTTGGTTCCTCAATATATTGATGCCTGGTTTCTCCTAGATATTTCCGATCACGTGTTTTTTAGTTCAACTCACAGCAGTTATGAGTTGTAGCTGCATCTAACTGTTGTAGGAAATAACTATTTTCATTTGATACAGAAAGAAGTTCCAAATTACTGATGTACTTTTTGTTATCCCGGCACGAATACACTGACATGAAATGAGTTCCCCACAAAGCATTTTTCTTTCGTCCTCTAACGTTCAGACATTTTGTTCGATTCTGGATCTCTTTTCTGAAACGGAAAAAAACGGAGCTGATTTGCATAATTTTTGAGAAATGAAACTGCATATATAATTTTAATGGTGTGACTGAAATGCATGACATTACTTTCTGAAAGTGATGCAAGGAAAAACAGTAATATATAGTGTCTGGTTCTGGTGGAAGGTGTGTTCCTTAGTTTGTATGCTTGGTTGTGACTCAGGGTGCTAGGATATGTCGAGGAGTCTAGTTTCCTTGTAAAAGTTTCGTAGTTAATTACCATTTGGTTTTTTGACAATTAAGCCTGCAAATGCTAGGTTTCCTCGTTTTTTCGTCGAACTTTTACGTATGTTTTATAAACCAAGCCAAGTTATGAAAACTAAAAAAAGTAGTTTCAAAAACTGTTTCTGAATTTTGGCTAAGAATTTTAATGTCTTCTTAGAAATAATGAAAGGGTTATTAAAAATAAAAGGTTATAAAAAACTAAATGAATGTTACCTGTATTTAAATAATCTACAATCAGTTCAAACTACTTTAGTCTGGCGATATCGGTTTTTACTGGGCGCATACTATCTTTCCTTGGTATGAATTGTTTTTCCCCACATTTTGCAGTTGCATGGAGAAATGTACAAGAAACTCGCTGCAATTTATTGCCAGGTTATGTCAATTTTCCCTTCCTTGGAAGCAGCAAGACCTAGGAGCAAAACTGGTATTCAGGCTTTATGTTCATTGCATGTAGCTCTTGAGAAGGCCAAGAATACTCTTCGGCACTGCTCGGAATCCAGTAAACTCTACTTGGTATGACTTAACAATTATCATTATTCCAACATTTCTCTTGTAGAACTTTTGATTAATCATGAGGAATAGCCAACCAATGGATAGAGCCATTATGCTTTACGTCCTTTTTCTTCGTCTAAAAGTCACTATGAATATCATGCCAACTGGTTTGCATTTCTATGACAGGCTATAACTGGAGATGCTGTTCTAGCCAAATTTGAAAAGTCAAGATGTTCTCTTGAAGTTAGTCTTGTATGCGTTGAAGATATTGTTTCAGAATCAATTGGATTTCAGGTGAAAATAATTCTGTTTCATATCTTCTTTTCCTTTCTTTTGTCATGCTTTTAACTGGATTTGTCTCCTGACTTGATCGGAATGCTGTTGATACCCCCTTTCATTGGGCAGAATTTTGGAAACAGCATAGTGGAAGTTCATGATTTTGAAAGCAACTTAATCTCTATTACTTGTTCATTTTACATCACATATGAACTCAATCACGTCTTAAATCTTGTTAAAAAAACCTCATTAGCTTAGAGATGGATTTCAGTATGCCCATTACTGACGTTCTAGTGTTTCATTTGGGTGCAAATGCACTGTATCATCAATGGCTTATGTAAATGTTACTTTTTCCAGATTCAGCAGATAGTGGACGAACTAAAGAACATTGTTTTTTTACTTGACCCACTCGAGAAACAAGTTGGTGATGATATCATTGCATTACTCCTGCAAGAAAGAAAATTTGATGATTCCAATGGTCATAATGAGCTGGAGCATTTTCATCAGGCCGCCACGAAACTGGGAATTACATCCTCCAAAGCAGCCCTCACAGAGAGGAGAGCTCTTAAGAGACTCGTAGAACGAGCTCGCTTAGAAGAAGACAAGCGAAAGGAATCAATTGTAGCTTACCTTTTGCATCTCATGAGGAAGTATTCTAAGTTATTTAGAACCGAGTTGTCAGATGACACTGACTCACAGGGAGGATCAACTCCTTGTTCTCCTACTGTTCGGTGTTCTCTTGAGGACAATGGACCTACAGCCAACGGCCGAATGTTTGAACATCAGCTCTCAAAGCTCAGTTCTTTCAATTTCAAGCCAAATTATAGGATATCAGGGCAAATGCCTCTTCCACCTGAGGAATTAAGGTGTCCAATATCATTGCAGCTTATGTACGACCCTGTCATAATTGATTCCGGGCAAACATATGAAAGGATCTGCATTGAGAAATGGTTCAGTGATGGTCACAAAATCTGCCCGAAGACTCAATATTGGCTCTCCCATCTGTCCTTGACACCTAATTACTCTGTCAAAGGTCTTACTGCTAATTGGTGTGAATCTAACGGAGTTCCTATCCCTGACAGTCCGCCAAAGTCGCTTGATCTGAATTATTGGAGGCTTGCACTGTCTGATTCCGAGTCTGGACAATCAAGATCTGTGGACAAAGTTGGCTCTTGCATGTTGAAGGAAGTTAAGATAGTTCCTTTGGAGGAAAGTGGAACAATAAAGGTTGTTGAAGAAAATGAAGCAGAGGATAATACATACATGGAGGAATCATCTGATTTTATTACTCTGGAGAGTTGTGTAAATTTTATGACAGTATTGACCGAAGAGGGCGACTTGAGTAAAAAATGCAAGGTTGTGGAGCAGATAAGACTTTTACTCAAGGATGATGATGAAGCTCGAATTTTGATGGGAGCCAATGGCTTTCCTGAAGCACTCATGGAATTCCTAACTTTAGCTCTTATTGAAGAAAACGCCGATGCTCAGGAAAGTGGAGCCATGGCTCTCTTCAATCTTTCTGTCAACAACAACAGGTATGTACTCTTTATCTAAGCCTACGTTCGAAAACGAAAGTACATTTTGGCCATGATGTAGACTGATTAGTGGAAAATCTGGCATCTTACGTGATAGTTGTGTGCATGTTTCATATTTCTGTCAAGAAGATCATGATGAAAGAGATTGCATATCATGAATTGATTGTCACTCGATTGATGGTTTTGACTTAAAGTCTATCATATATTCTGAAACATATTGTTAGATTAGGGTCAGAATAACATTTCAACTTCATATAAACCCCAATCTCGGAAAGAGACTCTGTCTTTGTCGATCTCTCTCGCTCGAGGAGGGAATAAAATGTATGTTTGTTCTCTTATCTAAATTCTGCATCTTGAGAATTATTACTGTTGCCGTGAGTTGATCTTAATGGCATCATCCAGGCAGTTTAATAAGAACATGTTTTAGATATCTTAGTTGTATGTAAACTATATGCATGCTACTACTATATGTTCTGGTACGAGCGAACGGACCGATGACAGTAGTGAATTTCTTCAGAAACAGGGAAATGATGATAGCAGCAGGTGTAATCTCATTGTTGGAGAATATGATTTTGAAATCCAATTTACATGGACCTGCAACAGCCTTATATTTGAATCTTTCCTGCCTAGAAGATGCGAAACCTATCATTGGCTCTAGTAGAGCTGTTCCTTTCCTTATCCAGCTGCTTACTTCTAATGGTGAATCCCAAACGAAGCTCGATGCACTTCACACCCTTTACAACCTCTCGACCACGCCCTCCATTGTCCCCGTTCTTCTTTCCTCCGCCATCATTGATGGACTTCAATCCTTTTTTGCAACTCCCAGTGACAACTTATCGACTCAGACTTCCTTAGCTATCTTAATAAACTTAGCTTCAAGCCAGTTGGGGATAGAAGAAATAACCTCAGCCCCAGAGCTTATCAGCGGGTTGGCAGCAATCGTGGATGCTGGCGAACGTGCCGAGCAGGAGCAAGCTGTCTCGTGTTTGTTGCTTTTGTGTAGAGGGAGTGAAAAATGCAGTCAAATGGTGTTACAGGAAGGAGTGATTCCTGGATTAGTGGCGATTACGGTAAACGGGACGTCGAGAGGGAAGATAAAAGCTCAGAAGCTTCTGATGTTGTTTAGGGAGCAGAGGCAAAAGGATACCGATCTCGGTCAGCAGCGAGAGCGAGATGGAAATAGCAACGCAACCATGGCTGTTCCAGAGCCAAAAACTCTATGCAAATCAGTATCAAAGAAAAAGATGGGGAAAGCATTAAGCTTTTTTGGGAAGAACAAACGGTTTTCACTATACCAATGTTGAGCCTTTGGTCCTTGTAAATTCTGTATATTTCTTTTAGGTCCCTCGTGTTAGTTTTTGTTTTCAAATAGGACCCTAGAAATGTACAGCTTCCTGTAAGTAATGATCTTTGCTTTCCTTTAGTGTATGATTAGAACATGCTTATGATGTTAGGACAGAATTGGTTTTTGGGTTAAATCATCATTTTTGCCTCAGCTGGTGATTTCAATTTGGTCTTTTATTGTTTTGAAAATGCTTCTATTAGCAAAATCGATACCCGGCCACGTCAGCATCGTCTCTTTTGATGAACTCGGGTTTGTCAAACTTGATATTCATTCTAGCTAGATCTATTGAGAGCAACCATCTTACACACTGTGGCACAACCTAGGGCAAACTTTTGTGCTTGGTGGAGAAGAAGTGAACAAAGGTACGCTCGCTTCCTGTCTTGTTCTCTGTTGCGAACTGGAACTGTTCGTTTTTTATCAGAAGCTTGTGATTTAGTTTTTGATGCAGCAAGTAGGGGCAAACAATTCTTAATTGTTGGTACCAAAAATAATGCAGCGGATTCAGTAGCCTGGATTGCAACAAGGGCTCGGTGTCATTATGTTAATAAAAAATGGCTTGAGGGGATGTTAACAAATTGGTCTACTACCGAAACAAGACTTCATAAAGTTCAGGGACTTGAGAACGAAACAAAAGACGGAGGGACTCAATCGTCTTCTGAAAAGGGATCCCACCATAGCTGAGCCCACAACCAGTCTCCCCACTCTCACCCTCTTAGTGCACGCAGCCCAAGGAAGCCACGTCGTCTTGTCTTGTCTTGTCTTATATTGTTTGAAGGGGGAAAATGAAGTTGATGTGACGATGCACAAAGTTAAAGCGCTCTTAAAATAGTTAGAATTGGACTTAACCTTTACGTAGGAAGGAGAGCAATAAAGATCTATGAATTTTTGAAATATTGTATCATGTAAAGTTACCTTGATTGAAGGTACTTAAATGTAGGCTCGATTGATGTCAGAGTTGGACCAATTTTTGTAGGGACGATTACAAAAAGCTCTTCAGGTAAGAAGTCTTCTTAGTTAAACTCAAACTATCGATTATACAAGTATGCTATTCTATGGTTGCATGTTGATTGCTTCTATACTTGGGCAAAAAACATAATATGTTTTGGGATTGTGTATGTGTGTTTTATGAATGTAAGGAGTGTGTTAAGAGTTACACGCTATGTGTTTTGGGTAGCGGGCCACTAGTGGTCACTTGAAGTGATTGCTGATAATTGTTTTTGTAGTAAGAGTTATGCATATACAGTGTTGGGTGACTAGCCACCAATGTTCTGTGAGGATTGATCGCCGAAAACGATTTTTGGTGAGCATCAGGGTCCCTCGATTTTAATCGGTTAACTATATAATAGTTTACATATCTGATTTTCAGGTAAGGGCAAATTGTAGCACATGAGTGACGAACAAGATAAAGAAACCGATCATGGGGCAACTCTAGCATTTTGGATGGAAGACGTTTTCCTTTTAAAACTTTTTTATTGTTGAACTATTTAGTTGAAGTACAGCTTTTTCAAATTTCTTTAGAAAGGGGTTCCCGAGCATATCTCCACTAAAATGTCTTTTTAACATCTTTTCATGTATTTTAAATTATAAACTTTTTATGTTAATTGACGTTTTCGACCAATACGTGTGCTAAAAATCAAGCGGTTCGAAATAAAAATATTCTAAAAATGAACTATCCCTTGTGTCAACCTTATAAGAAATCAACCAAAGTTAAAAACCATTAACCAAAGTGAAAAGTAAAAAACCATTAACCATAGTTAAAATTGTTGAATGATGAAAGTCTCGCATCAGCTAATGTAGGGAATGATCATGAGTTTATAATCAAGAAATACTTTCTCTATTGGGATACGATCTTTTGGGGAAGCCCAAAGCAAAGCCATGGGAGCTTATACTCAAAGTAGACAATATCATACTATTGTGGAGAGTCGAGTTCGTCTAACTTGGTATCAAAGTCATGTCCATCAAAGTCATGCCTTAAACTTAGTTGTGCCGATAAATTGGTAAACCCTCAAATGTCGAACAAAAGACTCCAAAAGAAAAGGAGCCAAGCCTCCTCGAAGGCATAGTAAAAAATGACTAAGACTCCAAAGGAGTCGAGCCTCGATTAAGGGGAGGCATACTTTGTTCGAGGGGAGGTATTGGATGATGGTCGAGCCTCGATTAAGGGGAGGCGTACTTTGTTCAAGGGGAGGTGTTGGATGATGGATGATGAAAGTCCCACATCGGCTAAGCCTTCTTGAAGACATAGTAAAAAATGACTAAGACTCCAAAGGAGTCGAGTCTCGATTAAGAGGAGGCGTACTTTGTTCGAGGGGAGGTGTTGGATGATGGATGATGAAAGTCCCACATCAGCTAATGTAGGAAATGGTAATCAACACTCTCTCTATTACGAGACCTTTTGAGTAAGTCCATAAGAGCTTATGCTAGACAATATCATACCAATATGGAGGGTCGGGCGTGTTCGTTTAACAAAAAAATCTCCAATATAATTAAACCGGAAGGTCCAGTACAATGGACCGCTTCAGAAAAATCTTAACGCTATTACAGCGGGAATCTTTCAATCAGAATGGAGGGAAATGTAAAGGCGATAACGATAAGTTCGTTCGAAACCGAGTGATCGGAATCATCCCGTACAGCTACATGCGCACCAGAATGCATCGAATTCGATTCTTTGCGATAGCGATCTCTTTTATCTTCTGCAGGTGATCCTCTATTTTTCCTTCTTGAGATTCGAATTTTGCATATCGGAGTGAATTTGTTCAAGCGTGTTTTTGTATGGTGTTCTGTACTTAAAAACCTAGATTTTGGCAATGCGAACGCCGGAAAATTCCATTGCTCAGTTTCAAAGAATCCGTATGTTGATTTCCTCAATCTTCTTCTCATTAACTGAGTTAAGTGCAGCTTTTAGAATTTTCCTTCTTGTATCTATCAGGTTTAGGAAATGATTGATTGAAGCTTCTATGTTTAGTTTTTTGATCCTGCAATAAGCAATATACTAAACTATCGGAACTCTCTGTTTCTACTGCTTCACGTTTTTAATGATTCACGGAGGTGCGTTTATGATTTTATTTATTGGATTTTCCTGTTTTGGATTACCACGGGGATTCTTGTCTCGCTAAATTTGATGTTTATATTCAATTTCTGTGACAGGAGATCTTTAGTTTTCGTAGTAGATGCTAAATGCTTAATTTGCCATCCATTTGAGCTTCGTAATTTGTTAGATTCATCTCTCTGTTTTTTTTTTTCTTTCTTTCTTTCGGATTTTTCCTGAATTTATTATGTTTTGTCAGAAGTTACAAATATGAAAGACTCTGCAATGATCTCTTTGTAAGACGGTGTCTTTTGATGGCTAACAGGCATAGCTGGTGATGGAAGATGTTTGTTTCGATCAGTGGTTCACGGTGCTTGTCTCAGATCGGGCAAGCCAGCTCCAAACGAGGATCTTGAAAAAGAGCTTGCAGACGAGCTTAGAGAGAACGTGTGATCTTAAATTAATTTCTAAGGGTTTTTTTTTTTCATCTTTAGATTATTGCGTTATACATAATAGCATGATCCAAGTTGCTGATTGACTTTACTTGGCACTTTTATTACTGCCTTCCCATTTTGCTACCCTCATCAGTCTGACCAATATTTGTTGAATTGTTTGAATAGGTTGCAAATGAGTTGATGAAGAGGCGATTGGACACCGAGCGGTAAATTTTGTTGAGGACTCTTAGCTTATACCATATAGAGGTTTTTGTATATCACAACTATTTTGCACAATTACAAAAACAACAACAATCACTTGATAAGTTCTAATAAAAAGTTGAATTAAACTTGAGCTCGGTAAGTATTAGAATATGTTATTAATAATACACGTGAAACTATTAATGCATCACATTAGTAACAATTTCAATTATTTTGGTGATTCTCATTGACAGAAGTATTTAATTTTTAGTTAGAGTTCATATATTTCATATCTAAAACATATATCTGTTGCATATTTTTTGTTAAGATATGATGGTTATGCAGTATGATTCAATAGTTGCTGAATCGTTAATCATTAGTTTATTGAATTGGGTTTCAATAAGCAAGTGCAATATGTTCACAAAGTCAAATTAGTTCCTATTTATGTTGTTAATGGTATCATTCTGTTATTTTTTTTATCAGTTCTATGTATTTGTGTGTGTCTTCTACGTTTTACCTATGAGAAAGTAACGATCTAGAAAATCTCGGCTTTGTCTATTTATTTCGTTTTCCACTCTCGAATTACTGTGGAGGCTGTTTGCTTTTATACGTCTTTGCTCTAATCTCATTGCGTCAGTTGCTGCTCTGCTGACCATCTTTGTATTCTTGCATTTAAATTAAATTGTAATAGACAACAGAGAATATCCAAGTGTGCACTGATTGGCAGGTTTATTGAAGGTGACTTTGGCCAGTATGTTAGATGCATGCGCCAACCACACGTTTGGGGAGGAGAACCTGAGTTACTTATGTCTTCACACGTCCTACGGTAATCTTTCTGTTCAACCATTCTCCTTGTTGCAGTTTTCTCATTGATACATCTCATTCCTGATCATCGAGTAATGCCTATAACTTGAAAACTTGCTTGCTCGTGGGTATTTCTTGTTTCTTAGTTCTTGTTGCTAGATTCTAGAGTGGCTGATGAATGCCTTGTTGAGGATTGTTGGGAGGGAGTCCCACGTTGGCTAATTTAGGGAATGATCATGGATTTATAAGTAAGGAATACATCTCCGTTGGTATGAGACCTTCTGGGAAAGCCCAAAACAAAACCATGAGAGTTTATGCTCAAAGTGGACAATATCATATCATTGTGGAGATCCGTGATTCCTAACAAGCCTCTGAAATTTGTCATACATGCATTTGATTTCGATTATTTGAAGCAAACATCTACTTTTATGATGTTGGGCTTCATATAGTTCTTAAAGGTGATTTGAAAATTGTAAAGAGGATATATTACCCAAAATTTCTGAACCTTCCTATACCCTAGAGCCATGGTATATCGCTGGACCTCTTCACCCACGTGTTAGTCGTGTGTTGTTTGAAGTTAAGAACTTAACCTATGTTTAATAGGTAGGTTTACTTATCTTAGACTGGTCATATAAACTCCAGTTTATAAGACATGTTTTAGACTATAGGCTCTCTTTGTTGAGCTCGGTATACCGATGTTGGCGCAGATTGCTTTCACTTGCACGAACTAACTTTGTACAACCTTATATAATTCCTAGTAGAGATAACAAACCTAGACTTGATGGAGAATATTTTGTTAGGAATTACGACTCTCCAAAATGGTATGATATTGTCGACTTTGAGCAATAGCTCTCATGTCTTTGCTTTTGGTTTTTCCAAAAGACCTCATACCAACGGAGATGTATTTCTTATATATAAGCCATGATCAATCCCTTAATTGGCCGATGTGGGACTCCTTACCAACAATCCTAAACATATAAGGTTATAATGGGTTATGACGAACCCTGCTGCATTATTCAGACTAATTTAATTGGCTGATCATATCATTATTAGATAATGTTCATTTGTTTTTGTGTCATTTTTAAGGGTGCCAATCTCGGTCTACATTTGGGACATGAAGTCAGCAAATCTGAAGCTCATAGCTGAGTATGGGCAGGAGTACAGTAAAGAGAATCCTATTCGCGTCCTTTTTCACAGCTATGGACATTATGATTTACTGAAGGCTCCATGAAATTAAAAGCAGTAACATCCCTTGCTTCCCTATCTATTTGCATCTGTGAGAATAACTGAAAGATATACCATGAATGGTAACTGTTTCTAAATTAGCCTCTTTTCTGAGATCCCACGTCGATGGTGAGGAGTACGAAACATTCTTTATAAAGGTGTGGAAACTTCTCTCTAGCAGACGTGTTTTAAAAACCTAGAAGAGAATCCCGGAAGGAAAAACCCAAAGAGGACAATATATGCGAGCCCTTACACTTTCCCTTCGGGAAAAACCAATTTCTTTTAATAATAACTTATTATTAATCTGAAAAGTGTTCAAATGTATAGTAAAATAAAAATTTAAGCTTATTTCATTTCATGTGTTTATATCTTTGTTGTTAAGTTCAAAAGAAATTATTCATTAGAAATCTTACATAGACACGTGCTTTGAGTCAATATTCATGTCGGGTTAAGGGTTTCTTTCGTACTTGCAGGTGCATAGACATTGAGAACTCTCCATAGAAACTTGCTGAAATAGAGAGCAAGAAGGTTTGATGATACACTTATATATATATATATATATATATTATATATATGCACACACATAGTTAGAGATTATTTTTGCTTGTGGTAATATTTTGGTCTTCATACTTATATTTCGTACAACTCATGTCTGTAATAATTAAGTTTTCGGCTTAAAATTTTTGCTGTAGTATATCGCCTTACAAACAGATATATAATGCCTATTCCAACATAATGGGTAACGGTGTGATTTTCCAAGGTAAAAGAGCCTTGAATTCAAAACAAAAATAAATAGAAACAGACCATATTCTTCGCGAATTTGAGTTTTGCTTAGGTCGTGAATGAATTCAGGGACATATTCGAAGAAATTCTGACCGTCAGTAGGAATGGTTTGTAGATTACGAACAGCTATAATGGTTGAACCTAATAAGACAGCTATTACAACTCAAGAAGTAATAAGTACTCGGGCATGTATATCGAAAAATAGAAGAGTTGCGTGAATAAAAAATACAAGGGAGGTTCATGGCCAAGGGTAAAGATGTTCGAGTAACAGTTATTTTAGAAGGTACTCGTGTTCGAAATGGTGTTATTATGGAATCCGTGTATATTTTCAGATATATTACTCAAAAGAATCGACACAGTACGCCTAATCGATTGGAATTGAGAAAAGGACAATGATTACGGATTCACACAATTCGCCTATTTAATCTTCATTACTGCAAAATTTCTTATTTACTTTTGTGCGGATTGAGGTGGAATAGTAGAATTGTCGGTGAAAAATTTGCATAAGAATTTTTGTTGTGTGAGGCCCTATACTTTTTGAAAAATATATTAATTTAAAAAAATTTAGTGAATAATTTTCATTTATTAAAAAAGAGAAAATATTTCAGTAAATTCAATAATATTTCATAAGCAAAAATATAATATAAATAAAAACGAGATTCCATTTTCATCTTTGTTTCTTCGTTATTTTTTACGGAATAAATAGATATCTCTTACTTATTTATTTTATTTAATTATTTTCCTATAATTCATAAACTTTAAAAAACATATAACATTAAATAAATGTCGACGTGTCAAATTGTGTGGAACGCGAATTCTACCAAAGGCATCTAATTTCCACGTCATTATCCGTTCGCATGCAATGGGCAGTAGCGACACGTGTACAGTGCACATGATCTCTATACTACCGCCGTTTAAAAACAATCCAAAATATTAAATATATTTTAATTTGTCTTTTAAGAGTTTGATTAATAATTTAATTACAAAAACTAATGACAAGAATGATTACGTGCTTTTCCTCTGCTGACAATGCAGTCCACGTGTAATACACGTGTCATTTTAAAAAGAAAATACGTACTCGAAAATAAGTATAAAACAAACAAATCGTTCACAATCCTTGAAGCAGCGGCAGGTTGATTCAATATTCCCGCGCCAATCGATCAATGTAGGGTTTGAAATCGCAATAATTTTGTTGATCCTCTCCAGATTTCTGCTAAGGATTTTATTTTGTTCAATCTTGTTGTAGCGACGAAGAACATCATGAAATTGAGTCCGAGAGAAGTGGAAAAGCTAGGTCTACATAATGCGGGATTTCTAGCGCAGAAGCGTCTTGCTCGTGGCGTGAGATTGAATTACGCTGAAGCTGTAGCACTAATTGCCGCACAGGTTTGTTAATCGAACTTCATTTCTTGCTTATTCTCATCGTATTTGAAGGATTCGTTGCGTTTGTAATAGATTTTGGAGTTTGTTCGTAATGGCGAGAAGAGCGTGGCGGATCTTATGGATTTGGGGAAAACATTGTTAGGAAGGTTTGTTGAAAAATTTTTGATTCGTTTTTCGTATTGATTTCTGGTGTGATGAGATTTGATCCTGAAAACAGGAGATTAGTTCTTCCTGGTGTTCCGCATCTTTTGGATTACGTTCAGGTGTTGATTTGAAGTTTTTCGATTGATTCAAGGTGTTGATTGCCGATACTCGGCAAGATTGTTCTGAGATTTGAGTTGATTTTGAGTTGATTTGTGTACATGTTACAGGTTGAAGGAACTTTTCCCGATGGGACAAAGTTAATCACTGTTCATAATCCCATTGATTCAGAGGATGGGAATCTGGAGCTAGCGTTGCAGGGCTCTTTTCTTCCAGGTAGATTTCTGCTTCACTATGATTTATACTCTTCAACAGTTTTCTATTTCATTTATGCTATTTTCTGCGTTCCAAAAGATTTCAATCAAACATCCCCATGCAGACCTACAGACCTACTTAGTGGCCAGAGCTTGGGGTATACGTAGATCGAACTAAATAAGTTTAAATAAGTTTTCTTAATTCTAAGAATATGATTTATGATAGATTCATTGCTAATATATTTAAAAATGGTATAAATATTGGGGTAATTTTTAGAATTTTTTTTTAGAAATTTATGAAATAAAAAAATGATATTTGTCTTTTTGAACCGAAGCTAAACAAAATAATAAAAAAATAAAAGAAAATAATAATAATAAAATAGTGTATGACTAAAATACACACGGAAGATTACTAGGCCAAATTATCACTCTAGGAGACCCATTAATACAAAGATATTTGTATTATATCTTAATATATCTTATAAGATAAGATTTGACCCGTTAATACACTTTATAAGATTTTATTTGGTTTGGGTGAACTCAATAATTCAACTCAATATCTATAATTCGAGTTGGATCGGTTCACGTGGTTGGGTTTAATGTGGTTCCGAGTTGTTGGGTTTAATGTGTTTGGGGTTTCATCTTAAACTTTCTTTTTTTTTCTTAATTTTTAAGAAAAATTAGTTTTCTCATTTTTTTTTAATCCAACTACAAATTATTATTTAGGTTTGGTAGGTTGGGTTAGATTGTATGCACGATTATTTATTTAAATTTTATTTATAATTTTAAAAAATAATTATTTATTTATTTTCAAATTGAATTAATAGTTACTACTCAATTTCAATATTATTTTGAAAAATTACATTTCGAAGGCTTTAATTATTTTTAGATGCAAGAGTTGGTAGAATAAAACGACATAGGATTGATTATTTTTTCAACCTGGGGATATTGGTGATTTTGTTGCAATCCTATGAACAAATTAAGAAAAATGGAAAATGGAAAAAATAATGGAAAAAATAATTATACAACCCAACAAAATTAAAATAACAATTTTTTTACTTTTTATTTATTATTAGTTTTTTTTATTATTATTATTTTGCTTTTGTGCGAACTAATTTTATAAAATTCATCGTCCAAACAAACCCCGTCAAATTTTAATCTATTTCAAGCCAACTCAAAAGTTGCATTATATCCAAAAAGATAATTCGATTTATTATATATATTACTTTCTAATATATATTTTGAGAGTTTTTAATTATCACATTAAAATTATTTTTAGTCAACTCATCGATCAAGTATTTCTTTTAATTATTTTTTTAAAGAAATCCAAGTTTTTGAAGCACTTTTTATTTATTAAAATTTTAAAAAACCATTTTGGATCTCATAAAATAACTCATTTTAATTTTTTTAATTATTAAAAAGTCAAATGTCTTTCTCGAATTATTCTAACACACTTGTTTGCTAGTTCTGGAGAGGAGAACGCATCTTACCTTCGTGATAACAATAGTAAAACTTGTTTAGAGGGTAAGAATGTGATTTTCGAAGCCAAGAAAAACTGCGTAGAGGAAAGAATTTATAATTCTGATGAGTGGATAAAACTTTCTTTAAGACGAATACAACTCCCAAAATAGTATGATATTGTCTACTTTAAGTATAAGTTCTATACAACTCCCAAAATAGTATGATATTGTCTACTTTAAGTATAAGCTCTCGTAGTTTTGCTTTAGGCTCCGTCAAAAGGCTTCGTACCAATGAATTCGTACCAATGAAGATTGAGATAGTATTGTCCATTTTAAGTATAAGCTCTCGTAGTTTTGCTTTAGGCTTCGTACCAATGAAGATAGAGATAGTATTTCTTAGTCGATGGATTATAAATTCATAATCATTAGCTGGGACCAGGAGAAGAGTGTTTATATACCTCATATTTAGGATTTTCATTAATTCATTGTTAGGGTCTAGACGATAAAGACTGTTTGACACACCTCTAGGTGTGGGTTTTTGTCCCCCACAGTTTATAATAATCATTAGCTGGGACCAGGAGAAGAGTGTTTATATACCTCATATTTAGGATTTTCATTAATTCATTGTTAGGGTCTAGACGAAAAAGACTGTTTGACACACCTCTAGGTGTGGGTTTTTGTCCCCCACAGATTTGAGAGAGGAGAGGAAAAGGAATGGAAAACTAGGCTAGCTGATGTTGGTAAAAAAGAATCACCATAGATTGTTCGAGCCTGCAAGCTGCAAGCAACAATGGTGGAAAAGCTGTTGCGCGCTAGCTAGCTTGTAGTTTAGGGGTCTCGTAGGAGTACCCTTCTTGAAAAATAGGAGTACCCTTCTCGAAAAAGGATATCGTTTCGGGTGCCATTGTCACCAAAAGGTTCAAATGCTCTTAGTGAACTTTCTAATGTTCTATAATGTTTATTTTTTAATATAATTCTGGATAGCATTCCTTGTACTTTTGTTGCATTTTTCTTTGATGAAAAAGAATTATTTTACAGTTCCTTCGTTAGACAAGTTCCCTTCGTTGGAAAGTAGCACAGTGCCTGGCGAGATTATCTGTGTTGATGGTGATATTGCAATCAATGTTGGGCGTAAAGCTGTAATACTCAAGATAAACAATAAGGGAGACAGACCAATTCAGGTGTTTTATATGTTCTTATTTTTTCAAACTTAAACCAAATGATATCATAAACTCATGCCATTAATCAGCTGCTGAGCACCATGTATACCTGATGATATATTGGAGAAGATATCCCATTTTTCTAGTCTTGAGTTGAAGCTACCTGTTGAATCTTAATGTAATCAATTTGATGATTTCATCTTAGGTTGGCAGCCATTATCACTTTATTGAGACAAATCCTTCCTTGGTTTTCGATCGATCTAAAGCTTATGGCATGCGCCTCAACATATTAGCAGGATCGGCAACACGATTTGAGGTTCAAATTTTTAAAGCTTCTTGTTCTTGATTCTTGTTACAAAACCAATATTGTTATGAACTTTTCTTTTCCCTATTAGCCAGGGGAGCAACAAAACCAATATTGTTATGAACTTTTCTTTTCCCTATTAGCCAGGGGAGCAAAAATCTGCCACCCTTGTAGCTATTGGTGGTAACCAAGTTATCAGAGGGGGAAATGGCATTGCTGATGGTCCAGTGGATGATTCCAAGTTGAAAGAAGTGATGGAAGCTGTGCATTCAAGAGGATTTGGAGATTTGGAAGAAAAAGATGCGAGGTCTACCCTATCTAATCTATTGTATTGTTTTTTAATTTGTTATGGTCGAGGATGGTTGGGAGAGGAGTCTGGCATTGCTAATTAAAGAGTTGATCATGGGTTAATGCCAATTAAAGAGTTGATCATGGGTTTATAAGTATGAGACATTTTTTTCTCAAAAGTAAAAGTAGAGAGTTTACGCTCAAAGTGAACAATATCATACTATCGTGGAAAGTTATGGTTTTTAACACTCTATCAGAGGGCAAGAGTCATGCCCGGCCCATAACTTAGCCATTTCAATAGGATCCTCAAATGTCGGACAAAGAAGTTGTGAGCTTCAAAGATGTAGTCAAAAGCGATTCAAGTGTCGAACTAAGGGTGTATTTTGTTCGAGGGCTCTAGAGAAGGAGTCGAGTCTCGATTGAAGGGAGGCTGTTTGAGGGTTCCATAGGCCTCAGGGGAGGCTCTACGGTGTGCTTTGTTTGTAGAGAGGATTGTTGATGATTGTCGGAGAGAAGTTCCACATCGATTAAGTAAGGGGTTGATCATGAGTTTATAAGTACAAAATACATCTTCATTGGTATGAAGCTTTTTGGGGGAAACCAAAAGCAAAGCCATGAGAGCTTATGCTTAAAGTGGACAATATCATACCATTGTGGAGGTTTGTGGTTTTTAACATGGTATCAAAGCGTCATGCCCTTAACGTAGCTATGTCAAAAGTGTCGAACAAAGAAGTTGTGAGCCTCAAATATGTAGTCAAAAGTGACTCAAGTGTCGAAAAAAGAGTGTACTTTGTTCGATGGCTCCAGAGAAGGAGTCGAGCCTCGATTAAGGTGGAGGTTTGTGGTTTCTAACATGGTATCAAAGTCATGCCCTTAACTTAGTTATGTAAAAAATGGCGAACAAAGAAATTGTGAGCCTCGAAGATGTAGTCAAAAGTGACTCAAGTGTCGAAAAAATGGTGTATTTTGTTTGATGGCTCCAGAGAAGGAGTAGAGCCTCGATTAAGGAGAGGCTGTTCAAGGGCTCCATAGACTTTAGGGGAGGCACTATGGTGTATTTTGTTCAAGGGGAGGATTGTCGAGAGAGGAGTCCCACATCGACTTAAATAATGAGTTTATAAGTAAGGAATATATCTCCATTGGTATGAAGCCTTTTGAGAAAACTAAAAGTAAAGCCACTAGAGCTTTATGTTCAAAGTGGATAATATCATTCTGAAGAGAACAAAGTGGATAATGGTTCAAAGTGGATAATATCATTATGAAGAGTCGTGATTCCTAACAGTTATATCGTTTGCACTTCCCCTTATATATCCAATATCCCTATATCCAATATCCCGACAAATTGAAGCCTTATATAAGAAATCATTTTGCAGAGTAGGTGTCACTGGAGATAAGGACGATGTATTCACGACGAGAGTTTCTCATGAGGATTATGCGAACCGGTATGGTCCTACTACCGGTGACAAAGTTCGACTTGGTGACACAGATTTATACGCTGAAATCGAACACGATTTCTCCCTTTATGGAGATGAATGTGTATTTGGAGGTGGAAAGGTTATTAGAGACGGAATGGGCCAATCATGTGGGCATCCACCGGCTTCATCTCTTGATACTGTAATAACCAATGCAGTGATCATTGATTATACTGGAATTTTCAAGGCAGATATTGGTATCAAAGATGGCTTCATTATTTCCATTGGAAAATCTGGCAATCCTGATGTTATGGATGGAGTTCGTCCTAATATGATTATTGGGGTAAAAATCTCTCAACTCACCTTGATTTTTGAGCTGTTTTTGTTCTAATGATTCCTTTCGTTTCAATGTTATCAGCTTAATACTGAGGTTATAGCTGGAGAAGGCTTGCTGGTTACTGCAGGAGCTATAGATTGTCATGTGCACTACATATGCCCTCAAATGGTACATGAAGCGATATCGAGCGGTGAGCTAAACTAATTATGTATATGTATGAGATCAATCGGTGTTGGTGTCGGCGTCGGTGTCAGAGGCATCCATTGAAGTTTAATGCAAGTTTTTTGCATGTGAATTTGACTTTTAACTAGGCATCACGACACTGGTCGGAGGTGGAACCGGGCCTGCTGAAGGAAGTTGTGCTACTACTTGCACACCATCCCCAGTGCAGATGAAGATGATGCTGCAATCCACTGATGAACTTCCCCTGAACTTTGGCTTTACAGGAAAAGTATGTCTGTTTTCCTTTTTTGGTCTGCTTGCCCCTTCGAAACGATCCTTCTGCCGTTGCCCGTTTCACCTTTTTTAGGGGTTGATCTTGGTCTAAATTGTAATACGAACGTATTCTTGAGAATGGCTGGGAGGGAGTCCCACATTGGTTAATAAAGGGAATGTTCACGGGTTTATAAGTAAGGAATACATCTCCATTGGTATGAGGCCTTTTGGAAAACCCGTGGACAATATCTACCATTGTGGAGGTTCGTGGTTCCTAACATGGTATCGGAGTCGTGTCCTTAATTTAGCAATGTCAATAGAATTCTCAAATGTCGAACAAAGAAATTGCTAACTTCGAAAGTGTAATCAAAAGTGACTCATGTGTCGAACAAATGGTGTACTTTGTTTGAGGGCTCCAGAGTAAGGAGTCGAGCCTCGATTAAGGGAAGGTTGTTCCCTTAGGGGAGGCTTTAGGGTGTCCTTTATTCGAGGAGTGGATTGTTGAGGATTGTTGGGAGGGAATCTCACCGAATGATCGTATGTGTTTATAAGTGGGGAATATATTTTCATTGGTATGAGGCATTTTGGGGCCCAAATCCATAAGAGCTTATGCTCAAAGGGGACAATATCATACCATTGTGGAGATCCGTGATTTCTAACACATGTTTCGTTTGATTCAGGGGAACAGTTCAATGCCAGATGAGATACATGAAATTATAAGGGCGGGCGCGATGGGAGTGAAGCTACATGAAGATTGGGGATGTACTCCTGCTGCTATTGACAATTGTTTAGCTGTGGCAGAAGAATATGACATTCAGGTACTTCTCTTTCAGTCTTGTGAAATTTTTCTATATCAGTTTGAAGCTTTTGAACATTGTTATTGAAGTTTTCTTGTTGCCCTTTTTGATTTTGTTAGGTAAACATTCATACTGACACCTTGAATGAATCTGGATTTGTGGAAGATACCATTGCAGCTTTTAAAGGAAGAACTATACACACGTACCATAGGTAAGAGCTTCGTCTTACTCTGATCGTCGGCATATTACGTGGTCAAGATAGGTCAGGTAGGGGCCCGAAAGTTAGTTGCCTCATCTATTTCTCTTCCACCCTTTCTCATGATATGGTCCTGCACAATTCCGACCATCGACTACGCCTTTCGACCTGATCTTCTGAAAGTTTGGGGTGTTGGTCGAGATCGGTTGGGTAGGGTTCCAAAGGTAGTTATTCCATTTGTCTCTCTTCCCCCCTTTCCCATGATATAGAGTTGCCCCAATCTATCTCTCTTCCACCCTTTTCCGTGATATAGAGTCTGGCACAATTCCGACCATCGACTGCACCTTAATTTCGAGCATCGACTATGCCTTTTGGCCTGATCTTTTGGAAGTTTGGGGGCATCGGTCAAGATAGGTTGGGTAGGGTCCCAACGGTAGCTATTCCATCGGTCTCTCCATCCTTTCTCGTGATATAGAGTTCCGCACAATTCTGACCATCGACTATATCTTTCGACCTGATTTTAGGTCCTGACTAGGCAACCATATATGTTGTAGCTTGCATTTGTGTGTCTTAAGGCAATATGTGAATCGTGCCTGCCCCATGTAACGTTTTGACCTTGAATTGTTTGGGCAGTGAAGGAGCTGGAGGTGGTCATGCTCCCGATATCATTCGAGTGTGTAGTGTGAAAAATGTACTACCGTCGTCGACTAATCCAACACGACCCTTCACGAGCAATACTATAGATGAACATCTTGACATGCTGGTACATAAAATATGAATGAAATTAGTTCCCAGTTCATAACTCATCCGACTTTCCCAGTGCAGTTTCGACTTAGCGTTTTATTTCATACAGATGGTGTGCCATCATCTTGATCGCAACATTAAAGAAGATTTGGCTTTTGCTGAATCAAGGATAAGAGAGGAAACAATTGCTGCAGAGGATATTTTGCATGATATGGGAGCAATCAGTATCATATCTTCTGATTCACAGGCTATGGGCCGCATAGGAGAGGTTCTCTTCTTACTGCATTTTACTTCCATTTCATATCATCATTGATTCACAATTTGGTTTGGTCAGGTGGTTTGTAGAACATGGCAAACTGCGCACAAAATGAAGCTGCAAAGAGGACCACTTGATTCCAGTAAACCGGACAACGACAACCTTCGAATCAAGCGATACGTCTCGAAATATACAATCAATCCAGCTATAGCGAACGGGTTTTCTCAGTATATTGGTTCAGTAGAGGTACTGTAATTTTGGTTCTCGAGTTCATTAGATATTACTCGATGAGCTAGAGACACCAGTTAATATGAATTTATACTCGAAACTTTGAAGGTCATATCGATTAAAACTAGTTTGTTCCTTTGGTTGCTTTTTTGCATCAATGATCTTATAATTTGTCCTGTCCATCCTACAGGTAGGTAAGTTGGCTGATCTTGTCCTGTGGAAGCCATCCTTTTTTGGGGCAAAACCAGAAAAGGTGATTAAAGGTGGTACAATTGCGTGGGCGAACATGGGCGATCCAAATGCGAGCATTCCTACACCCGAACCGGTAAATTTCTATTACCTCTCTCTTCACGACGTTTGGATCGTGTGACAGAATGAAAACACGATAGCAAGAGAACTCAACACTGGGTTTGAACGAAGAACTTCTACTATTCTCACGAGACAACAAAATAAACTAACATGACCCGATAGCATACGGTTGTCGAGAAATACTCGGATTTTGTACTACTAGACAGCAAAATAAACTAACTCTTTTTACTTTGTAGATACTAATGAGGCCAATGTATGGATCAATTGGGAAGGCAGGAAGTGGGAACTCAATTGCCTTTGTCAGCAAGGCATTGACTGTTCAAATCTCTATCAGTTTCTTCTTCTGCTGCTGTGAATTACTCTTAAACCTGAAGTGGTTTACTTTGTTGTGTGGCACAGGCGAGTCTTCACGCGGGAGTTAAGGCCATGTATGGTCTAAACAAGAGAGTTGAAGCTGTGGGGAGCACAAGGAAGTTGACAAAACTTGATATGCAATGGAATGATGCCCTTCCAAACATAACTGTGGATCCCGAAAACTACGACGTAATAGTAGATGGCGATGTTCTTACCTGCCCGCCCGTCTCGACCGTTCCGCTTTCGACCAACTACTTCCTTTTCTAGACTTGGTTCAGCTCCTGCCATTGGCTTACCCTCAACTTTTCGGTGTCTGTTAGTTCGTATCTATGTTTGATATTGAGACCAAACATAATAAGCGAAGATATCAGTTATGTGATAGGGAGGAATGCCTTTGTTTAAAAATAAATGAATAAATGCTTACCATCTTGTTCCATATATGAACTACTTACTGATCAATTTACTCAAATAAATATGATTTTGCTCATTTATTCTATGGATAGCTAAATTAATAAAATTATTAATATTTAATTAAAAATACGTAATAATATTTTATTAGAAATACAGTCTTGAGTCATTCATCTCGAGCTACTAAGTCAAGGCTAGTCAATTTGACCCATCTCGAGCTACAAAGTCAAGGTTAGTCAAGTTGGAGTTTGTATTAGTCAAGTTGGAGTTTGTAATAGTTGGCCAGCCTCAAGAAATTAATTCTAAGTTCTCAATGCTTTCGCGCTAGTCATGAATCCATGCTTTCGCGCTAGTCATGAATCCGTCCTAGGATATCTTGATTATCTTTATGATGGGTTGGCAACAACTCCAATTAGTATTTTTTAATTAATATTTTATTTCAAAAATAGGTATTAAATTTGACTTCAAAAATATTATTAAATTTCCAAAAAGGTTAAACTAATAGGCTTTAATAAAAAGTCATTAATTAGTCTATTTTATTAAACTATTTAAACTTTTATTAACACATTCCTTTAATATTAAATTTGTGAGATTATTCAACAAAATATCTTAAACAATTATTCCCAAATGGATTAGAATTTTTTTTTATAAGCTTTTAATTGTTGGATTTTTTATTTTACATTTTATATTTCAAAAATCATCAATCTAATATTATAAATAAATTTCTTTTTCGCGACATAAAATGGACCCGTTTAAAAAATGATGATGAGAAAATGCATGAATATACTCCCTGTCAATCATCATCTACCTTCAACATCTTCGTAGAAAAGAGAGCAGCGTTTAGCAGAACGTTAGAACCTTGCATCAACACTCATAGCATAAACTTTATCAAATACAATAACTTACCGAATCGATAGATAGATGTAAAATGACGAAAATAAAATAAGATACCGTAATCTAATGTTCAGAAAAACAACTATTCTGAAACGGGAAAGAAATCATTTTTTCTCATGCTGAACGCAAGGATTTGAGATCGTTCTACAGAAATTATTCAATTATTCAACCATGACCAAAAAACGCCTCGGCGATGGACTCGAGGTGCCATGAAGAACCTACTTGTCAGACCGGGATATAATTCGACAGATAATACAATGGTAAATAGGGTCATGACTTGAATGAGTGATTTTGTTCCAAACAAGTTCCCTGCCTAACATGACATCAACAATCAAGATTCGATATAGACGAAAGGGACAGGGACGAGAAGACGCTATGATATTCCCCAGCATGACAACAAATTGACTATAAACCAACCAGTATCAACCTATTATTCTAAAGCATCAGATCAAACTCATTATATACCGTAACAAACAATTCCCTTTCCCCTCTCAAATTCCATCACTAGACAGTTTGTTTCATTCTTACACCACTGCCAGGTCTAAAACCAGTTTTCAACCCACGACATCAGACGATAGAACGATTTCACAATACGTTTTCAAAACAACATTGAAGTCGTAACCATAAACCGACACTGTGAATAGCAACCAACAGTAAACACACTAGAAAGAACACCAAACATCAAATAAATATCAGGTTGAATGAACGCAAAATGCATTTTGAAAAGAAGATCAGATGCATAGTATGGTTGACACTAATAGCTAAGGGTTAGAAGATTCTCACTCAATCTCCGCCGAGCTTGATAGTACACTTATACACTTTTCGGCACTTCCAAGAAGAAAGCTGTCGAGCAAATGATTTAGGAACTTGAAAAAATGCAAACAAAAACAAAGTTGTCATATAGTACCTCAAGTGGGTGAATCAACAACTAAGTTAATAACTTCATAACACTTCCAGAGCAATGAAGGTAAGCTCCTCAACCTGCTAGCTTTGATACTGCAGTGACATTTGCAGAAAAATCACGCTTTCACACCAATCAAAAGAGAATAATAAGTGATAAAAGTCGATCCATTTTATACATTCCTTTGAAGAGTGATGGAACTGCTGAACAAGCTAATGCATACTTATTCTTTCTTTCAATAGCCAAAAAAAGAATTTGAAGCTCGTTCTACCCATGTCACCAAAAAAGAAATAATAATTACATCAAGTGGCAGCATGCAACACCAACGCGCATATGGATCAAATAGAAGGAAATCTATTTCTTGAATAAAAGCAAATAATGAGTTTAGAAATTCAAGTAATAAGGACTGCTAACTTTAGGTAAATATTATGGAGACAGAAACATGAGGGGAAGCTTGGTGCTCCAGATAATACATAATTCGCAATGTCTTCTTTTAATATGGAACTTTGCATCCATCAGCACCAGCAGTGATTGGAACTAAATTATACCCAAAGAAGTAGTCACTTAAATCACCAACAACCAAACACTGATTACATTTTAGAGGAAGAAGCCCGTAATAATAAGTCTTGTAAAAAAACCTATCCACAGTCCTAGTTGTAGAACCCAGATAAAAAAAACTTTTGTAAGAAAATAAACCTCTAAGGTGAATTAACTTCCATCTAGAATTTGGGAGAACTTGAAATAATGGGGTTAAAGGAACAAGATAAATCAGGCTTATAAATAAAAGCATATTTGGTAGACCCAACTATTAGGTAAGCACTGTAATAAATACAACGAACACTTCAAGTTGAATTTTCAAAAAACATGCACACAACCAAGATACTGATATAAAAAGCTTCAAAACATGATCCTGATCCTGAAGAGTTTTGCAATTAATTAATTACCTTTGAAAAACTACCGTTACTGTCATATTCTTCGCCAACGAGAAGCAAAGACCGCCCTCCCCTTCCCACCAACCATCTCTTGCAAACACAATTCAAATATTAAAAGGAGATATAATTGAACCAGGTAGGCAGTAAATCCATGGTGATCTAATATTATAAATGAAATTTATGGCCAATAGCCTAATTTTCAATAAAAATATGTTACACAATTAGTTTCTGCTGAAACTGACTTTAGCAAGAAAACAACAATGTTCCACACCTCGCCATGCAAGCCGTGTCTCACTGAAGCATTTTCTATATGATGACCAGAGGAGAAGAATAGACGTCAAGCTGCAATATATCTTCTTCAAAGAAGCAAAAAAAATACATATCTTGAACCAAATATCCATGAATGCCGTGCTAAAAGAGCACTAGTAATCTGTCAAACAAGATTCACAGCCTTCCTCCCTCACCTCAATCAGGTCCAATAGTCAGAGTTATTAAAAAAATAACTTCAGGGCAACCTCGTTCAAATTACCAGATCCCCTCTCAGCCAAACAAGCCAGATGTTCCCAATTCTCCTTGCTGCAACTCCTTTCTGCGCTGCTCTTCTAAGGGGTCTGGACTCTTCATTACTCTCCGGAAACGCCTACACAGGTATCATGCTATTGTTAATATTAAGTTTCAACAAAAGTTAAACCACAAACTCATAAGTCTAACAGCTGTCATACCTGTCCTGAGCATGCTGAGCAGGAAAAGTAGGCATGAATGCTTTAGACTTTGGAAGAGGAACTTCTGAGAACCATTCGTGATTAAGAGCGGCCTCAGCTGTAATTCTCTGCAGTAAGAAAACAAATATCAGTAGGCAATCATGAAAGTGGATGAGGAAATCAAAAGGAATTGATCATATATTTACCTTCTCAGGATCGTAAGTTAATAGTTTGTTCAACAAATCAAATCCTGAATCAGAAAGAACTGGCGAACCCGTGAATGATGTTGCAGGAAATTTCTTACGCAGTAAGTTGTACCTGAAAGAAACATGTCAGCAGTTAAAACGTGCTATGAAAGTTAACTGGAAGGTCACCAAATGAGGCCAGATAGCCAGACCAGAATCACCCAAAGCTGGAAGCCTGGGAAAACAGTGGGAAAAAATAAGAAAAAATGTGATTGTTATACTCGGATTCAGTGACATCAACAATACTTACTGGTGCTTAACAAAGTTGACCCGAACTCCTGGAAGATTGGAAAATCCAGGCCAAATTGTTTCATTTGGTGTGCCTAGCATTCGGAATATCTGCAATGTTCAAGGTAAGGGCATGAGAATGCACACAATAACATTGAACATAACAATTAATACACGCCAATCAACTAAATCTGAACACTCTAATGTAATTAACTATTTTACCTTGTCAAGTTGATCAACTTCTGTTTTCCCATTAAACAGTGGTTGCTTTGATAATAATTCAGCCATAATACAACCCAATGACCACATATCAATGGCTGTCGAATACTGTCTTGTTCCCAAAAGAAGCTCAGGTGCCCTGAAAACATAGAACATTTTTATTATTTACCTGTAAAAGAAAATTTTCATCTAGACTCGTGGCATGCATCTTCAACATAATCATCGGGCAAATTAATGCCACCAATAGTATAAAAGATAATATAAGAGAGTGGACATTAGAAATAGACATGGATAAGACATACCTGTACCAAAGAGTAACAACCATATGCGTATATGTTTTCAAAGGGCTCCCATACTGTCGAGCTAATCCAAAATCACAGATCTTCAACTCTCCCTGATTATTCAAGAGTAAATTTGATGTTTTTAAGTCCCTATGAAGCACCCAATTATCATGAAGATATTTAACACCCTCCAATAACTGTAGCATCAGACATTTGACTTCACTTTGACTAAATGGCTGCTTCATTGTCTCCATGAGTGCTTTTAGATCATGCTCCATGTATTCCATTACCATAAAAATGCTATCAAGGCTACTGCCCACCACCACTTCTTTTACATCAACAATTGAAGGGTGATGAAACGAAAGGAGAATGTTTATTTCTCTCAAAGAAGTCATTGGAAAACCTTCTCGCTCCTTTTCCATTTTTACTTTCTTCAACGCCACTATTTCCCCTGACTTTTTGTCTCTGGCTCTATATACAACACCGTAAGTTCCTTCATCAATCTTATTCAATCTTTCAAATTCATCAACACTTCTACAGCCCTGAAGCATATTTACATTTCGGGGGGGAGGGCCGCTGAGCTCTGCCTCCTCGGGAGATTCTGTCTCATCCTCAGAATCATTATCTAACCGGCTACTGCTAGTATCTGATCTATGAATTTCATCACCTCGCTCTGTGCCTTCAAACTTCTCAAAATCATTACCGAGGTAATGATTCCCACTAGATGATCGAGACCGATCACCATGTTCTGTCGATTCAGATGATCTTGTCCCTGCTTCAGAGCCATGTCTCATTACCTCCCCAATCTCTGGAGTTAATGATTTCCTTTGAAGTCGAATGCCCTCCAAGGACTCGGAAATTGGTGTTGTCTTCCTCCTTTTAGGGATTTCCTTGTCTAAAATTTCACCTTCATCACCGGGAGAGTTATTTCCAGCAGCCCATCTAGAGGATGAAATGTTTCTTGTGGGGACATAATCATCATCCCCAAGATTTTCTGCTTCAAGATCACTCTCCAATGGTTTCCTAATTGAAGCAGAATATGGCATCATTGGTGAACCACTAGCGGAAAATTCATCTGATCCAAGAGCAACAGAAGATTCAGCAAGTGAAGAAGGTTGCACATACTCGTGATCAATAGTTCTGACAGTGGGTACGGCATCAAGAGTATCCAATACCACATTAGGAGATAGCCGCTGCTCCTTAGGAATCGGCAGAGATGAATCTGTCACAGCCTTGGCGACCTTATTTCTTAGGGAAACAGTCTCTTCCTTGACGTCTCTGTCCCAAACTATCGGTGAGAACTTCCTCTTCTTCTCAGGTGGAGAACGAATTCCATTCTCCGCCACCTTTGCTGCCTCGCTATTCTTAAATTGTAATCCAGAATCGGTGGCATCGTCAGATCCACTCTCACTGGATAACTCACCCGGCTCCCTATCCATTGCCCTGACAAGAAAAACACTTTGATTGATTCCATGAGGCCCACCGCTGCTGCCAGAATCGCTTCTACTTGAAGAACGTACACTACCATTACCTAATTCCCTCTCCCTGATCTCCTTTGGCCTGACCCTAATTCTATCCCTAACCTCCCAACCTCGACTCTTATTGCTTTCACGGTTACGTCCCCGTCCCCGTCCCCGTTCATACTCTTCCTTCGCACTCACATCAAAACCGGAATCTCGGTCCTTCATATCATAGTCGCGATAACCCCCCATCCTCCCCGCTGCCATCGAAATCCCAAACCCTAGCCCAATAATTCCCAAAGAAAACCCTAAATCCCGAATTATTACAGTAAAAATATTCAGAAATCGGTCAAATAAATACAAGTCGAAACCCTAAATCCAAAAAATTCAGATCGCGAATAGAATCGCGAAGTGAACAAAAAACGAAGTAAAATCCACAAAAGACTCGTTAAATTTTCAACGAATCTCGTGGTGGAAACGGAAAAGTCGAAGAGCAATTCGAAGTTGAGAAATATACCCTTGAAATCGATTGCGCAAACTAAATAGCAACCCTAAAGCGCAATTGAATACGAGCTTGAACCCCAATCCGGACACTAGTATCAGACAAACAGCAGTATCAATGGAAGAAAAGCCCCGAATGCGAGTTTAAGAACCCTAGTCAATCGAGACGAAACAACCACGAACACGGAATGAAGAATAGGGAAAGTTTGCGATTCCGAGTATACACGTAGTGGACATGGATGATACGACGCCTCTCATAATTTTATTTATATTATTAGTTTTTTTTTTTTTTCTTTCTTTCCTAAATTGAATTAGTTTTAAATTATTTTTTATTTTTACCATTTTTATCGCGTTAAAATTTAATTTAATTATTTATAATTAACTTAATATTTAATTTTACGGTATATACAAGGTTTATATCCTAAAAATAATTTTAAATAATTAAAAATATCTAAACTAATTTATTATTTTTAAAATCATTTGTTAAAATATATTATTTATTATGAGACGTTTTAAATTAGATTCTATTTTCAATATTTTCCTATTTTTAAATAAAAATCAATAGTAGATTGAATATGTATTATTTATTTTTAGATCTTTTTCAAATTATTCATCTTTGAGACGAATTTCTAGTAATTAAAAATCAGAAGCCTCTTAAAATATTTATTGAAATTTTTTTTTTCTATCTTATAATTCTGGCTCAGTTCTTCGGTTCAACACAACTGTGTCGCACTCTAAAGAACAATCGAGTGGGAAACACTAGCCCTCCCTATTAACACCGAGAAAAAAATTTTGCAAGTATTTTTAAAACTTTTTTTAAAGCAAGTGTTTTTTTAAAACCAAATATTAACAGTCAAAAATTTTAAATTTCTTTTAAAAGAGAAGTGTTTTTTTAAACCAAATATTAACTTGAGTTCTAAATTTTTAAATTTCTTTTAAAATTTAAAAGTGCTTTTCATTTGAATAATATTTTTTTTAGTTTAAATAAACTATTGAAATGTTTGAAAAGTATTTTTTAATTAAATGAATTTTTTTTTATTAATTTAGCCTATTTTCTTTAAATCAAATAAAAAATTAAAGTTTAAATTTAATGAACCTAATTTATCCATATTTAATTAACATAATTTATAACCAAATAATTATATACGTCTAGTAAAATGATTTAGGTATTTTAGAACTGTGTAATCTCTACTATAAATACTGTTCCATCTCATAAGTTGTCATCTGAAACTAATTAACCTAAAAATTATTCTAATTCAAATATAAATAATTAAATTTTAGAAAATATGATAAAAGAGTTTAAAGGCTATAAACATACATAAAATTCCACATAAAATCTTCAAAAATAAAAAAAAAAATAAAAAATTAAAACATTAAGCATATAAAATAAAGAACAAGTGAGTACTACCAGCAGATAGAGGGCAGCTTGAAGGAGAAGGAAGAAGGCAAATGGCCAGTCCTCTTTACATAATCAGATTTCTCCCATGTCTTTACTGCTTTCTCGTTCAGCTTTGCCTCTGCATTTGCTCGCCTCTCTTCCGCCATTCTCGTCGCTCTCGCAAGCTTTTTCGCCATCTTCTCCTGCGCCCGACTCTTCATTCTCTCCGCTTTCACCTGAGCCAAAAATCGTACGAATTCAATTGGGTTCGAACCTTTTATTCTACGTTCTAATGGGTTATGAACTTAGTTACCTCTATTTTTCTCATCTCCGTCTCTGCTTTTCGCTTCTCCTTGTTTTCCCACGCTTCTATCTTCACTTCTTCCCGCTTAAATCTATGATTATTGGATTTATAAGACATTACAAAAAATGCAAGAGGTAAATTTAAAAATCTTAATTACGTCAAAAAAAAAAAGTGACACTCGAGAGGTACATGAATGAACTAAAATTACATCTGAATGAGAGCAATTGCGAGGGTAGAACGACCAAGAAAGACTTTAAAGAAATAAAAGTTACTATATATGCTAACAAAATAACTTGTGGTAAACGTGTTTTGTTTAGAGCAATCATATGTTGAGTGACATCGCAAAAATTTTCCAAGAAAACATGTGAGCAAGGAAAAAAAAACGCACTGAAATGACTTGTGTTGGTATGTGGGAATAGTTTTCAATTTTGGAAGCTAGAATTAAGTGATGTGACTATGTTGTAGTGGATGGAGGAGAATATCGAGGAGGGTATAGAGAAAAATATGACTATGTCATAGGGGATGGAAAGGGAATACCGGGAAGGGATATAGGGAAACTATGATCGTGTCACAGTGGATGACGAGAAATGTCGGGAAGGGTTATAGGGAAACTATGATTGTGTCACAGTGGATGACGGCGAATGCCGGGAATGGTTATAGGGAAAATATGATCATGTCACAGTGGATGACGGAGAATGTCGAGAAGGGTTATAGGGAAACTATGATTGTGTCACAGTAGATAGCGGGGAATATCGAAAAGGATATAGGGAAAATATGATCATGTCACAGTAGATGGAGGGGAATACCGGGAAGGGATATAGGAAAAAATAAGATCATGTTACGTGGATGGAGGATAATACCGAAAAAAAATATAGGGAAAATATGATCATGTCGCAGTAGATTGATGAAAATATCAGAATGGAATATAAGAAGCATAAGTAATATGACCGTGTTGCACGGAATAAAAGAGAATACTAGAGCAATCAGATACCAAATGACAAAAGATTCGGATTAACTACGAGGGGTAAAATAGTAAAAGTGACCCTTATAGCTTAACTTTTATTCCAATGCGATCTAAAAAACTTATGGGCGAAAAGAAATGTGTGCAAAGCAAAGCGATTACCTAGCCATGTATTTGGCTCGTTCCGCTTCGTCCCAAGCCATTGCCCTAGTTTCTAGCGAGTTCATCTTCTTCGCTTGATCAGAATCCCGATTTTCCTCACTAACTCTTCCGCCATTTGATTCTTCACCACTCTGAATCGTGTTCGATTCTACTCCGACATCATTGCCCTGAATCCTCGGCTGAAATCTTTCAGTACCTTGCTTCGCCCGATCGAACATCGCCGGAGTCAACGATCCAGACGATATAGGGCTACGCGCCGTCGCCGTCGCCGTCGTGCCTCGAATCGGCGTCGCCGTTCTGGAAGGCTCTTGGCTAGCAATCGGAGTCATCTCCGTTCCCGTATCCCTCACGCATATTGACCTAACAGCCGCCGCTGGATTCTCAATCTGTTTCTCGATTCGCAAAATTGAATCGCGACAATCGACATTCTTCGTCTCTGCTTCAAATTGATTCGCATTTTGTTGTTGTTCTTCCTCGTCGTTGCTCGAGTAATCCTGCTCTTTCTGTGGTACATAAGCTATAAGCCTCAAATCGTCTGCGTTCGAGTTTCTCGGTGCGGTTTTCGATTGATTTTTCTCTCCGCCTTTCGAAAATCCTACAATCCATTTCTGCGCATCGTCCCATTTCGATGGCGTTGGTTTTCCTAACGCTGTGCGATGATGTGAACCTCGGTGCGGTTTTATTGGCTCGTGATTATAGCAGCCTTTATCCTCCACTGGCCTCATTGTTAAGCTTCAATCTACTAATCTTCTGAAGAACAATGAACATCAAAGGTAAGAACACAAAATCTGCACAGGTTCAGATCTATTGCTTAGATCCAAGTTGTCGTCCGCCATGGATCTCTGATTTGAGATCCAGGTGAAGTGAACTCTGAGGACTAATGAAACAGAGTAAAAGGGCAGAGGATTAGATACAGAAAAGGAAGTGAAATTTGAAGCTTCATTAATGGAGTAAAGCTTCAAATGGCAAGAATGTCATGTGAGCTTGTATGGCTAAAGAAAGCAAATGGAAAGAGCGATTTGAGAACAGCCATGGAAGTTTGGGAAGCTGCTGAGGTGAAGATGAAAATGGAGTTTTGAGATCCCCATTGGAGGAATTAAAAAATTAAATGCATAGATCGACGCCTAATTCCGACCAATTACTTTGAAGATATGGTTAAAAAAACATTAAATAATCAAATATTTTGATGGGAATTGGAATCTTGTTGATTTGATATAGAAATTTGGATTCAGAATAACTCAAATAGGGTTCATAATGTGGGGTTGTTCATTTACCATGCCCGTGAAACATTCACATATCACAATACATTATTAACATATGTTACAAACGTTAAATTTTATTAAATTTCATAGTAATATGTAATTTTCATAACAATAGATCTCAGGTCGTTGGAGAGGGAAACTAAGTGTGGAGTAATTTTCATAACAATAGATCTCAAGTCGTTGGAGAGGGAAACCAAGTGTGGAGTATAAGAGCGTGGAAACTTCTCTGCTGGACGTGTTTTAAAATTGTGAGGCTGACTGATACGTAATGGGTCAAAGCGGACAATATCTGCTATTGGTGGGCTCGGGCTGTTATGAATGGTATTAGACCCAGATAGCAGGTCGATGTGCCTGCTGTCGGCAAGCAGACATTGGTGGTCTTTGATTTTTACAAATGGTATAAGAGTTGGACATTGGGGGCGATGTGCATGTGAGGAAACTAGGCTTCCACGAGTGGGCTTGAGCTGTTACAAATGGTATCAAAGCCAACATGAATGGTATAACAGTCGGACATTGGGGGTGGTGTGCATGCAAAGACATTGGGCTTCCATTGGTGAGCTTGAGCTACTACAAATGGTATAAGAGTCAAACATCGGGGGCGGTGTGCATGCGAGGACACTGAGCTTCCACTGGTGGGCTTGAGCTATTACAAATAGTATCAAAGCCGACATGAATGGTATAAGAGTCGGACATTGGGGACGGTGTGCATGCGAAGACACTGGGCTTCCACTAGTGGGCTTGAACGGTTACAAATGGTATCAAAACGAACACAAATGGTATAAGAGTCGGGCATTGAGGGCAGTGTGCATGTGAGGACATTGGGCTTCCACTGGTGGGCTTGGAGCTGTTACAAATGATATCAAAGCCAACCTGGAAACTGTATGAGCTTCCACTGGTGGGCTTGGAGCTGTTACAAATGGTATCAAAGCCAACATGAAAACCGTATGACACCGAAGTCATCAAGACCCTAAGAGAGTGAATTGTGAGATTGATAGAGTGAAATTGCTATCTCTAGTTTTAGATTCCTCCAAACCTTCTGTGCTAATAGTGAATTGAAAGACGGTTGTCGTAACGGTAACGAGCGGAAGATTGGGATTACGATGGACACGTGGACGGTAGAGGTTGGGAAACGTGTCAGTTACCCAGGAGAGCTGAGATTTTATAATGAGGTTTTAATGAGGTGGTGGGGACCTTTTCACGTGGCAGTGTGGGGCCAAACTTATGAGATCTGAACCGTACATTTCTTTTTGGATTAAGAAATTATTAAATTATTATCTGACGAGATCTTTGGCTGAAAAAGCGATGTCGAAGACGAGGAAATCAACGAATCAATTTCCGCCACGTGGCTCGTGCTTTTGTCTCATTCGATTTGGACTCAAGGGAAATTGGGCCGGGCTAGAAATGGACCATATTGGTATTGGGCCTTGTCGGAAACGAAAAGCCCAAATATTCATTGGGTCGGACACAGTCCTCTAAAAGGATTCGAACGACATGTCGTTGAAGAACTACAACAGAAAGCAGGTTTCTTGCGTGACTGTTAATTGCTTGAACGTCGATGGCGATCTCCTGAGCTTATTCTCTGTTACAGACATGGGGTTTTTAGGGTTTTTCAAGAGGTTTAATGGCCTCCAGAAATTTAATGCCTCACTTCGAGCAATACCACTTGGGTACGTTCAGAGCAGAGGCTTATCAAATTCCAAGCTTTTCCATGGCGGCGAAGAAACTGCGGTTCCGGTTTTAATTGTCGGTGCAGGACCTGTAGGCCTCGTCCTTGCTATTCTTCTCACGAAATTAGGTATTTCTAGTCCTTCTGTCCTTGTTTTTCTCGGTGATGAAAGAAATGGGGATTCTTACAATGTTTACATTTTACTAATTTGTGTTTGCTCTGTTATTCTGTGAAAATAAAACGAGGATAAGTTAATTGTTGGTTCATTGGAAGTGGAAACGAAAGGAAAATTCAAGTTGGTATTAGAAATGCTATTATATTGATAGTTCTATAATAATTTTTATGCTAATTTCTTGTAGGGGTCAAGTGTGCAATTTTGGAGAAGAACACAAGTTTTTCTAATCATCCGCAAGCTCACTTCATAAATAACAGATCAATGGAGGTGGATTGAATTTCTATTTATGAGATGCCACTTGATGTATGAGTTAAAGATTCGAAGTAATGTGTTTATGCAGAATTGATTGATAGGTATTTCGAAAATTGGATGGACTAGCAGAGGAGATACAATTACGCCAACCGCCTGTAGATTCATGGAGAAAATTCATATATTGTACTTCACTGAAGGGTACAATTCTTGGATCGGTGGACCATATGCAACCTCAAGGTATGACTATGTTCGCGGTTACTTTACTTGCATGACTGTTAGAACACTGTGATAGTAATTCAAATAAACTTTATGGCTCAATTAATAATTTCACTGCTATTTGTACAATCTGATACTTTATACAAAAGTTACCATTAAGACATTTTATTCAATGTTTTTTAGTTAGTCTGATAGTTTTCCTTTCTAATGATCCTTCTTTTGGATGTGGCAATAAATGATTTTTCCTGCCTCTATGCAAATGAGTTCTTTAGTGGTTGCAGAAGAGAAGAGGGTTATGTAATCTTGTTGGACACATGCCGCTAAAGACTTCGGCAGTTGTTAGACTCATTGGATTTAGACTTTCCTGTTTAGTGCTAACTTCTCATCGTAAATAGGTAGTGTAGATGTAAAATTCTATCTACTAGAAGTATCAGGCAAGGGAATTGGTTTCTTTAATCATGTTGGACATGGGCGCGCTAAAGGCTTCGGCAATTGTTAGCCTCATTGGATTTAGGCTTTCCTGTTTAGTGCTAACTTCTCGTCATAAATAGCTAGTTTAGTACTAGAAGTATCAGGCACGGGACTTGGGTTCGTATTAGGCTGCTAACAAACTAAATTCAAAAGTATCTTCTCCTTTTTGAAAGAACTTCTGCCAATGGTAGTAATGAACTTTTTGGTTCCTTTTATTTATTTATTTATTATTATTATTTGTTTAATCGAAAACAGATTTTGAGCACATTATCAGCCCGGTTTCTGTTGCACATTTCTCCCAATACAAATTAAACAGGTTACTACTTAAGCAACTTCAAAATCTTGAGTTTCAAGTCTGTTCACCAGATAGCTCGGAGGGCCCCTGTATAGTTAGAGAAAAGCAAATACTTATGGGGCATGAGTGTGTTTCTATTGGTGTCACTGATGATGCTGTGACCATGACTGCATCTTATCTCAAGGAAGGGAAGCATATCGAGAGGAGGAATATATGCAGTAATATCCTTGTTGGTGCAGACGGTGCTGGAAGTACTGTCCGGAGGCTTGTAGGCATAGAAATGAAGGGTGAAAAGGACTTACAAAAGCTTGTAAGCATCCATTTTTTTAGTAGAGAGCTTGGTGAATATCTGCTAACTGAGAGGCCTGGTATGCTATATTTCATCTTTAACACTGAAGCTATAGGGGTTCTTGTTGCTCATGATCTCAAGCAAGGGGAATTCATATTGCAGGTATTGCCACCATCTTGATAATGCTTACTCATGTGCATCTTAGACTTAAGCTGTTATTTCTTATCCTGTAGGTACCATTCTATCCTCCTCAACAAAACATTGAAGATTTCTGTCCTAAGGTAATTTTATCCACCATCTTTGTGCTGAGTATGTTGAATATGAAAAAAAAAAATGTTGGATTCAGTTCTAGCGAGTGAGATATGTTATTCAAGTTACATTGCATATCCCATTATATATGATTGCATTTTCAAACGATTAACCTGCAAAAGTAGTATGTATAAATGCAGATCATATTTTCTTTTTAAAGTAAATGGATTCAATTTCTTGTAGATGTGTGAGGAGATTATCTTCGATTTGGTTGGTCTAAACCTCTGTGACGTAGACGTGCAAGATGTAAAACCTTGGATTATGCATGCTGAAGTCGCTGAGAAGTTCATATCCTGTCAAGGTCGTGTATTACTTGCTGGTGATGCTGCTCATCGATTTCCTCCAGCTGGTGGTTTTGGTTAGTATTAATGTTTTATGCTATAAAACTGCTTGTTAGGATTTATAATGCTATCCGTTGTTTTGGCTTATCGTTTCCATTGTTAATATTATCTTGGCTAATTTATAAAAATAGACAGTTCAAGTTAATTGTCATAAATATTAAAACACACACATATATATGGAAGACTAGTCTTATTGTCTGTTTCTTACGTGGAATTAGTTTCAATTTCTCTCAGTATTAGCTGGGGACAGATAGCTTGTTCTTCTAAAAGGATCAGAGATTAAATTTTAAATAACTTGTCTATGAAAAGTTCCAAAACGAAATTGAAGAATCTGTGTCATGCTTATAACTTGGTAAATTAGGCCCGTGAAGTAGGGACACTGACATGCATGATATACAGGCATAATGCAGTACAAACACTTTGACCACATAATTTTGTTAAAAAATTAACAGAAAATGTCGGGACGTCCAAAAATTATTTTTGAAAAATTTGTTACGTAAAGATTTGGGATTATATACTTGTAATGTATATTCATCCATTCATTTTCTTAAAAAAATTGATAATTACAAAGTAAACTAAAGATATCTCCTAGGACATAAGATTTTCTAACAGTGAAGTATGCTCGAGTCTTTTAAACAAAAAAGCTTGTATCTCCAACATTGTTCCCCTATCTCCTCCTCCCATCTCATTGGATTTTGTAAGGTGAAATCTATTTGTTCTCTTCATTTAGTTCTTATTTATTTCTCATTTCTTGATGTAAATTTTCTGTATCTTCTTTTTAAAAAATTCTGTCTTCTCTACACAATATGTTTCACAGTGATCCAAGTGTTTCTCAATGTGTCTTGAATGTGTTAGAAACTTAAAAAGATAATAATCTCTCTCCAAATGTGCTTGACATGCGTGTAAATTGCTCTTGTTTGATACTTAGTACCAACATTATGCTCAAAATAGAGTGTCCAAGCTTCCTAGGCTGAATCAAGATCAGTTAAATAAAAGAAAAGAGAAAGTCAAATGCACATATTTTTTTAATGTATTTTTTATTGATTTAAAAAACGTAATGAAAACCAAAACTCAGGACGTTTTCATGCATCTTATGATGTTGATGTATGATTGATGCAGGAATGAATACTGGAATTCAAGACGTTCATAATCTTGCCTGGAAATTAGCTGCAGTGCTACAGGATATTGCATCACCTTCAATATTAAATACTTATGAAATGGAAAGGAAGCCGGTAATCTTATAATCGTTTTTACTCTTTTTCTGTCATTGAATTTTGGTTGGAAAGTTGCCTGAGTAAAATATTATCCACGTTGCACTGCTTGGCTGTTACAAACACGAATGCTAAAGGAAAGATGAGAATGACCATAAAATACTTTACAAGAGAAAATTTAAACACCAAAATGGTGTCTCTCAAACAACCTTTAGTATTCAAGTTAGATCAAAACTTGAGTTGTCATATCTGAGTAGTAGAAAGGAAGTGTACCTCAATCATGTTCATCCAACCCCCTATTTAAAGAAGGGTAGTGATGGTACTTGTAGCTATTGGAAATCATTACTCTTGTGTTGAAGACACATCTCATCATCGAGCTAAACTCATGCTTTAAAGGAGATCCTATTAAGCTCCTCACTTGGGTACAGGGAGCATCACATATGGGATGAACTCTAACTTTATCAAGCTTGTTTTGCTTATCTTCTTTTACTATTCGCCGGGACGCATGCCTATTTGGTGAAGCTTAGTATGCTGACGGTATTATACTGTTCTATGGATGACACCTGCCTTATTGGCATGGCCGCATGTGTGCTCATCCGTTTATGCTCTGCTGAGGATGAGCACGTACCTAGCCTAACCTGGTGTTCTCATCCCACCATGCTCTTGAACAACATTCTTTGCTGAGACAAGTGTGCTCATCCTGTTGTGTTGAGTTATATGAGTAGAAGTAATGGTCTTGATTCCTCCTTGTGGCATCATTGGCTATTGGTACTTTGAAAATTTCACCTATAAAAGTAACTGTTTACACCTAACAGAGAGATCATCACCAGCTTCAGATTGCTCTTGAGGTAAACGTTATTGCATTCTGTCCAAGTATGGGCGGCCATGCCAAATTTGGTTCGTCGTATATGTTGGAACTTTCTCCTACCGTGGGCTCAGTTTTTTAAGAAATATGTTTCACGATGCAAAGATGGCAAGTGATTGATTTTCTCAACAAATCTGAGTAGTTTAGTCAATTTCGATCAAACAACTGTGGAGTGGAGTTGGGACTTTAGTATAAATATGTGGTCCTCTTCACTCCAATTAACTCATTTGAGAATAGAGTTGAAAGATCCCACGTTAGTTGGAGAGGGGAACAGAGCATTCCTCATAAGGGTATGGAAACCTCTCCCAAGTAGACGCGTTTTATAACCTTGAGGTGAAGCCCTTGAAGGAAAAGTCTAAAAGGGACAATATTCGTTAGCGATGGGCTTAGGCTGTTACAAATGTAGGGTTCGAAGATTGTGCACACATTTAAGCCATATAGTCTTTCTTGTTTCTCCTTGGGCGGTGCCAACGTGAAGCGAGTCAGCTCAGGCAGCTTCCTAAATAAAATTCAGCAACAAGTTCTCTAATTGATTCTTGACCTCTACTGTCACTTCCTATTCAGATAGCACTACTCAATACAGCCCTTAGCGTTAAGAACTTCAAAGCAGCCATGGAAGTACCTGCGGCTCTAGGTCTGGATCCAAAAATTGCGAACTCCGGTAAGTAGAAAGCATCATCTAATTTTAATGTCACTCTGTAAAACACTCTCAGCTTATCTTTACCATATTGGTTGTAGCATCTAAGCCTTTTTCAATACAGAGAATAACTTCCTTTTTCCTTAACTTGGCAGTGCATCAAGCAGTTAACCATGGCCTTGGTTCTGTTTTATCATCCTCACTACAGAGAGAAGTTCTGGATGGAATTTTTAAGATAGGTCGTTTGCAGCTCTCAGATACTCTTCTGAACGATAAAAACCCGGTTGGATCTTCAAGGCTTGCAAAACTCAGTCACATATTTGATGAAGGGAAGAGCCTTCAACTTCAGTTCCCTGCAGAGGATCTTGGTTTCAGGTATAGCATATATTCAAACTCAATGCATGAGCCAATTTTACCCATTTGATAATCGTTTGGCTTTTAAAAATGAAGGTTGTAAACACTATTTTCAACTATTTCTTTCTTTCTTTTATTACGTACTTTTAAGATCGTTTTCAAAATCCATTCCAAAAATTGAAAGCTAAAAAAGTTAGTTCGTTAAAATTTTGTTTTTGTTTTTGGAATTTGGCTAACCGTTCAAACCTTCTTTTTAAGTTTGGAAACCATACACAATTTTCATAAATGGAAAATTAAAAATGAAATAGTTAAAAGATGGAGCATTAGATGTTCGTTTCCCTCCAGCATTTCCTAGTTTAGCAACGGGTGCATCGAACTATAAACGAAAGAAAAGCTCCTTCAGTGTGGCATCTGGTTTAATGATGGCTTAATTATATTCAATTCAATCATATCCATGGAATTAGGTACTCTGAAGGGGCACTTCTTCCGGACAATAATCAACCTGGTGGTCGAGAAGAGCCTACAGGTCGTCGGAGAAGGTACATCCCTTCTGCAGACCCAGGATCAAAGCTGCCTCATATGAATGTGAGGGCATTGGCCAGTATGGTACGATGTTCATTCCCATTTCCCCCTCGTACTTCCTACTGTATCAGATTTAACCAACTGTAGTCAGTCTTCTTAAATGAAGCTTTCCTTCATACTAAATGGCCATCTAAATATAAAAAATGGTTAAATTATAAATTTGTTCCCTATGGTTTTAAATTCATATAGCAGAAAGATTAAATATATAGGACGTGATCAAATATCGTCTTATATCTTATTGTACTCGACGTATGTGTTCATTTTTATATTATTGATTTACTTTGTTTTTTTGTCTAACAACGTTTTCACATTTATCAATTTTTATATATCGAAATGAACGATTCAATCATTTATTGTCAAAAAGAATAGTCACAGTAGGTTTTTAGGGGAATTCTAACTTACGAATTTTCTTTATTTCCATCCTTCCCTTGGCTTCAAACATCATTTAGTGAACTAAATGATCTCTCCTCTTAAGAGTCGTTTTTGTTGCATTGCTTGACAACTGCGCTGTTGCTAGATAGTTGAGTGGTTTTTTCATTTGGTCACCTAAACTGGAAATGGGTTTATGCAGGAGGTGATTTCTACTCTTGATCTTGTATCCGGAGATAAAGTCGAATTCCTTCTCATAATAGCACCGCTACCGGAGTCTTACCGTCTTGCTCGTGCAGCTCTCATGGTAGCTGAGGAATTCAAAACTTCGGTTAGGGTATGCATTTTATGGTCTGCTGATATAACCAGGATTGAATCAAGCAGCAAGGAAGAACTAACACCATGGGAGAACTACATTGATGTTCAAGAAATTCGGCAACCATCCACTTCAACAGCATCATGGTGGGATGTCTGTCAGATGACTGACAAGGGAGCGATCCTAGTTCGGCCTGACGAGCATGTTGGTTGGAGGGTGAAGTCTGGTGTTTCTGGTGATCCAAACACAGAACTTAGAAGAGTTTTTACCACTCTGTTGAAGTGATTATTTTCTATTCTTATGGGGCATTACTTTGTGATTGGTTTTAAGTCTATATAGGAAGTGCAGTATTTCTTGCCATTGGCGAATAATTTTTATTGGGAACTTGGGGCACATTACAGAACGAAATGTACTTCCACAGGAATTCAACATTATACCATTCAAACTTCAAAATAAAGATTCTTACTTACACAGAAGAATTAGATTTGATATTTGTTCATACACGTACTATTATTATGAATATGTGCTCAGATGTTTGAAATCTCACTCGCACGTATTGCACTCGGGGGAAAATATATGGTCACCTGTACATTTTCTTTTCCAATGATAGAAGGCCAATTCTTGTTGCATTGCACAAGATGGTGCCGTCTCACTTCAAGTGTCTTTCTTCATAGTCAAATCTGATGATACACTTTGGTGATGTTACCTACCAAATCAAAAGCCTGCTACATGATCGAAATCGCTCAGGTCAGTGAGGACCAAGTAACCTACTCCAACTTTCTCGCTTTTATCTAGATAAGAGTTTCTTCTATTTAATTCAAATTGCGATATTTTCAAGTTGGAAAGGTAGATTTAGTTCAAGGGCGGAGCTGTGTTTGGAAGAGAATCTTCCAACATGGTGCTAAACATATAAAAGTTCGATATCATAATAAAGTACGATAAGATATGAACAATCAGGAGTTTTTATCAATAAAGAAGTAATAATTTAGTCAGATGAGCCTCAGAAGTATTGCCTTCGCCCTTATATTCAAAACCAGATGAATCAAAATTGACTGGAAGCATGTGCTATTAGAGCTACCTAAAACAAAAAAGATGCTAAGAACTATATGTTTGTTTTCTGATTCACTGCAAGTGTTGGTGCAGCTTTTGTTGGTCCAATGGCACTAAATACAGCAATCAATCAAACAATTATAATCAAATATCTTACTGATCAGAGCTTTATGTGCAGAAGACCGTATTCACAAGAATAATCTGACACTGAAGTTTCCACCAACCAGCCTTCATTAATGACAAGATTTGAGCTACCGACTGGTTACGGCTTCATCTATTTCATCATCATAATGTTCAAGACTTAGTTATTATGATTATCAAATGGCCAATAGAAGAGGTGATAATACCAAGTAAGCCTCCAGCTACAACCTGTAATCAAGTTAAAAAAAAGGCCTCAATTCTCTTTTGGAATCCTCACTTCTCTTCTCTAGTAGATAGCATAAAAGAGCTACAAATAATGAATATCCCTCAAGTGTGTCTTATTTGCTCTTTGAAACCTCCCCAGCCAAAAAACACAAAAAAAGTGCCACGAAATTGCTAAGCATTCGTGAAGCCAGTTATTCAAAGGGCAACCCACAATGTCTATATCATCTCCAGTTCAGCATTATACCAAAGATGATAGTAAAAAGACAATGATTAGCCAAGCAGCAGTCGTTCAACATCTGTCTTATCATTATACCAGGTTTATCAAGTTTTACTAATCTTTAACAGGCACATGAAGGTCATGGAAGCCAGAATTTGCAGTCAAATAACAATTTTTCATCTTATCTCAGTTGATTTTTACCCGTTTAATTAATTGTATAAAGGTCAGGTCTAGTCATAAACTACACCGCCTACTTAATGTTGAGAATTGTTGGGAGAGAATCCAACATTAACTAATTAAGGAGATGATCATGGATTTATAAGTAAGGAATACATCTCCATTGGTACGAGGCCTTTTGGGGAAACAAAAAATAAAGCCGTGAGAGTTTACGTTCAAAGTGGATAATACCATACCATTGTGGAGGTCGTGATTCCTAACATGGTATCAGAACCATGCCTTTAACTTAGCCATGTCAATAGAATCCTCAAGTGTCGAACAAAGAAGTTGTGAGCCTTGAGTGTGTAGTCAAGAATGACTCAAGTGTTGAACAAAAAGCGTAATTTGTTCGAGAGCTCCAGAGGAGTTGAGCCTCAATTAACGGGAGGCTATTCAAGGGCTTCATAAGTCTCAAGGGAGGCTCTATGGTATACTTTGTTCGAAGGGAGGATTGTTGAGGATTGTTGGGAGAGAGTCCCACGTTGGCTAATTACGGGGATGATCACGAGTTTATAAGTAAGCAATACATCTCCATTGGTATGAGACCTTTTAGAGAAACAAAAAACAAAGCGGTGAGAGCTTACACTCAAAGTGGACAATATTATACCATTGTGAAAGCCGTGATTCCTAACACTTAATACAATATTAACAAATTGATTAACGTGTCAATTTCATAGACAAGAATCTCCTAATAGACTGCACAATGTCACCTTACCTGGGGAGGGGTGTGACCAAGAAGTTCTCGCAGTGGTCTGCTCTCAGCCAAAGGATGTTCAGCAGGAAGCTCGTAAACAATTTGATTTAAAACCTACAAAATCAAACACAGTCAAGAAAAAAAGATAAGCTTAAATATACAAAAACAATACCCAAATGAGAGCAATTAAGGACTAAAAAAGGAAGAGGAGGAAGGGAGGAAGGGTTGAACAAGGAAGCACAGATGAACCATAGAACCTCTGCTTGGCGCCCAGCTTGTAATCTTACACCAGTTGCATCGTACATTACCTGCCACCAAATTCTCAATGTCATACATCATCTTAGAATGGTTCCAAGATCTTTACAATTTTTACTCAAAATGGTATCGAAAAATGAACAGGGAAACCATACAACACAGGCTAAGATCAATGCAACAGCAAAAGCTGAAGCTCCAAAGCCTTCTTGAAGGCCAATGGCTACAGCAAGAGCAGAAACAGTTGAAGAATGAGATGAAGGCATTCCACCAGATCCAACTAGTCTCTTAAAATCCCATCGCCTTTCCTTATACCTGCAATGTTACAAGAGCTTAAAAGACCATAAATTAAAGTCTTGAACAAGAAAAAGGAATCCAAAACCAATAAAAGCTTCTAAAAGTGCTTGTTCATAAAGCTATAAACAAAACACTTTTTCTGATTAGGACGACGGAGGGAGAACAGATCACAGAATCCTATAGTAGATGCAAGAACAGTACACGAACGACTCATAATTAGACGAGCTACACAAATTTAAAGAAACCTAATATTATCTCAGAACAATTGTTTTCGTCATATAGGGTTTGCAATATCAAGGCTCAACGCGACAAACACAGGCAGCCAGAATCAATTAGTAGAAAGCTCATACGTAATGGGTGAAAAGCAAGAAATGGATCGGATCCGAGAAGCACGATTATAATGGAAAGTTGAAGAACAATACCAAGTAGTGAAGAACTTGATGGACTGGGCGATTGCGAAGGCAACGAGAGCAGAAATGATGGGGAAATTCATGAGAATGGTTGAGGAAAAGGAAGATCGGGGCGTTGCAGTGGAAAAACTGTTGGGATTATGAAGAGAAAATTCAAAATCTGGGATTGGAGAAACGAAATCAATGAGGAAGGGGGAAGATTTGATGTTATGCGGAGAGATGGTTAGTTGGTGAAGGAGGCAAAACGGAGGGAATGGGACAGCTTCGGTTCCATTGCCTGATTTCTTCTCAATGTTCTTATTCTTCAATTAAACCAACGTTTTTTTTTTTTTTTTTTTTTTTTCCAATTTCCAATTGGATCTCTACAAACTGAATTATTGACTCAATATTCTGTTTCTAAGAATATACTTTTTTTTATCCCATAATTTTTATTCAGATTAAATTTTCGTCCTTATAATTTTATAAAGTCTTTTAAAATATTCTTTAATTATAAAACTATGTACGGAATAATTCTAACCTTAATTAAATTATAGTTTTTTCGAGACATTTCAAGCCTTGGCTACAGATCGTATCAGAGATTTTTCTTTTTATGTTTACGAATTATATTTATTATGCATTTAAAATTAAGGGTGTTCGTCCTATGCATCCACTGGAGTTATTTAATATCCTCATTTTTTTTCTTTTCGAATTATTTTGCTTACTATATATTGTAGCATTATAAACATTATTATTACTCTTACTTCTATCGGGATAAATCTGACTCTTTCCTCTTTCCCCTATTCCCGCCTACGTATATGGAATATTTTAAGAGGTCAACATCTTTATTAGTCCCAAGGTTAGAGGAAAGAATAGGGAAGGCGATTTCACTGTATTTCTGAAGACGGTTGAGTTAGATTGAGTTTGAACATTTTTTAGACTCACAATTTTTTTTTTCAACTAAAATGGTCTTTAATAAAACTAAAATGTTGGTAAAATAAATGTTTATTTACTTTCGATATATTTAATTCAAATTTACAATTCACGATGAATATATATATTTTTAAAATTTTCTATTTTTTTTAAGAGTTAAGAAAAAAATAAACAATTTAAATAAAAATAAAATAAATATATACAGATATAATTTCATGTAATTTTAACAATAAATTTAGATTGATTCTACTCATAGAATTTTTATTTATTTGAATCCGATCCAAACAAAATTGATTTGGGTCATCAAAATTTTTAAACACACCTATTTAATTTTTTTTTTTGTAAACACCATAAAATAAAACAAATAAATTAACATAACCAATAAATATATTTTTTCTAACTTGAACCAAACTCATGTATTATCAACTAAAAGATTCATGCCAAAAATTTATCTTAAAATTAAAATTAAAAAAAAAAAAAAGCTATTTCCTCTATTGGTGGATTCAAATATATAGTACTCTAACCCCCCCCCCCCCCCCCCCCCCC
>NW_019268527.1:1632694-1815392 GCF_002738365.1 Cucurbita moschata
CCCCCCCCCCCCCCCCCCCCAAATTCTTTAAACTAAACGAAAACAAATAGAGATTCTAGAATGTTCCATGCCCTCAATAGAAAAAATAAAAAATAAATAAAAAACAGAGATTTGGATAAATTATAAAATTCAAGGATTATAAAATAATAATAAAAAATAATAAAAAAGGCATAATTATTCCTAGTTTTTTAATTTTTCTTTTTTTTACTTTACTTGTGGTATAAGTTACATTAGTTGCAGGAAGTACAGATGAACAAGGCAAATGGGGCTTAGTAATCAATAACTTTGTACAAAAACCAACAGAAAACTTGATGAACTCCATCCCTTGTGATTCCAATATGTTCTCCTGCGAACAACAAATTAATTCACAGCTGACAGAACGTTAAGAAAAATCTATGAAAGTCTCTGTCAGTGATTCAGTTAATCTACCTTTCTTGAAATCGATCTTGTTTGTCCTCTTGATCATTAGGCTCGGCCAACAACAAAATGGACCATCTGCTTCTTAACTACTTAAGTGGTAATCATGGCAATGGTAGATTGATGAGAATGAGATGACCAAGTTTTGAATCACCCAACTGCTATGTCTGTGGATCTAGATGCTCAACAACAGTTTTGAAAAAGATCTATCTGTTCATGTATAGCTAGGACGTGACGTCCTTCCCGACAAAATTTAAGAGCTCTAACGTAGCTGCTTCCATTATTACTGAGAAATCGACCTGTGTATACCTACCCCTGTCATCCCAAATGCTTACAATCAGATTGGTTGCTTATATGTTTGGCAAATTATGATTTTGAAATGTTTTATTTATTATGGTGACAGACTTCCTTTCTTCCTACAAGTTTAGACAAATTCATATTTGGCATGGTGGGCGTGATCTAAAGGTGGTTCGTCAGCTAAGTATTCGCTAATGGTGATGTAAGAGAATTTGATTGAAACTAAAAAGGAAATCTGGTTACCAGAAATGAGTTCTTGACCATATTGTTGAAGGATAAGCGGGGCTCGAAATGCCATGCATAATCCTTGCAACGGCCCTGGGAGTGAACTTAGCCTGTGAGTTGCTCTGCAAAAAGACCTGTTACAGCAAAAAGTATAAGCCTTTTCAACATAGCTGAGCCTTGACCCGTTGAAAATGATCTCATTAAGCATTTGTATAGCCCTCACTTTTATATCTGCTCGGAGGAATGGGCTGCACATGAATAGTATTGATGTTAGCACGATTATATACCTCATGTACGTAGTAAACGAACAAGAACAAGAATTTATAGTATTGCATGAATAATCTACTTATGAGATCACACATCAGTTGGAAAGAGAACGAAACATTTTTTATAAGGGTGTGAAAACCTCTCTTCCTAGCAAATGCGATTTAAAAACCTTGAGGGGAAGCCCGAAAGGGAAAGCCCAAAGAGGATAATATCCGCTAGCGGTGGGCTTAGGCCGTTACAAATGATATCAGAGCCAGACACCGAGCGATGTGCCAGCAAGGAGGCTAAACTTCAAAGGGGGGTGGCACGGGACGGTGTGCCAGCAGGGACGTTGGGCCCTTACATGGGACGGTGTGCCAGCAAGAATGTTGTGGATTGAGGGGTCTCACATCGATTGGAGAAGGGAACGAGTGTCCGCGAGGACGCTGGGCTCCGAAGGAAGGTGGACTATGAGATCCCCCATCGGTTATCTAACATATGCGTTTTAAAAATTTTAAGGAGAAGCTCGAAAGAAAAAACCTAAAGAGGATAATATATACTAGCGGTGGGCTTGGGTCGAAATCTCTTCTCATTTCTTCTAACTGTATATCAGAAATAGTGACTGTACATACCTGCTCTGGTTCATTTTATTTGGAATATCATAATTATCACCCTCCTGGAAATAAGAACAAATCTTTCCTTCTAAGCATGGTGTTTGCTCATAGTTAAAGCAGCCCTGAGTCTTCTTTTCACACAAATTCACAGCGGAAGTCACCGCATCAAACATGGCGTCCAGTTTCCTAACCTGAAAACAAAAACAACCCCTAGACATGTCGGCTTGATTTAAAGAAAAACATACAACATCCTCCCAAATGTCGATCTACGAGGGGACACACTCACGAGTAGATGAGCTAGCTTGCACGTAAATTACCCAGTCAGAACAACAGAGCTTTGGCCCAAAGGTGTTGAAAATGGAAGGTAACAACAATATATCTTAACAAAAAATTTGGTGCTTTGGGTGAATAAATACAAATCAGCAGACATAATGAACCAATTCTTTCAAGTTTTCATGAATGAAAAATAGGTGCAAGTGAATCAAAACTTTAGTGGATGAGAAGTATAGATCAAAAAAAGGCTCTAATTGTGGTAGTATCACGGCCATCTGTTATGGTATTATGTAGGGGAATTGCTTTCTATGCTGACTACGGAAACATGATCAACATGCTAACCTCCAAAATAGACTCACATAAATAGATTAAAAAATGCATAGTAAAGTCAGAATCAACAACCTTACTAGTCTGAATCTCGGATAACCATTTTCTAAGATGTGCTGACATAGAACAAAAATCTTCAGGATATTTCAAAATTGTATAACAGTACGCCAGATCCTTCATTTCGTATGTGATTTCTCCCTTCAACTAAAAGAGTATAAGAAAGAAACTTTGTTACATAAAAGAAATAGAGGATAATAGAGACAAAATTACAAAAGCAAAAGAATACAACACATGATATAACTTCTCAATAACTTTTTAAATCGCTCGACATATCGCCAAAAATCTTCTCAAGGATTATTGAAACCAAAGTTGCATACTGCATCCGCAGAATATCGATGAACAATTAGTCCAACATCTTTCTAAATTATATTCATGCATGCAACTGCATAGATAAAATTGGAAAAGGGTCTATTTTCACATGCACTCACTCATCTTCAATTCTTCAAAATTGAATATTTATATATTATTCAAAGTTGATAAACACTGATAAATGGAGTAGTTGAGAGTAACAATATTTTAAAATGCAAGGTTATATTGGAATAAAGCTTAAACAGTAACTGTTGTAAATATGGAATGAAAAGAAAATAAAGGAGATGCTGAGCTTTCCATTTAAAACCATCCGAACCTTGAGATTTTGCAAATGATTTGAGAGACTGGTAGCTGAAATCCCAATGCTATTGACCACCGTGAGCATGTCAAAAACATGCTGCCCTTGCTTAGTTTCAGACCTAAAGTTCCCAAGTTTAATAGCCTGATCCAAAAAGCATAAATTTCTCCCAATAGTGCATAGCATTAGATTGGTCGAGATCAAAACTAGGTACTCACTTCTTCAAAATTTCAGCAACAATGATATCTTTGTCAGCAAGCATCGCTGGTGAAGTCTGCACCAAACATAGAATACGCAAAATCATCAAGCACCGAGAAACAAACCTATCCTAACCCTTTTTTCCCTTTTCTCCAAATATTGACTGCAATATATCATGAATATTTACATTCTTCAAATGCATGACACAAGTAGATGGATCAATATATGCTGAGATACTGAACATCTATCAGGAATGATACCATTAATTTAGTAAAAGGCTGTAGGAACTATAATAGCCATAGTCATGAAGCAATCAAAAAATTAATTAAGCTTTCATAGTCAGGAAGTGAGAGAGAAAAGAATCATTGAAGATTAACCTTATGAAAGTTCAAAATGCAAGTCACATTTAACTGAGGAAGTAAGCGCAAATATTGCATTTCTCCGAGCTCCAAGTATGTTAGAATTGTAATCATCACCTGTCGGAGATCAAACCAAGTGAGAACACAACTTCTACTAAAAAAAATAATGGATAAGTTCGGTAAGGAGGTTCCATTTTCACTAAAAAAAATTCCAGCAGTTAAAAGATCTCCATGGCTTCTATATTTACATCATCATTATATTACTTGATAAATTTCTAAAGCAATGAACATGTGGAAGAATATGTAGGGATGAAAAAGTTGCATACAAGGACTTGATACACGGTAATGGAAGAACAGTAGAGTGATTTAAGTTGAGATGGCTTCTAACTTTTCAAAAAGTTTATATGTTTTGGTCACCAACTAAAACTCAGACTTGAATTACGCATAAGAATCTACTTCTAGAATGTAGTTGTTTTTCAGCATCCTACAACTTGCTTTGGTTCCTTACGTTGATGGGAGAGTTAGAATCCTTCCCGCAAAAGAATTGGCGTGGTTCTACTCCCTTTCTTGATTTTTTTTCTCTTAATTGAGCCATGTTTCTCCAAATTGTAAGTAGTGCTGTTACATCAATTCTTCCTAACAGGTTAATGGAGTTTCTAACTAGCAAAAGATTTCCATGATGCTAGATTTTCCTAATACTTAATTTGCAAACACCACAGCCAATGTATATTCATTTGAAATTGTGACTATATCCCATAGGCGATAATAACAGTTAAGTTTGTCACCTCAATGCTCTAAAGTAAATAAATTAGATGGTTGCAAAAACAGTGGAAGAAAGTGACCTCTTCCTTCATATCAAATTTACGAGATGCAGGATCCTTGACCATTGAATACACTTTTCCACACTTATTTTCGGAGAACACTTCACTGATGAATTTGTTTATATTGTATTCATCAACTCCATCACTGTTCATACAATTCTTCAAATCAGTTCCAGAATATATAATCCTTGAATAGCTAACAAAACGAGAAATTTTATATCACATGACCTGTGCATAAGACTTCGAAGCTTGAAATATGTGTCATTGTCAAGAAATAGATGACAGTAGGATAATCTACCATCACGGCCGGCACGCCCTATCTCCTGCAATAAGTGTACTATTAATCTATATAGAATGTTCATAACATACATGACATATTAGAAAATGAACAATACTAGAAGAAGCTACCGACTTGAATATATTCCTCCAAGCTCTCCGGCATGCTATAATGGATTACCTGAAACAATGTAACTTTACTTTTTTACTGTTTAGATATCATCGTTCATATAGTACAAATATTCCAAAACCAATAAAAGCTAAATTTGTGCCTGGGACATTTATCTAATGTACAATGTGGTCCATCTAAGTGATTTCACGTTATTGTAATCCTCCACAGCTAACTATTTATTACATTACATGCACAAGGATGTGGCATTGATGCATTCAACTGACTTCAAAATCAGATCAAGCACTCCTTTTTGGTACAAATAAAAAATCAAGCACATGCTTTTTTAAAAAAAAATCTGACATTCCTGACATGAAGCATCTTTAGAGAGATGAGCGGATCCAATACAGAAAGATGTTCATACTACTCTTTCATTGCTAGTCAACCACTTCAATACATCAGGAATATCCTCACACAAATAAGGAATAAAACAATTTGAAAATGCTCTCTAGATTCTTACAGCGCCAACGTCCCTCTTGTTAAGTCCCATGCCAAAAGCCACAGTAGCAACAACCTTTAGAAAAAGTGTCAGTCAATGCATTGAGAGAGGAAATAATTATTCATAACATTTATATGCATACATTCACACAAATAATAGAAGAATATGGTATCTCACCGCTCTAATCTTGTTTGAACAAAAATTCTCCTGTATGTGTTTGCGATCTTTAGCAGGAAGACCACTGTGATAACTCTAATTAACAAAATAGGAAGCAACCTATCAGATTTACTTTTCAAATTTCCCCCAAAAAGGTAATAGTAGTTGTTATTCATAACTAGCTAAGATGCAGAAGTAACCTTTGCGGAGATGCCATTATCACACAAGTATCTGCTTACCGAGTCAGTTTCCAACTGCAGCATCAGAGCAGAGAAGCAGTCATGGCTAACTAAAAGTTACAAAATTTATCTAGACAATTAATGAAAATTGAGAAACACTATCAGGTCACTGTGCAAAATGACGAACAAACAACTACAGATCAGCTAAGGGTTCAACCAAACTTTCCTCTGCAAAAATACTTAATTACGTAGGAACGAAACAGTTCAAAGTTAATGACAAAATTGGCCCATTCAGAAAATGAAATAAATGGGAAAAGACATAATAATGTTAATTTGAGCGTTTCATTCCACACTCACTCAAAAGACAGCTACAGACCTAGAGGGTGAGCTTAAGCTGCATTCAAACTTCTATGTATTATGATAATAAATTACTGACAGAAACAAACCTGAAACTTGCAGTAGATAATAATGCTCCGAACTTCGGCTATGGGAGAAGACTTGATTAGCTTAAGTAGATCTTTCACTCTTATTTTCAGCACATCACCAAATCAAATTGAAACATTGGAAGTGTTAATTAAAAGGATCCATACGATAAAATAAAAGTGGTTAAGAAGGAGAAAAATCAACTCCCAAGATTTAATACTTGCCTGTTTGTACTCATTGATACTGATAATTGTAGATTTGTCCTAACTGTAGTCTTCAGAACGAGATTATCTGAAGGAATTTCTAATGAAGTCATAATTGCTTGCATAGTTGAAGTAGTTGCCGTTGCAGTCATTGCAAGAATGCAGTTAATGTTGAGTTGAGCTCGAAGTAGAGATGCTCTAAGCCTCATATATGAAGGTCGAAAATTGTGTGACCTGGTCATATCAAATTGAATAACTTAGACTAGTTCATTCATGCCATAGCAAATGCTGAAAGCCAGAGGTCTCATAAGTGGAGTGTCTAAATAAGAAAATGATGCCGATCACGGTTCAAATAGGGAATCAACTTGCCATTCAGATATGCAGTGAGCTTCATCCACCACAAGAAGAGATACCACTAAGCCGCTAGAAAACATTGACAGAAAATCTGGGTTCTGAAACCTTTCAGGTGAAACAAAGAGCACCTGAAAATACATATAAGAACTTAACCACGCCATGACTGATGACATTCCAACTATAAAGGATTCTTGGGAGGGAGTCCCACGTTGGCTAATTTAGGGAATGATCATGGGTTTATAAGTAAGGAATACATCTCCATTGGTACGAGGCCTTTTGGGGAAACCCAAAGCAAAGTCACGAGAGCTTATGCTCAAAGTGGACAATATCATACCATTGTGGAGAGTCGTGATTTCTAACACTCATCCAAATAATACTTGTAACATTTAAATGCAAGATAACGAATCAATGCAGTTGTTCTCACGATAATGTTTTGCAATAGAGAGAGAAAAGGATGTGAATTTTCCCATTAATGTACCTTCATTGACCCTTGGATAAGCAGCCTCACTATTTCAGATACTTCATCAGGTCTCTACAAATACAAAGGAATGATCAAGTAAATTTTCTCACTCTTTCACACTGTCATCATACAAAAGCAAAAACGTTTAAAAAGCTTGATAGAGAAATAGAGCAGCGACTACCTGACTGCTGCATAATAAACCACCCTGAATTACAGGCGGCAATTGTTTTATCTGATCTATCATTAATGCCACCAAAGGACTAACAACAACGGTGATCCCAGGTAGAACCATTGCCGATATTTGATAACAAATTGATTTACCGGCACCAGTGGGCAGAACAACCATCGTTGATTTCCCGGCCAGCACCATTTTGATAGTCTCTAACTGCCCTTCTTGGAAAGAATCGTATCCATAAGCTAACTTCAACAACTGTACCAAGTTATCATCAGATGGGTCATTTCGCACATTGGATAAAGTCTCTTCAATAGAAACGGGATCAAATTTCGCTCCTCCATTGCCCTGCTTCTGTGGATGTTGCGTTGTTTCTGTAACCAAACCATCTTCATCGCAGAAACTAGCCGTCTCGTGGCAATCTTCATTGTTCAAGTTCATCTTAGTCCTTCTATGGGACCGATAACTACTCCGCTCGCCATACTTTCTCCGGTTGAATTTCTTAGTAAACTTTCGCTTCCTACCATTCAAGTTAAGTTTCACAAAGTTGCCTTCGCCTCCACATTTGCGCACTTTGACTGGCGGAGCAGGAACGTGGGCTCCAATCAAGTTAGGATATTTCCTAACGAGTTTCACCGGATTCCCGGGAATAAACGAATTATCTTTTGACCCCCAATCAGCCATTGAACAACCAGCGACCTCAGTTTCAACATTGTTCTGCTGGCTCAGCTCCGATAAAGGCCGATTATCCTCGGAAGTCTCAAAATTAAGACAGGATCCACGGAATTTCAAGAACGATGACGACTTTGAAAAGAACCCGGCTGGAAGCATCTCGATAGATTCGGAGGACGAAACTCCACGACTCTGATCCGAAGCCCGACGGATTTGATATGGCAGAGTTGGAAGGGGAGTCCAGTCGGGAAGCGATTCTTCCTCGGAGGGTTTCGTATCAGGCGGTGGAGACGGTTTAGCAACTCTGGAGGAGTGTTTTCCAGGTTTCGACCTGGTACGTGCCAGAGAAGAAGTGGCTTTACTGAACTTACACTTGGCATTGAAAGCTGACGTGAACGGAGTAACTGAAGAAGACGGCGGCGGCGGCGGATTTGAATCTCTGGGAGGAGTGGCGGAGATGTGAGAAGCATCTGAATCTGAGTCTGAATCGGAATTCATGTCGGGTAATGGCGACGGAAAATTGGAGGGAGAGCAACGGATGAAGAAGTGTCGAAGGTTTCCTAGCTTGCCCGATATCAGTTTTCCCGCCAAATGCTATTGTATCTTCATTGGGCCGGCCCACCTTTTCGTGCTTCAACTTCGGGCCCAGGCCCACCTTTTCGTTGCTTCAACTTCGGGCCCAGGCCCACTATGGTTTAAAAAAACACAAAGAGATCATTTTTGGGATAACCATACAAGTATTTCAAATGATGCAAGTTTCTTAAATTTTTTTTATTTTTTTTATTTTTTTTATTGTTCTAGCGTTCTTTTAAATTTTATAGATCTAGTAGAGTATTTTTTAGACATAAAATTCAATAATATAACGAATAAATGTTGTTTCAAGATTATCTCACTCGTCCATGACAATCCCGTCATCTTCATGGCCATCAAGCCCCCAACGTGGGCGATTTCGCCACTTTGAACACTAGTGCCTTGTTCTTAAGTGCAACGTATAGCTTATTTCTCGATGGATCTTTTTCATTACGTACCGTTTTATCCACGTAACTTCATTTACGTCTTCACAATTTGTCAAATTGAATTCGATACAGACCTTTTTGGACTTTTCCTTACGGGCTTCCTCTCAAGACTTTAAAACGCGTCTACTAGGAGAAGGTTTCCACACCCTTATAAAGAGTGTTTTGTTCTCTTCTCCAACCAATGTGGGACATCACAATCCACCCCATTCGAAGCCTAGCGTCCTCGCTGGCACTCATTCCTTTCTCTAACCGATGTGGGACCCCACCAAATCACCCCCTTTGGGGCTCAACGTCCTTACTGGCACACCACCTCGTGTCTACCCCTTTCGGAGAACAACGAAAGGGTTGGCACATCGTCCGGTGTCTGGCTCTGATACTATTTGTAACGACCCAAGCCCACCACTTACAAATATTGTCCTCTTTGGACTTTTCTTTACGGGCTTCTCCTCAAAGCTTTAAACGTCTGCTAGGGAAGGTTTCCACACCCTAAGAGTGTTTTTCCACTAAAAAACTTACAAAAGGGTAGCAGCCTGCACTAAGTTTCAGGACTCTGTGCCTTGTGGCTCCTTATTTCAATACGTTTTACAGCATTCTAAGAGGGGGCAAGATGGGAGAATTTTATGTTGGCAGTGCGGGTGAGCTGGGAATCAATTGGACTTCAAGGATGGGTGTAATTGGAACTGCCATTTTTGTTTGTATCAGTGTAGAAAGCATGGGATAGCAATGTGAATATATTTTAGATGGGAAGGTGGATGATTTCTAGTAATGACTCTAATTCTTTCAAAGTTTTGTCTTTCTTTCTCTATCTTTTAGTATTACAATTCCAACACGAGCAAACATACAGATTTACGATCTCTAAAATAGCTACTAAGCATGAAAAATACACGCTCTTCTCCCCTCTTTCACAACGAATTCTGATTCACAGTTTCTCTTGGCTATATGGTTCATCCGGGGGAGAGATCGAAAGAAACGATTGCTTAATTACAGTATTGATTTCGGACTCGAACCGAGATGCTCTAGCACTACTTCCTAAGAGCATATACTCTAGTGTGTATCTTAGTACAACCAATCGTAGTTTACCTGTAATTTAAGCGCCGTGTTGAAACTGAAACCGGGCGAGATTTGGCATGGCACAGAGCAGGTAAGTCGTTACGTCCACTGTTCATATGCTGACAACTGCAGCGTTTATCTTGTCAGGCGTACCGAAGTATTTAAGCTCTACAAAAGTACCTCCTCCTTCACCCTTGGCCAATCTTCCTGGATTCACACACACGCAGTTCGCTCGTTCTTCGTCCGCACGTCCCTCACCAAGAGATATAACCTGACAAAGTTAGGAAGTCATTGAAGCTCTTATTAATATGTACGTTTTATTTGCTTACAGGCAGGAATATGAGGTTGAGCTTCAGTCGTCGGTCTATGTTTACTTTCATCTTTAACGTAGTTCGACTAAAAATAAATCGATGTATGATAATAAAAAGGTAAAAATGACTGATACGTAAAATTAATGTGGACGACCACTTACCTTCACGAAGTGTTTCATGTCGGATGGAAGAATGAGAATATCGGGTATTACAGAGATGTCGAGAGCTTTTGGGGCAAGCGAAAAGTCAAGTGGCACTCCTTCGGCCGGGGGGTATAGAGGATAAAAGCTGTTGTGCATTGTCAACAATTGAAACAAGAGAACCGTAAGTAAGATAAACACAATATTAATACATTGGATTATCCATCCGACATTGTTATGGCTAACACAAGACATGCCTGCGCTGCCGGAGGATATGACTTGCAAGTGTGCTCAGACGGTCGTTGGCTGTTCCCTTTGTTAGATTTCTTGACAGCTCTTCTCCACTAAGGTGTCTGAGGATATCCATGGTGCAGCAGGCTATCTTTGCCTGAAATCCATTATCGACGGAAACATCAGAATTCATTCTGTATCAATATATATATCGGATATCACTTTTGTATGCTTGAAAATTTACAATTATTTCATTGTCGCGTGTTTGCAGTGATGAAGAAAACTAGGTAGTCTAGGTTTCAACAAATCAAGACGTCAATATTGAAGCATATTCCCCACTCTGGTGAAGGGGCGTTAGATTAGCTAAAACAAGCTTGAACAACAGAATTCACAGAAAATTATGACATGGTTTATTATTATTATTATTATTATTACTACTTAAGAATACTACATCATATGTGGGTGAGGGAATAGTGTATTTGTTCATAGTTCGGAACACTGTTACATTTCCCATCAATCTTTCTCCATCCAATTAAGACGATAGAATAAAAATCAAATTAAGTGCAGAAGGGAATTCATATAGCAAATCAAAAGGATTTTCCCATATGCATTGGGTTATTTTTCCCCTATCAGAATTCCAAAGAGAAGGGAAAGAATAGAGAAACGGACCCCATGGCCATTATACTAATTTTCAACAAAAATGTTCGAAAAGACTCTCCATTTCACCTTTTTAGATGAGAATAAAGTGCTAAGAAATTATCTCATGGTATAAACTTGGTAAGTGCATGTGCAGGATACCCTGAATGAATTCTTCATTTGTAAGAAATAGAATATCAATGGACTCTAAAAGCCAAGAGGGTCTTAGTTGGATCAATCTTTCTTTTACTTTTTTTTTGCTTTGTTAAATGTTTAATGTTTTTTGTTTCTACAATGGAGCATCCAGCTCTCATTTTTTCCTATCTTTCTTTCATTTTATAGTATTAAAACAGCCAGCTACTAATTGATAACCGGTGATTGAGAACTTTAAACTTCCAGTATAGGAAAGTCTTGATGAAAGCGATAAATTAATAGAAAGCTCATTTGGGAACTCAAAGATGTATCCATGTTTTACCTGATTTGCTTCCAAAATGCCTGGGTTCGGGAGACTAGATATCTGATCCAAAACCAAGGCAGTTCAACAGTAAGCATTACTCAAGATAATGAAACTCCATAAAATTTAGAGGAAACTCAAAGCACAAGAATAAATTACCTGAAGTCTAAGATCAGATGGAATGTCAAAAGCAGGCTGCAGAACAAGGTGATCTTTAATAATTTATTCATTTAAAAACTGATAGATCTGCCTCAACAATTTATACCTGAGGAAAAACAAAGTCGTGATTAGCATCCCTAATAGATGGCATCAAAAGTACACGTGCATCAGGACCCATGTGTTCTACATAATCTTGCACCTGAACAAAATGAAACCAAAATTAAAAGATAAAAAAAACATAAAAATTATTTCAAAGTCAAGTATACCATGTTAATTATTACCCTTCTGAGAACTTCAAAGTTGAAAATTTCCTCAAAGCTCATCTCTACCGTGCCTCTCTTGATATCCGAATGTTCAGAATCAACAAATGGCCCAAGCTAAAACAACATAAAATGTCAACGACAAGAAGTTCTATTGATAGCTTATTTCATAAAATCAAAAGAAACGAATGAGTATTTACCAATATTAGTAGCTGAGGAGGCTTTCTTTTTGCATATGCTAGTAACTCTGTCAAAGGCTCAAACAATATGTTGTCTGTCGTTGTATAGGGGCCTGATGCAATAATCTGTTTAACAATATTTCAAGTATGCATCAATAAACCTACTCAGCTCAGGAATATTAACCTGTTCCAATGTGATATTAACTAGAAAAATGCTACAAGAGTAGGGATACAATTTCGACTACTAAGAAAGGTGGCTGAAAAAACATCAGGAATATACAAGAACACACACCATTGATAATTCTGACTCTGTAGAAGGTTGATTAATTGGCTGGATATCATGGTCCAAAGTTATCTTCTTTGCTGGAGGAAGAATGGGATCGATAGTGGCAGACAAAGGAAATGAATCTACAAGTTTGGATGCTATCAAGCAGTGTCCACTAGGATTATGCCCTTCAATACCTACTACCTGTGCAAATTCAATTCTCCCAGGTAAGGTATAGTTTTTGGGTGATATTACAAGTAGTATAACATTGCATATTGTACCTGGCCAGGAAAGATTGAAAACTGGCTTAAGTTTTGTAATTCTAAACGAACCCACTGCCCCCCTGAGTGTTCAACACTAAATAAGAACAAACAAATCTTAAAGTTCAGTAGACAACATAACTACCAGAAATATTTTGTTTGTATTGTTTACTTCAAAAACAGAAACATTGGTGGTAATAGAAAAGCAGAGCACTTAGACAGCATGAAAATAAACAATATATAATTATACCTGCTTTGCAACATGGTGGACTTATCGTTCAAGTGTCCATCACCATCACAACAAATCATGCCTACTGCAAACATGCTTTTCTGACACAAGATCACACGTTTAGTTTTGTGCTATCACCGAACAAACTAAGCATTTACTCAGACAAAGTGTATCACAATGTGCAGTCATAAAATTGTAGGATAAAAGTCAAAACATAAACAGCTAGATGGACTGACTTGGATTTGAAGAATAAATCCTAAAACCTTAACCACCCTAGATCATAATCAAAATTTTACATACACTTAATTTCAGAGAGATATCAAGCAAGACCGCAATTAAACTACCTGCGAAGCAACCGTAGGGTCCACTACTTCTTCATAGAGCCCAGATGCAACAAGAGCTTTTGCATGCTTCACGATTCGGTTTTCTAGTGCATTAAACTATAAAACCAGAAACAAAAACATTTTAGAACATGTACTGAAGTCATGCCAGAGAATCAAATCCAATGCTATGATAAATAATGGATACCCTATCTTCAACCCTGTCATACATGAACCTGCAATTTGGTTCAAGTCCAAATCCTGATCCATGGACTGTCAGGGAGCATCCTTGCAGGGGTAGAACCTTCTTGATGATTGCATCTTCATCATTCTCGCAATTATCTTCCATCTCAGCAGTCTCCTTATCAGGCACATTATTAATGCTGAACCTCACAGCAAATTTTTCTGTTCTTTGGCCGAAGGGTGTCACGTGCTTTGAAGGTTTTCCTGAAGAGAACAAGCCTTCATTTGTGTAAGGGGTCAAATCAAATCGATCCTTGTGGAGGCCCTGAGATTTCCCATTTGGAGTTTTAAGAATGTCTTCCTTTGGATCTTCATCCTCATCATTCAAAATCCTTAAAAGAAAAGTCTTTAATTAACATTTTATAATCATACTTGGAGACATTTGTCAACCGAGTAGGGAAAGTTACTAAATTTTCAACAAGAGACAAGTACCAACTTAGTGATATCATATGTATAATTTATGAACAGTTATTATTTGCTATTTCTGTTATGACAGTAGATGGCACTCTGTTACAATGCCTTAAGCCTTGTAAAATGCCTGTTTATACCAGGACTATAAATTTCTTCCGCACTCAAGGAAATATCTGTTTCACAGTTTAGTATAAATTGTCAAGTGACCCTATCAAAACTGATACAGACAACTCTCATTACCACTATGCCCTTGTTTGGGAAGGAAACAAAGTCAATTATCCATGACGACAAATTGCAACTAGTAAGTCACACTTCAGAAAATTGTTGAGCAGCCAAGTATGTTTAATGACAACAAAATAATTGGGTAATGAATTATAGATGATGAGAAGTAAATGCCCTATACCATTCTACGATGTCTGAAATCTGTTCTTGCTTATGAGGAAAGCAGAAAAATAAATAAACATCGAAAAGATTCCATACATGTCCACATCTTTGCTCGAATAAACATGAAGGTCTGGTTCCTCTTTAATGATTGCTTCTTTTTGCTCATTCTGTAAATGTTGTAAAAACCCATCCATCTGTGCAATTTGTACAATTGACCCATCTAATTGCCTGTCCAAGAAACAATTAAGTTCAAACTCCTTAGAAATGGAGAAACAGTCACAAAATAAAGAACAAAACCAGAATTCCACCTTCAGTACGAGATAATCTCAGACAATCTAGGAATTTCTAAGTGAAGACAAGTCAAGTAGATATTAAACTGTATGTATGGCAACCGGAAAGAAAAAAAAAAAAAAGGTTTAAAAGCAACAGTCACCTGTTGAGATAGTAGACTTCCCAGCTAGAAACTATATCCGAAGGCTTTAGACTATAATTAACACAGAACGTAACACCTAACGCAAAAAGATGGAGGAATCGCTGCGCGTCAGTGGTACCCAGTCATGAAGATAAAACAAACAAAACAAAAATGAGAATTTGAGCTCACATTTATTGAGAATCTCTTCCTCTTCATCGAACGTGAAACCACTTCTCTTGAACTCTTCACCGATCTCGTCATCCATGGCACCTGTGCTGCGGAATCTTAGGGTTTGAAAAGCTCCCGCGGTTGTTCTTTTGATTTGCCAGAAATTGGAGGGAAATGAGAGCTTCACACACTTATATGGGGTCTAAGTCGGTTCGGTTTTTATCAAAACATAAAAACGGCCCGGTTCGGTCGGGGTTTGTTTGGTCGGGTTAGTCGGTTTTCTCTATCATATGTCAACAATTTAACATACATTAGCTTTATATTATCAAATTCTAATTTACAAAAGATTATATTTTTAATTAAAATTTAAAATAATATATATTTATTGTAAAAACTAAATTACTCATAATTTTTAAAAATATCTTTGGACAAGACATTTTTAAATTTAGTTTTTTTAGCAAGAGATTCGAACATCTAACTCCTTGATCTAAAATATAAACATTTGAATTCGTTATATATTCATATTAACAATAAATAAACAAAATGTTGACTTGGAGATCATCTCTCCTAGTCTTGATCTAGCCAGCCCTAAAGCAAGGAAAGGTAGTTCAAAGGGCGGGATAAACTACTTGGAGATCATCTCTCCTAGTCTTGATCTAGCCAGCCCTAAAGCAAGGAAAGGTAGTTCGAAAGGGCGGGATAAACTACGTTAGAATTGATCGTGTAAATTACGTTTGGTAATTCAGTTCAACATTTTAACTAACATCATTTTAACTAACATTTTGTTCGTCTAAATTTGAGTGTGTCATAATAACTCAACAATTAGTTGGCCACAACGATCAGACACTTTGGAGTGACTTCTCAAAAAAATAGATTAATGAAGAAATGAAGAAAGACTTTACTCGTAAACATGTGTTGTTTTAGTAACAAATCGAAGTCAGAAATAAGGCTTAAATTCAATGTAACATCCTAAGCCCACTAGCTAGAAAACATTATCCGGTTTGACCCGTTACATATCACCGTTAGTCTCACGATTTCCACACCCTTATAATAAATGTTTCATTTCTCTCTCCAATTGATTTGAGATCTCACCATCTACCCACCTTGGGGATAGTGTTTTCACTGGCACATTGACTGGCTCTGATATTGTCCGCTTTGTCCCATTACGTATCCCCGTCAGCCTCGTAATTTTAAAACGTGTCTACTAGAGAGTAGTTTACACACTCTCACAAGGAATGTTTTCATTCTCCTCTCCAACCGACGTGAGATAGTACTCACGCATAAAAAAAATAAAAAAATAAAAAAGCTATGAGATGATACGTTGATTTTTCTCAAGGAATATGCTTCAAAGCTCGGTTTGTTGCAGGCTGTTCTTTGGCATCACATCTCAAGGGTGTGTTGTAGAGTGAACAAATGACATCAGAAAAGCGAGGAATTTCTAACATATTTACTCCTGAACATATCAGTTACCAGAAGCATAGACCAGTTCATCTGCATAGTTTAAAAGTCACGAAAACTCGCAACCTCAATCCTCTTGAAAACGAACACTTACTTCATCGACCCCCAATCGCCCGACCCCACGATCTATATCCCATGTGCTTATGAGCCCAGCAAAGTAAGAACGGAAGCATCTCAAGCAACCAAATTAAAATTAAGACAACACTCAAATAACAAAATCACGAATGATCAACTTCGTCGCCTATGCCTATCGGGCACAAAAATCTAGACGAGAAGGGTATGCTTTTTCACAGCTCACAGGTTTGTTACTCATCAATTCTTCATGATATCTTCAATTCCAATTGATCAATCCTCTTGAAAACCAACAGTTACTTCATCGACACCCAATCACCTGACCCGACGATCTATATCGTCCAACAAAGTGAGAATGGAGGCATCTCGAGCAACCAAATAAAAATTAAGACGAGACTCAGATAACAAAATCACGAATGATCAACTCCGTCACCTATGTCTATCGTACACAAAAATCCAGAAGAGAAGGGTATGCTTTTTCACAGCTCATAGGTTTGCTACTCGGAAGGCTCACAATTTCTTCATAAACATCTTCAATTCCAATTGATCAATCCTCTTGAAAACCAACACTTACTTCATCGACACCCAATCGCCCGACCCGATGATCTATATCCCATGTGCTTATGAGGCCAACAAAGTAAGAACGGAAGCATCTCAAGCAACCAAGTTAAAATTAAGACGACACTCAGATAACAAAATCACGGATGATCAACTTCGTCGCCTATACCTACCGTGCACAAAAATCCAGATTTGTTACTCAGAAGCTCACAATTTCTTCATGATATCTTCAATCCTCTCGGCAACTTCATCCATGTTCTTCTGCTTAACTTCATCCAGAAGCAGTTTACATGTAAGGTATCTCGGCTTTATATCTTGACCGATCATCGTCTCAAATAGCTGGTAAGCCCACTCGCACTTATTTGCTCTACAAAGACCATGAATTAAAAGGGAATAAGTTGATATATCAAGACTCAAATGCTGTTTATTTATCATGTCATCCAACAACTTGCTCAAAACATTGTCTGTCTTTCCAGTTCTAAAGCAGGATTTGAGCAATGGGTAATATGTCTGGACATCAGGTTTACAAAGCCCTGATTTCTCCATCTCCCCAAGCAATTTCATAGCCTTTTGTTCTTGTGCACGATGACAGTACATGGAAATCATAGAATTGTAAGTCGATGTATTTGGTAAAACACTCTTGCTCGGCATTTCTACTTCGAATACATGAATAGCTTCCCGTTCTTTACCCGCTCTCCCTAATGTATGGATCAAACAATTATAAAACAGCGTATCGGGTTCACATCCAGCAGATTTCATTCTCTCAGCAATTTGCAAGGCTTCCTCAAATTCTTCTGACTTTGTTAGTGAACACATGATAGTAGTGTAAGTGATGACATTTGCAGGGCATCCTTGAGCATCCATTTCATCAAGCAATGCATAAACCTTACTAAACTTGCAATGACGACAATAAAATAGGATAATCGTTGAATAACTAATGACGCAAGGACGAAAACCATGTCCTTTCATCTCTTGTAACGTCCAATGTGCCTCGTCAACTCTATTGACTTTACACCAACCATGAATAAACGTGTTGAACGTGTTGGCATTTGGGGATATATGGGACTTAAGATCCAAATATATCCGTCGAGCTTGTTCAACCCTCTTCTCTTTGCACAGAGTATCAAGCAGCACATTCATGGATTCAGTGTTCTTCTCCAACCCAAACGTTCCCAAATCATCAAATATTCTCACAGCATCTTCCCATTGTCCAGCACCGGCAAACCTTCGCATAGCCTTAGCCAGAGTATTAAGAGTTACGAGCTGAGCTTCCCTCATTTCTTCTAGCATACCTTTCATCTTGACCATTTGCTTTGTTTTCCCCAATGTATCTATAATAACGTCATACAAATCCGGTGTGTGCTTGAATCCAGAGAGTGACTCTGCCCATCTAAAAACGCCCAAAGCAGACTTCCAATCATCTTTGAATCGTTGGAGCAATTTGTAAACAAGTTCATGGGAGAATTGTATGTGGTAGCACGCTTGATCGTGCAAGAGAGACTGAAAAACTTCATCCTCGCTGCTACCAACCCGAACTTTGGAAATGATCAAATCAATATCCGAAAGTTTTGTCTGATATTCAGATGGTATTATTTGCTGCAAATCTCTAGCACTTATAGAAATGGAAGGTTCCAGCGGAGACGAAAAATTTGCAGAGGATACATGAAAATAAGCAAATAGTTTACAACGATCAAGAACACCACAAATGCTCTTAAGATTCTTCTGAAAACGCAATGACATGAAGCACACCAGCTGAAGAAAGTCCAAGATAACAAACAAACAAACAAACTTGGATTTATTCTTCCGCAGCTAATATAACACAGAAAACTTCAGAATGGAAAAGTTTCTCTTATCCTTGATTGTGTGAAGAGAGAAATTTCGAACTACGGAGTATGCAATTCAGGAAGAATCTCACAGTCCAAAGAAAAGCCTTAGGGTCGAAAATCAGCAATAACCACAATTGCTACAATAAAATCCACGCACCTGTGGAATTCGTAGTCCAGTTTCAAGGAACGTAGTGCAGGTATCTGATATGCAATTCTTCGCCAAATTGAAACGATAAAACAGCGAATTAAGAACTCACAATGAACGAAAACAGGAGTGGCAGTGAGGAGAAATGCGATCAATCAGTCAGAAAGCAAATGAATTCCTTTCAAAATATGGAATTCACAAACTAGGGTTTCCAATCCAGAAAAACAACTTGGACTCGAGTCTCGCGGAGAAGAGTAGGTTTCAGAGAAAATTGCGGCCGAACTCCGAGAAAGATGAACTGAGCAGCATCGATTCTTTAACGTATTTAGAGCCGACATGTCGTTTGATATATATATATATATATATATATATATATATATATATATATATATATATCAAAATTCAAATACAAAACTAAAACTAAATAAGTAAATATTTTTTAAGGGTTGAAAAACTATATTATAATATTAATTTTTTAATTAACATCATAAATATTTTTGTATTTATTATAATATTTTATAAATTATATTAAAAAATTAAAATTATTTGAAAATAATATAAATATTTTATAATATTATAAAGAATGGAGAAAATTCCACTCAATAGCTTTACCGAGTGAAAGAAGGTGAAGGAGAGGATTGAATTGACTCGACTGCACTATTTATTTTTCACTGCTTTATCGAGTATTTGAAGGTGAATGATCATAATTGCTTTAGAGTTCAAGAAGGGAGAGGGAAGAGGATGATATGTTTTACCTTGTTCAATCAGGTTCGAGATTAAAAAAAAAAAAAAAAATCTTTAACTTATTTACCGAGTTGATTCTGTCTTCGTCTTCTTCCTTTGACTTCATTCCCCGACCCATTTACCTCGTGAAATTACCAAACACTTATTTACCAATAAAGTTTAAAAAATCAATGATCTGACAAGGGTGAATGAGGTAAGATCAACCGAGGTTCAAGTTTCTCTTCACTTTTCGTTCCCTTCTCTTTTTTTTTTTTTTCTATTTCTTCGAATCAAAATTGATCGAGAGTCATGAAGTTACTCGAACCTGATCTCCACATATTCCGTGGTGGAGAATTCCTTGATCCCAATCAAAATAAATGAAAAATTTCGCGTCGGGATAAGGACGAGAAAGGTTTCCATGTCCCCGTCTAACTCTACCGACATCTCTATCACGGATCATCCCAAATAGAGTAGAAAACTCTCGTTTACGAGGGAATAGAGGAGGTCGGAGAGACTCTTCTTCCCTTTTAGATAAATGAGATAAATTATGTAGTTAAAATGAATTATTATTGTTTTTTTAGGGGACGTCTCGTCTCCACTCCGACTTGCCCATAGACATCTCTACACGCTTTCTTCAGGGCTTCCTATTTTAAAATGGTCGAGATTCAGAAAGATAAGTATCATTAATTGATGTGTGCCACAAAATTTTTACTATGTAACGAAGCACACTTTCAATTACATTTAAAAAAAGAAAAAAAAACAACAAACAAAAATAAGACTGTGGTTAACACCTAATCTATCTCATCAACTATTGTTAGAAAGCTTGTGAGTGGTATTTGCTAGGATTTTGGTATTGCTCATAGGATCTTCATCCTATGCAGTTAGTACCAGTTCTTACTGGATTGATATCAAACTCATGATCTTCAGCTACCCTCCACTGTTTGAGAGTGACTATTGGATGATGATCTTCTCAAGAATTCCGCCACCAACTTTGAAAACGATGAAGAACTGTTCTCGAGTAGTCGAGATGGCTTGTCGTACTCAACGACCTTCCCTGTAAAAACGAAACTCTTGTGCATTAGAATTGCAAGGAAAGTAGTACTGTAACCGCCCAAACTCACCGCAAGTAGATAACGTCCTCAAGGTTTTTAGAATGCGTCTGTTACGGAGAGGCTTCCACACTCTTATAAAGAATGTTTTGTTTACCATTTTAACAGCCCAAGCCTACCGCTAGCATATATTGTCCTCTTTGGGCTTTCCCTTTCGGGTTTCCCCTCGAGGTTTTTAAAATGCGTCTGCCAGGGAGAGGTTTCCACACTCTTATAAAGAATGTTTGGTTTACCATTTGTAACAGTCCAAGTACACCACGAGCAAATGTTATCCTCTTTGGGCTTTCCCTTTCGGCTTTTCCCTCAAGGTTTTGAAAACACATCTACTAGAGAAAGGTTTCCACACCCTTGTAAATAATGTTTCGTTTACCATTTGTAACAACCCAATCTCCCCGTCAGTAAATATTGTCCTCTTTGGACTTTCCCTCAAGGTTTTTAGCTAGGAATAGGTTTTTACACTCTTATAAAAAAATGTTTCGTGTACCATTGTGTACCATTTGTAACAGCTAAAGCCCACCACTAGTAGATATTATCCTCTTTGAGCTTTCCTTTCGGGCTTCCCCTCAAGGTTTTTAAAATGCGTCTACTAAAGAAAGGTTTCCACATCCTTATAAAGAATGTTTCGTTCTCCTCTCCAACCGACGTGGGATCTCACAATTACTAAACTACACAAGAACTTAGCTTACCTTCATCCAAAACCAAAACCAAATCATTGTCGATAACAGTCGGTATACGATGAGCTACGGTGATAACAGTACATCCTTTCGTCTCTTCTCGTATCGTTTCTTGGATTATATTCTCTGTCGCAGTATCAATGGAAGCTGTTGCCTCATCCAAAACAAGAATCCTACGCTTCTTAAGAAGCACTCTGGCTAAGCAAACAAGCTGCCGCTGTCCAACACTCCAATTCTCTCCACCTTCAGCAACTGCAACATTTCCCAACACCAAAACAGTACTCATGAGTAAAAGATAACATAAACTGAACAAGAACTTCAAAAAAAAGTAACCCACCTGGTGCTTCAAGAACCGTTTGATCCGTCTTGAAGATCTCGGCGAACCGACACTTCCGAAGGACCTGAAATATCGAATCAGTTTTACGATCACGTTAACTTTTCATTCACTAAAAAGGCATCAGTAATCTCACCTCCCATATTTCTTGATCAGTATGTTGCTGCAAAGGGTCAAGATTTGTTCTCATGGTTCCTTTGAACAATGTTGGGTCTTGTGGAATGATACCCAGCCTAGACCTCAGATCATGAAGACCCATTTTAGCAATATCAACTCCATCAATGAGTATCCTTCCTGCAAAGGGCTCAACCATCCTAAAAAGTGCTTGGATTAACGTGGACTTGCCACTTCCTGTCCTGCCAACAACACCAATCTTCTTCCTTTTAGGAAAGGTACAAGTGATTCCTTTCAGAACCATTGGAAGATTAGGACGGTATTGAACATGAAGGTCCTCAAGTTCTATGTTCCCCTCCTTTAGCCATTCTGGCATTGGCCTACAATCATGAACCACCGCTGGCTCCTCAGAAGCTATGTTAGTAAACTGAAGAACTCTCTCAACAGATATCATTTTGTTCTCAACATTGCATAGATTCCATATGACCCAAGATTGAAGAACGTTTAAGTTTAAACCGTATGTGGCTGCTAATCCTGCTAAACCTGTAGTGACATAATAAACCAATGGTTAGGTGAGCGAATGGATGGCAGTTGCATCAATGGGGATAGCTAAAGTTTGGAAAGGTTACTTGGGTTGATAGCAGATCTAGGAAGGGTTACTAAGATGATGAGGACAAGAACGAAGACTGCGTCGAAAAGAAAATTGATTCGGAGGCATAACCATTCCATTGAAGTTGAGTTGTGGAAAACGATACGAGAATGATCATCAACTAGTTCGAGTATTTTCGTTAAGAAACGATCTTCTTGATTGAAACAACGAATGATAGTTGCACCTACAACTGTTTCAGAAAAGTGATGAAGAATTGGAGCTTTTCGAATCCCAACCATTCTAGCTAATTCTCTAGCTGTACTGATGTAGTATCCCTGTTAAGGAAATTGAAAGAACAAAGCATTCAGCATAATATTGAAAGCATCTCATATTGATGTGATGCTGCAGAGTATGCAAATTCAAGGAACAATAGCTTTTTACTGTTTGTTCAATAGTGAAATAGCATATTTGTAACTACAAGTCCACTGCTAGCAAATATTATCTGCTTTGGCCCTTTATGTATCACCGTCAGCCTCGCGATTTTAAAACGCGTATGCTAGGAAGATGTTTTCACACCCTTATAAGGAATGTTTCGTTCCCCTCTCCAACCGATGTAGGATCTTACAATCCACGTGGTGTCTGACTCTATTACTATTGATAACAGCCCAAGCTCACTGCTAGTAGATATTGTGGCCTTTCCTTTCTGGGCTTCCCCTCAAGGTTTTAAAACACGTCAGCTAGGGAGAGGATCTAGCCCTACTCCGACTAGTGCATTGCACCATCCAGTGACTCGCTTTGATACCATTTGTAACAACCCAAGCCCGTCGCTAGAAAATATTATCCATTTTGGCCCGTTACGTATCACTATCAGCCTCACGGTTTTAAAACGTGTCTGTTAAAGAGAGGTTTTCACACCCTGATAAAGAACGTTACGTTTCCCTCTCCAACCGACGTGGAATCTCACAGTATCTGCTAGCGGTGGGTTTCGGCAATATTGGAAGCTAAAAGAGGGATTATGTTCTTACCTGATACCATATAGAAATAGCGAGGACGACAAGGAAGAGGGGGAAAACATGCCATGCAACCTTGGACATCAGGATAATGATACTCAACAGCTGAATTAGTGCAAAGGCCAATCCTCCTAATCTATAAGGGATATCTGTATCCAAAGTGCTTTGATCATTAGATGACTGCATCACAAAGAACATGAAAAGAGGGTTAAAATGATTGATTCAGTGAAAGTTGAATAGAGAAGAAGATAGCAAACACATTGAGAAGGTCTTAACTCTGTTAAGGATTTGGCTTGAAGGTTTGACATCAAAGAAAGAAATAGGTGCAGCAAAAATTGATGTCACCATTCCAAGGAACATCCGTTGTGCAGTCTCAATAGCAATGGTTGCCATCACAATGGCCCGACCTAATATAAAGACGGAGCTCACGCCCGACATCAAAATGAAGATCCCTATCAGTTGCTCTCTGCTGACCTTGCCTTCTTCTTCTGTTGCCCAAGAAATCCAGTAATTGCTACCCATCTGAAGGATTTGAAAGAAAACTTGACATAGAAGGACAACAGGAACAAGAGTTCCTCTATAAGCTGATGTAATGAAGGTCGAGTATACGCTCCACTTTACACGACCGGTTTGAGATTCCTCTTCTTGAGTCCTCATAAGGTCTCCATTTCCAAGGGTCAGGGAAGACTTTTCATCTTGAGCTTCCATCTGACATGGTTTAAGATGAGGTTTATCCTCTTTGAATGGTTTAACTCCATTCAGTGACTTTTTGTGTGCTGCAATGTGCCTAGCAAGCTCACCATTTGAGTCTGATATCAATTCTGCATACTTTCCTGATTGAACAACATGACCATTCTTCATCACCTGCAAGCAAAAGCATTTGAATTACAAGTGATGTTCCATGGAAAGCAACAAAAAAAACTCAGCTGCTTATTGAGGATTGTCGGGAGGGAGTCCCATATTGGCTAATTTAGGAAATGATCATGGGTTTATAAGTAAGGAATACATCTTTATTGGTATGAGGCCTTTTGGGGAAGCCCAAAGTAAAGTCAGGAGAGCTTATGCTCAAAGTGGACAATATCATACCATTGTAGAGAGTCGTTATTTCCTAACATGGTATCAAAGTCATGTCCTTAACTTAGCCATGTCAATAGAATCCTCAAATGTCGAACAAAGAAATTGTAAGCCTCGAAGGTGTAGTCAAAAGTGACTCAAGTGTCGAACAAAGGGTGTACTTTGTTCGAGGGAGTCGAGTCTCGATTAAGGGGAGGTTGTTCGAGGGCTCCATAGACCTCAAGGAAGGCTTTGTAGTGTACTTTGTTCGAGGGGAGGATTGTTGGGAGGGATCATGGGTTTATAAGTAAGGAATACATCTCCATTGGTATGGGGCCTTTTAGGGAAGCCCAAAGCAAAGTCATGAGAGCTTATACTCATGGACAATATCATACCAATGTAGAGAGTCGTTATTTCTAACATTGCTTACCAGAACGAGGTCGGCGGCTTCTATGAATTCCAAGTGATGAGTAGCATACAAGACAGTCTTATCAGACAAAAGTTGCAAAAGACATCTCTGCATATCATCAAAGTTTCTTGTGTAAATCATTTATAGAGAGCATAAAAAGAAAGAAACAACAAGAAAACACAGAAAGATGGTGCTTGCCTTGAACAAATGTGTTCCGGTACAAGCGTCCACGGCGCTAAACGGATCGTCCAGGAAGTAAACATCAGCATCACTATAGACAGCCCTTGCCAATTGAATTCTCTGCTTTTGGCCTCCACTTAAGTTCAGCCCCCTCTCTCCCAATAAAGTACAATCTCCATCCAGCCACAGCTTGATATCCTGGTCCAAAGCACAGCCTTCTAACACATCCCCATAAAAACGTTCATCAATTTCCTTCCCAAAGAGCACGTTCTCTCGAACCGTGCCTGATTGAATCCAAGCAGTTTGGGGAACATAAGCTTTAGTTCCATGCACCTTCATTTGTGTTCCTGAAATCTGTGGAATCTCGCCGAGTATACTACAAAGGAAGCTCGATTTTCCTGAACCAACCGATCCACAAACTGCAACCTTGTAACCCTTCGGTATTTGCATCTTCTCTGCAACAGTTATCGCCGGTTTAACGTTTCGATCGCTGGCATCCCATGAATACTCTCCCACCTCTATTTCAACCATGATGTCTGATGAACTAGATGGAGGATAATAAATCTGTTTCCTTTGATCTTCTTCTCGAATGAACTCATCAATACGGTCGAGGGAAACTTTTGTTTGAGCAATCATGGAAACTAGCTCGGGTAGATTATAAATCGGTTCTTGTAAGATCCGAAAAGTAGCTATGGCTGATAACACTGTGCCTGCTGTTAGAGAGACATTCATCAAAACACAAGCACCAAAAGTGACTACTGAAACTAAAGTTGGTGACACCCAAAAGAGAACTGCTATAACCGAGCATGTATAGAGGTATCTCTTCAACCAGCCTCTCTCAACGTCTCTAAGTTTCAAGATCTTCTTCAAAAACGTCTGTTCCCAAGAATGCAGTTTCAAGACTCTCATGTTTCTTAGAGTCTCTGAGGTCAATTTGATCCGGGAATCTTTCGCATCCATTATCTTCGAGTGTAGACTTTCTTGAATACTCGCCAAAGGCGTATTGCCCACCATTATGAATACTATGGCTAAAAGAGCAGTAATGGAAGGAGCAAGTCCAAGATTCATATAAAGGATAACAAGAGCTAGAACTACTTGAACAGGAAGCAACCAAATCTTGTGAATATACCAAGAGAAGTCTCCAATTCTTTCAACATCTACATTAATTAGATTTGTTATTTTACCATTACTTGGACCAGCAGCATTTATAGAAACACATTTCTTGTAAATCATCACTGTAAGAGCTGCTCTTATCTGTATACCGAGACGGTGAGTGCCGAAATAGCATTGTCTTTGAGTAAGAGACTCCAATGTCTTGGCGAAAAAGAAGAAGAATGCAAGAATCAACCCGTCACGGTTGCTCGAGTCGTCGTCCTTTCGCAATAGATAGTTCACAAAATTGGTGATTAGAACAGGCCCCATAAACGATGCTAATGTGTTGACACCTGAGAAAAGTTTTGAACAAGGAAATCAGAGTATATCGAGACGAATTCAACGTGTAAGGTAGATCAATAGGGTACCTGCAAAGATTGCTGTTAAGACCAGGGGCTTCCATGTAGCTAGAACAATAGCTTTAGGCAAGGAAGACGATTCGATTTTCGTTCTCTCAAGCGACTCTTCAAGCAACATGGAAGCATACTCGGCTGTTTCAGATTGAGGAACACAAGGAACATGAGCTAATTCAAGTTTTTGAATCCTTCCCTTTTTGAACAGGGGGTTCATCCATCGGAATGTAATTTGACTCCACAATCCAGGACTCACAAAACCACCATGATCTTCAGAAGAACAAACATTCTCTGTCTGAAGCAATAGCTTCTCAAGATCATTGTGGTTCTTGGAATAGCTAACAGTCAGTGCAGTACAACAGATTATCAAACACAAAGTGAAGGAAGCACAGTCTACAATGGTGGGTTTTGGAAGAAAACGAGGGATTTCCATGGATTTCAAGTGGGTAAGCAGGAAAAGAATCAAACAACCTAAACCATAGAAACAAGAGAAAACCCACCAAACAACTAGAATCATAGGCCATGGTTTGCCTTCATGACACACACCATTTCTCCAGTAGATAGCAATAGCAGCAGCCAAACTCCAAGTTAAAGCAGAAATGGCCAATTCCCAACAAACAAATTTGCTATTCAAATATTCATCAACAGCAAAACCACAATACAAGAACGGAAGAACAGCATTAGAAAAGATCGTGATTCTGACCAGCCATTTAGATCCTCGAGCCGCCGTGTTTCTCAATCGAGGGTTTCCACATCGAAAATGAACCAAAACCCATATCGAAAATGCAAAAATAAACACAGCATTTACGATTACAGAAGCAAAATCCATGAAAACAGAGATTAAAGATCGCCAAGCATTGAGAAGAACATGAACAACAAGGAATGGCGGTTTCAGTAAGAGCAGCAGAAGAACAGAGTAATTTGAGAAAAGCACGTGGATGTTACGAAAATGGCGAAAACTGAATCAAATATAAAGAATCGGAATGGATTTATCGCAATAGCCAAGGAGCATGTTCTTTATATAAAGAAGAATCGCATTTAAAAATGGCGGAACACTGTAGATTTTTGGACTAATCTTTGTCGTCCCCTGTTCATATCGCTCTCGACTGTGGAAACATTCCAGACGAACTTGCAACTCCAATGATCTCCTCATTATGGCTCCATTTTGTGAATTAATTGTGGTTAAATTTTCTTAAAATTATTTAAATTTAATAATATTCCAATTTTAAATTATTCTTCCTACTCCAAATAAATTATTATTATTATCATACTAAAAAAAAGTTACAGACCAATTTAGACTACTCCGTCTAAATCATAAATGTTAGCTTAAGTTATGTTTTGTTGGTTTCGGTTGAGTTCAATTCAAGTTGACTCGCGATTGACATTTTTTTGTCGGATCAACTCGACCCTTCCATGGCTATAATCAAACCCGACTCTACTTTACTTGTATGATTATTGGTAAGATTGAGAATATTCAACGTTTGTAACAGATTTCAGTGATATGTTGGGTAAGAATTTAATTATTAATATAATATGTACTGTGATTAAGTATGATTTTTTAAAAATAATTAAAAAAAAAAAACAACGTAATAACTCGATCCAATCCTCTGCTTTTGTGTTGGGTTATGAACTCTAGTTAAGTTGTTCGAGTCACCAATCTTATAGCTAAAAGAAATTTCGAACCCAACTCGGTAAATATTCTTGTATACTTTCTCAAAACTAAAATTAAAAAATAGTAAAAAAAAAATCCATTAATTATCCATAAAAAATAAAATTTTAAAAATAATCAAAATAAATAAAATTTACGAAGTGGACGACAAAAAAATAAAATAAAATTAATGAAGAAAATGTATAAAATTAATTACAAAATCAAATAAAAATAGAAGAAAATAAATTCATCATTTTTAAATTGGTTAAAATTCTTGTTATTCAAAATTTCAAAATTAAAGTTAATTTACAAAAAAAGAAATAAAAAGAAGAAAAAGTTTTTTTGGTTAATGGAATTAGAAAAACTTTATTCGCAAAAGGTTTTAGTTACAGCCACGTTAATTTTATCGAATCCCGTGCGCCAATGATAATTTGCCACGTGGATTACCGGAGACTGATGCATAACGTGAAGTCTGTGCCAAGCGGGTGGCTCCGAGTCGCCAACCTCCTCAAAGCGGGTCCGGTGCTTGACCGAAGACCTGCTGACGTGGGCTGCAAGCGTAAGCCTCACTTACGCTTTAAATCGGAGTTTTTGGAAAAAAAAATTAAAAATTTTATAATTCCCTAAAATTCTCATAAGTAATATTTTTTTTTTTTAGAATTTTATCCAATTTTAGAAATTAAATTTATTATTGAAATCATTCAAATTAATTTTTTTAAAATTAAAGTTACATTTACTAAATTTATTAAAATTCTAGAATTTATGAGTTTTAAAATTTTTAAAATTTCTAATAAATTTTGTGTTTAATAGGCTTCTAAATTTTAAATTTTATGTCTATTAAATATTTAATTTATTTGACAAATTATAAAGTTTAAATTATATTAAACATAAATTTAATTTTATATCTAATATAGTTATTTTTTAAAAAAAAAATTGATTATATCATGTTTTACACCCAATTAAATGCTAATTTAAGCTCGATTCTTTTAATTCATGAATCTTTGAGAATAATTTATTCAATATTATATATATATATATTTTTTAATTTTAATTTTTGTCTCAAATGGTACAATTTTTTCAAATACAAAATTTTGACTGCAAAAAGTGAAAGAGAAAGAGAAAAAAACTAAGATTACTTTTTCTTTTTAGTTCTTTTGTCTCAGCGAATTCGATTTTTTTTTTAGTTGGAATGTCTCGATAGCTTCTATATAGGATGATTTACTAGAGTCGTACCCTAAATGATGAATTGTGAGGTCAGTCCGCTATGATTGAGATTACAAATTTAAGATCCAGCGATGCAACGGTTACGAGGTCATGGTTCACTTTTATGTGCATTATTGAGATAAGCTTAGAGGAGCAAGATGAACTAGCGGCAATGCTTGAGATAAGCTCATATGAGCTAGATGACATGACACTGAAGAATGATTTATAGTTGAATGTGGACGTGACACTCATTTTCTTTTATCTACAAGTGAATATATTTCAAATAGGGGTATACATAGGTCGAGTTAGGTCATGTTGGTTGAACTAGTAACCCAGTCCAACTTTACCCTCTATTTTCGGGTTGGATTCAAGTTAGGTTGTTAAAAAAATAAAATTTGAAAGGGAGAGGATCACTATGCGAGTAGGGAAAGATGATCGATGTGCAGTAGGAAAAGATGCAGAAGCTAGAAGAAGTGTGACCAACAAATGGCGACACGAGGCAAACGGTGATAGCGAGTACTCGAGAAGGAAGTAGGAATTGTCATACCGACGCCAATTGGGAAGAAGTACTTACTGACGTCTAATGTGGATAGTCGACAGTGCTTCACTGATCACTACGTTGTATTAGTAAGAAGAGTACAAGTAGGTACTCTGTGTTGACTCCATACTTTACACACTGAACCCATACCCAACTCGAACGGGATCATGTCCTAAAAAATCAATCCGACCCCACTCAAAATTCTACCTAACCCAACCCAACCCAACCCTTATAGTTCGGCTGGGTTGGTTCGGATAAGGTTCTAATAAATTAATATATTAAATACAAAATTTTAAAATATATTGCACATGGAAGTTTTTTTTTTTTTTTTAATTTTAATAATTTATTAAATAAAGTATAACGTGTGAACTGGACATTTCCTTTTTGTTTAATATTTATTGAATATATTGGATTATTTAAATATTTAATTATTAAGATAACTTTTTAAAAAGCTATATTACACGTGCACCAATTCCAATAAATCCAACATCCTTCATGGATGAGTTGTTGCCTTTTATTTTTTATTTTTTTTTTAAAATAAAAATAATTTAACATAAATATTCTCAAACAAATTAACATGTGAAATGGGATAATGTTTATTTTAGAGTAACTTTTATACTTTTTTTTTTTATTTGTCAAAACTTTTAATAAATCATATAAATATTTTTTAAATACCCAATTTAACCCTAATCGATTAAGACATATACTATGAATCGATACTACATTTAAATGAGAGTGATCCTAATAATACGAGAGCTAAGAAACTTTCATAGGATTGATAGTCACTATTTGTACTAACAAGATACAACTTTCTTTCCGGTGACTCGATTATATGAACTTTAAAGTGAAACGTGCTTCCTCTTATAATTTTTTTTCAAAAAATACACGTGTAAGAACAAAACATGTTAAAATGACTCGTGTTAGTTTACGAGGATAATCTTCACTCTTAGAAGAAATTTAAAACAAGCGGATAACGTGATCATGTTGCAGTAGATGAAGAGAATATTAGAACCATCAGTAATCGAATTTAAATTTTAAATTCTAATTTGAATCGTGGGTATAAACTGTTACACAAATGGTAGCAGCGATTCAATATTTGAAAATTTTAATGAAAGAGATCGTGTTGATATATATTATGAACGGTCGTCAATAATGATTTTTTTATTTAAATTGAATTTATTTATTATTTATTAAAATTTATTAGGAAACAATTCACATCAACTTGGAAAATAATTATTTGTGTCCAAAAAAAACAACTATGCCCATTTGCACCCAACAAAGTCATCCAATAAAGAACACCAAAATAAGACATAAAAAGTTTATACTAATTTCTTTAAATAATATATTTTTATTAACTATAAAATAAAGTACCTATTAATATAATTTTTTTAATCATTGGATGAGGAAATAAATGCAAATAATTAAGGTTGGATAAAGTTTATTCGAGTGTGAATACAAATCTAGCTAAAATACACGCAAACAAACAACTCTCGAGATACCGAATAAATTCCCCACATTTTAATATTGTGAAATTATTTTTTTTTCCGATAATTTCTCATTAGAAACCAATCCAATCTAAATAGTATGAGTTGGACCCGAATCAAATAAATGAAAAAGGAACGGGATTTGTGAGATTCCACATTTATTAGAGAGGAAAAGGAAATATTTCTTATAAGAGTGTGGAAACGTATCCCTAACAGATGCGTGTTAAGAATCGTGATGCTAATAACGATATGTGAGTTAAAACGGATAATATCTACTAGCGGTGGACTTAAGCTGTTATAAATGGTATAAGAGCTCGACACCAGACGGTGTGCCAACAAAGACGCTAGTTGCCCAAAAAGATGAATTGTCGACCGGATTGAGTTGGATTTGTTAATTGTATTAAAATATATATATATATATATATATTTGAATGGAAAAATTTTTAAATTCAATTTTATTATTATTATTTCTTTTAAGGTTTGAGGATGAAAACGAAAACGACAAAAGACAGTGACAGTGTGTATGCCATTTTGTCAGATTCTTAGTCACCTTCCTACCACTTCAGCCACGTCAGCCACCTGTTTCACACTCACTCCAACCATTTTATTCCACGTCATATTTCTTTTCTTTTTTTTATAGTGCTTTATTATTATTATTATTATTTATCTCCTTTTTTACAAACCATTACTCCATTTTAAAAGTTATTCCTTATTTTCCATAATATAACCCTTAAAAAAATTATATAATTTTGATCATAAATAATAATAATAATAATGATAAAAATAAAAATATTTTCAGAGTTCTCAACTTAACACAATCCTCTATTTACAAGTTGAGTTAGGTTATTAGTTTATTATTATTTTTTAATTATTAAAAAATTATATTTATTTACGATACATGTTACATTACTAATTAAAATCTTATAAGATTCAAATATAAAAAATTTACAAATTACAACGATGTTGATTTCAAACGTTAAATATTCAATATTTTTTAAAAGTAGTACAGTAGGATTAATTTGAGTTGTAACACTATTTTTGAATTAATCAGTTTAGTAGAATTGACCCGACAAAAAAATGTCAATCCGCAAACCGAACAAATTTTTTGTTTTTTTCTCAAAAACCCAACCCAACCCAAATCGAACAAAACAATCTAACCCAACTCAATTTTTATAATTTGAGTTGGATAATTCATATTAGTTGAGTTAAATGCATAGTTCAAAGGTAGATTATACGACTGAATTTCAAAAGTTGAAAAATCGAGGGTGTGATCTGAAACGATTGTTACCGTTCAAAGGGTAGTTCGGTAATTTTCCCTTCTAAATATATTTTAATGGTAGGTGTAATGTATATCTAAGCTTAGGAAAATACTTGTTTATAAGTTGACATGGAAAAGTTGGGAAGGATCCAATGAACAACGTGGCAGACATTGGAACAGACATAATACTTGACACGTCACTATGACCCTTAAAACAAAAACTCTCCTTTTCCAACGAAGAAACAACGAAAATTCCATCGTCGTTTGCCGCCGCCGCCGCCGTCGTTGTCGGGCGCTGCTAAAATTTACACCTCGTGTAGTCAAGAAAAACCACCACCGTTGACTTCAATCCCTCTTTTACTTCTCATCTACAAACTCTATTATCTTTTAAAGAGAGATAGAGCGGAAAATATTTTTATTCGTTATTTAAATGGCTTTGGAGACGAAAATTATATTTTTCGTTTCCGTTTTTGCCCTTGATCTTGCCTAAATTCCGATCTTACCACGTCTCATATTCTCCTATAATATTAAATTTTGAATTTTTATAGAATTCATGTTGAGAGTATATTGTATTTTTATTTTTTTAAAAATATTATTAAATTTAATAAGATATGAATTTTTAAAATTTAAGTTCAACATGATGAAATATTATTAAATTAATTAGTATGTTTTACATTTTTAAAAATAAAAATTATATTATAAATAGAAAAATTTTCGTGTAAAACCCTAATCCCACCCAAAAAAAATTGTTTAGAGAGACGCGAAAGCAAAAGCCTATGGGGTCGTTTCTGTAACTCGATAACCACCACTGAAAACCGTCTTTACATTGAATGGTTTGGTGTTTTGATGATCCCTACCTTATTGACCGCAACTTCTGTATTTATTATTGCCTTCATTGCTGCTCCTCCTGTAGATATTGATGGTATTCATGAACCTGTTTCTGTATCTCTACTTTACGGAAACAATATTATTTCTGGTGCCATTATCCCTACTTCTGCAGCTATCGGGTTGCACTTTTACCCAATTTGGGAAGCAGCTTCCGTTGATGAATGGTTATACAATGGTGGTCCTTATGAGCTAATTGTTCTACACTTCTTACTCGTGTAGCATGTTACATGGGTCCAGAGTGGGAACTTAGTTTCTGTCTGGGTATGCATCCTTGGATTGCTGTTGCAGCTGCTACTGCTGTTTTCTTGATCTACTCAATTGGTCGAGGAAGCTGTTGCATATTAAGAGAGATAGGTATTCTCTATTTTCACGAGTTCCGTGGACATCTCTAAATTCAATATATTAAATAATTATATTTATAAAAAAGACATCGTACCACTACTAATTGACTTCGATTTTTTATTTTTATTTTTATTTGAATTAAAAGTGTAATTAATTTGTATTATAAGTTTTAAAATTGAGTTGGATAATTTTAATTTGATTAAATCAGAGAAAAATTTGGAATTTGCTTTTAAAAAAAAAGGGTGGGGCCCAGTTTGGCAGCTACCTGTTAGGTTAGAAGTCATAAAGATAGGGTTTTTAGTAGACCAAATTTGACTCTGACGTGGACAGTAAAAGTCAAAGTCCCATCCCCGACAACCTTTTTCGTTACCTTCCTAGGAAAAATCGTTTTTAAATATTTATTATTTTCAAATTAATAAATAAAAAAAATATGATCGAATTTAAAATTTAAAAAATACACTTAAAATAATAATAAAATAAAATGAAAACTCTTTTATTAAATTTTGAATGAAAATTCGTATTTTACAAAATAATTTTAAAATTTCGACCGTTTCATTAATATCTAAGAAAAAATTATAATTTAATCGACGTAATTGTTTGTATCAAATAATAACATTAATAAATAAATAAAAACAGTTTATCTACGTTCATGGATAATTTTGGCTAAATTAATAAAAATACATTTAAAGTTTGTATTTATCTTTAAAATATTATTAAAAATTTAAAATTTTTAATAATATTTTACTTATTTTTATAAAAAAAAATCTAAAAAATACAAGTTTTGGGACTTTCGTTTAAAAACAATACTAGATTGAGACATTTTTTTTAGACTAAATCTAATTGTTTTGGTCAATTTTTTTTTTTCAACTACAACATATTTATTAATTTCGGAATCAGCTTAAAGTCGATGAATTTAAAAGAATTAGTAAATAAATAAATGAAGTTTCACAGTGTTGTAAACAAGTCTTCCTCTATATAACAGTCACGAGTTTTTCTTCAATTCTTCCAAAAGATTAGTCAATGGATTACTCCGAATTATTCTATCGACTTTTCCACTTTTCAAGAAATAATGTCCGGATACGATGCGTATAATATATATATTTTTTTACATAAATGATGTGAGGTTTTATTCTATAATTTCAATTTGATTATTACGTACTTATTATCCATTCACATTAATGTGTATTGATTAAATTATTCCTTTAGAAAAAAAAATAGGAATATTAAAAAATAATTCAAAAAATCGAATCAATCTAATCCAATCTATACGATTTGGGTTGGGTTCCATACTCATTTGGGTTGGGTTGGTTCAGGGGTTTTCTTAAATTTAAATTAGGTTGAATTGAACGAACCCAAATTTATCATCCAATAACTTTTAAAAATAAATTTTAACTATTTTGATGGTAATTTTTCAAAAAATATATATTGAAATTATTTTGTAAATTTTAATTAAATATTTAAAAAAATAAATAAATAGAGTTTTAGGAATTGACATTTTACTTTTATTAAAAAATAAAACCCAAACAATTATATAAAATCGTAATAAATCAATATATTTCATATTCTACCAACCTCATTTTTGAATTTATTAATATTACAACATGTATTTAATAATTATAAAAAATCTAATTTAAATATTACCATTGGTAACCAAAGTAGTTATTTATTTATTTATTATTATTATTTTTTATGTGTAAACTATTAAGAGGGATTTATGTTCTTGCCTGGTACCATATTTCAAATTATTATATATTTTTTAAATTACTTTATCATAAAGGTAGATATTAAGTTTTCTAAATCAAACAGGCGATGTCTCGATGATATGAAAGAGATGTATCATAAAAATAAGAATTTCGACATACGAGATGTCCCAATGAAACGAACGAGATAATATAAAAGTAAGAATTTCGACATACGGAATGTTCCAATGATACGAACGAGATATAATATAAAAATAAGAATTTTTACTAAACTATTTGAAAAAAGAAGCAAGAACAACACACCTTTAGCTAATGTTCAAGAAAGTCTACACTCAAAGATGATGGATACAAAGGACTCTAAAATCAAATTAACATAAAAAAAATTCTAAACCAACTCCAGTCTTGAAACTGCATTCTTAAGAATTTTGAAGAAGATCTTGCAACTTAGAGAATTCAAAAAAAGAGATATCTCTATAGATGATTCATTGTAACATTTCTGTTCTCGGTTTCATCCGCTTAAAGTACTTTTGGTGCTTGTGTTATGATGAGAATCCATCTAATAGTAGGCACAGTTTTATTAGCATTTCTCTTTCAAAGAGTTCCTTTGTGTTGATTCCTGATAAAGGCTTCGAACAAAAACATCAGAGAAGAAGAACAAAATTTGACTCCAGAATCCAGGACTAATGAAACCTCCATCATCTTAAGAACAACAAACATTCTCGTTTTGGAGCAAGAACTTATTAAGATCATTAGGTTCTTGGAATATTAACAGTCAGTGCAGTACAACAGATTATCAAAGACAAAGGAGAAAATTAGGGATTTCCATAGATTTCAAGTACTCATAAGGCCAATTCCTAACAAACGATTCAGCGATTCAAGAAGTCAAAAACAGAAAAATCACAATACAAAAATGGAATTACGCTCTGTTTCTCAAGAATCAAGCAAGCCACACATCGACAATACAAAAAATAACACAGTAACAGCAATCTTAGTAAGAGCAGCAGAGCAGAGAACTTGAGAAAGCGAAATCAATCGAGTTCAATTAGAAGAAAAAGTAGGTCTTACAAAAATGGCGAAAACTGAATCAAATGTGATGAAAACCTGGTGGATTTATCGCAGAGACTAGCGAGCATGTTCTTTATAAGTAATTTAAAAAAATCGCAGTAGTTTAATCTTGTTATCGCTTGTTACAACATCATCGTTGTGAAATTAGAAATAAAAAATATTATTTATTTATATAAAATTTTGATACCATTTTATAACTTAATTTATTTTACTTTGAATAAACTTAATTAATTAATTGATTTTTATTGAAAAAATTATTATAATTATAATAAATCAACAGTAATCTTTTTTCAATATATATAAAATTTATTTTAATAATGGATAATTATCTAAAATTAAATAATATAATAAAAATATTTTATTTATATAAAATTTTGATAATTTTTTTTTCAAATATTTTTTTTGTTAAAGCATCATCAATTTCAAAACGAGGGCAATTTGGGAAGAAAGGGAGCGGGCTCCCGGTCCCACTTTGTACCGTTAGAGGCGTTAACGGGATATAACGGCGCAAGTTTTTAAAAAATATTACCGTTGGTTTCTAAGAATATCCAAATTCCAAAGGGGGAAATGAGCCGTTGCCTATCCACTCAAGAGTCTCTCTACGAGACGAACCCTTGTTCATCATTTTACACAGCTTTCAGTCGCCCCTCCTGCAAGTTGAAGCTCTCAAATCTTCTCAAATCCACTTGTTTTTCTTTTCATCGATTCGATTTCTTCATGATCTTGATTATCCCTTGCATCGATTAAAACCCTAGATCCGCTCCTCGTCTTAGAATCCAAGATTCAGGAACAAATCTTACTGTTTCTTTAGGTTAAACAAAATTTGAAATGGCTTCAAAAACAGCGTCCAAAGACATTATCACTCTTCGCGGTTCTGCAGCGATTGTCAGCGAGTTCTTCGGTAAGTTATGCGCCTTCTGAAACCCTTCTGATTTCAATTTTCTGTTTAGTTTGTTCGATTATCGATGAATACCCTTGGCTGATTTGTTGTTTTTCGTTTTTCTTGAAATTGCTCATTTAGGTTATGCGGCAAATAGGTATGAATATTGATTTCGTTTTCTGTGCCCTAATTTTCATTTCGGAATCATGTAAATGTGCATTTTTCTCACTTACAAGCGGTGCGGATTTTGATTTGTAGCATCCTCTACAATCGTGGGCTTTATCCGGAAGAAAGTTTTGCTAGGGTGAAGAAATATGGACTTCCAATGTTGCTTACTCAAGATGAAGGTGTTAAGACCTTCATTTCTAATCTAACTGCTCAGCTTTCTGGTAAGTGCCCTTTCTCTAAATGAAGGATTTGCACTATTCAACAGTTCAGTATCGTTTTTTTCCTTCAAATTTATTTTCAGTCGATCAGATTGTGGTTTTGAATCATGAAATTGGTTTTAGAATGGCTGGAAGCTGGGAAGTTACAAAGAGTTGTGCTGGTTATAATGAGCAAAGCCAATAATGAGGTTCTTGAGAGGTGGAACTTTAGAATTGAAACTGATGGAGAGGTTGTAGAGCAAGGGTAATAATCTCAACCAAAAACTTCTCCTCCCTTTCATAAATTTCTGGATTTTGCATTGATTAGATGAATTGTTGCAGTGTGTCGAGGGAAAAGAGTGATAAGGAAATAATGAGAGAGATCCAGGCTATTATGAGACAGATTGCTTCAAGCATCACTTACTTGCCCTGCCTAGATGAACCCCGTAAGTGTTGGCAAATTGTACCATTATGTATCATTTATTACTTTGGGGATTGGTGTGACATGATATTGTTAATTATGGCCAGTTCTAAATCCATGGGATGTCATGTAATTTCCATCATGATCCATGGCTAGTTATAATGATTCATGAGTTACAATGACAATTTCTAGGCCACATTCTGAATCGGTAGGATGTCATATGAATTTTTTCATCATTAAAACATTACTTTTATAGTCAATCTGAACATAACTTGAATAGTTAGCCATGTGTCTCTTTTTAAGGGATTTGAGTTCTAAATCCCCTATGTCTAAGGCCGGTTCTGAATCCATGGGATGTCATGTAGTTTCCATCATGATATCATTATCATTATGCAAGTGTTGCTTCACCCATCATTTTCTTGTCCAACCGAGATGAACCCTACATAGCTTGAACGGTTATATTCTTAGGGCATGGCATGACGATTGTTAGGCCGGAATCTGAACCAATGAAATTTGAGTTCTATAGTTTGAATAGTTAGGTATGTGTGTGAGATCCATCGGTTGGAGAAGGGAACTAAACATTTCTTATAAGAGAAAGCCCAAAGAGGACGATACCTGCCAGCGGTGCGCTTATTAGTCGTTCCAGTGTGTAGTGTGTCATTATGGGATTTGAATTCTGATCCTCCTTGTTTGTATTCTAACACGTAATCATTAGTTTTATAATGATTCCGGAGTTTAAAACTTAATGTAGATAATCTCCATGATGCTCAATCTCAAGTGTTCTCTGATGTTTTGTTGTCTCAGGTGTATTTGATGTGTTAGCATACACTGATAAAGATCTAGCAGTTCCATTTACTTGGATCGAGAGTGACCCCAAACTGATTGCTAATCCACAAATGGTGAAGCTCCATTCTTTCGATACAAAGGTAAGCAAATGGTATAACTCATTTTGTTTAGCTCGCCCTTGCAAGCAACGAACTTAAACATTATAAATGGTGTTGATGCAGATTCACAAAGTGGACACTCTTGTTTCTTACAAGAACGATGACTGCGATGACGAGTAAGAACAACAACTCCTCCTCCCTTTTCTTGAATTTGTTGTTAGTTTTCTGGATCCCTCCAACCCGATCGCTTTCAAGGTGGCATTGTGAATCTTTTATTCACATGTTGTATTGTAATATCAATTAGAATTCCACCATGAACGGTTGGGGTTGGTTGGTTGGATTGTTTGTTTGTTTGGTATGACTTTTTCATTATAAGAAAAGAGATGTTTCTACCGACCAACCAAGTCTTTGTGATGAACATCCACACAATTTGCCAAGAAGAATAGAATTAATCGGCCAAACCAATGAATCCATGTCTTGTAAAAAACTCCGGCCATCCATAATTAGAAACTTTCCCAAGTCGTTTTATCTTGAAAACACCAAAACTTTGTCATCCATAATTAGAAACTTTCCCAAGTAGTTTTATCTTGAAAACACCAAAACTTTGATGATGAAAGGCGAGAGAAGTTGTTGAGAAAGAAAAAGAAAAAAAAGGAAGGAAGAAAAGGAGCTATGAATGTAGATAGTGGTCTGTCATGGGCAGATCAATGGGATAACAACCCTGACCCGAACCCTCCACCGTCGTCGGCGGAAAATGGGAAGAAGAAGAACATATTTAAGAAGAAGAAGAAGGAGAAGGAGGAGGGGGGATCCTCCTCCTCATCGGAGAAGAACATATTTAAGAAGGCAAACTTGAAGTGGATAAAGGAATTGCGAAAGAAATCTGAGAAATCTTGAAAAAACAGAGCTTTTTACTTTCTTTCTTCTTTCTCCTCATCATCGTTGCTTCTGTTATTATTATTATTTTTTTCATTTTCTTTCGAATCAAATGAAGGGGTGATGAAGGGGAAAAACTTCAACTTCTTGAAAGATAAAATACTATCATTGAATTGAATTGAGATATAACTTTGCTGTGCAATATACTTCTGAATCTCTGTTTCTCTAATTTTGTTTGTCATGTATTTTGTTCATGCGTAATAGATTTAGAACAAAAGGGAATGATATCGATGTCTATAACTTCTAACTTCTAACTTCATTTTTAAATCAGAGGTTGATGTTACCAGTTTCGAACTAGAACGGTTCTCCAACGAAAATGGAAGAGGGAGTGAGGAACAGGTTTAATATTCCCTTCTCCAATTTAATATTTATATATATATTTATATATGGATGATAAAAGGAATCATCCATAGATGTCAGGCAAGAGCACTTGTTTAAGATATGAATCACTTTACAAGCAAGATAGATGTCAGGCAAGAACACTTGTTTAAGATTTCAATCTCTACAAGTAAGACAGATTATCTTAGGGAAATTATATTCGAGGCTGATAAGTAAGAGTAAGAATCACTCAAGGAAATTAAAATTTCAAATATCACAAGTAAGGTCGACCTTCATAACAAATTAACGGCATCTACCTACAGCATGTTGAAACCCTTATTGTAATAATGAGACGGTTCATGTGAAATTGGTCACAACCTGAGTTCAACTTCAAAACAACTAGATTTTATCTTACCACCTTCAAATTCATAATGTATGATTGAAATGTCTTGGTTCATATCAATGGACATCTCTAAAAACTTAGTTACACTTACGAATCGAATCAAAGCACTTTTGAGTACGTGAACTTGAGTCAGTTAAAAAACACATTATCCTCGATCCTCGATATTCGAACCACTACCCTCCACATGAACTCAAAAAGAACAAAGTTGTAACAAATTGTAACTTCCCAACATCATATATTTCATTTTCATTATTGAAACTTCCCAACATCATATATTTCATTTTCATTATTGAAACTTCCCAACAACATGACATCTAAGTTGTAACAAGGAAGAACATAGATAAATGAATGGTGCAGCACTTTAACACAAATTTCAAAATAATACAGAACTCCTTCAGGACCAAATGAATAGAGATGAACAACAAACAATGGATATTAAATCAAAATCTTGTTCAGTAATAGTAATAAATAATAATAAGCAACTCATTACCCAGCAGCTATTCACATTTGGATATCTTCTTCCCACAGTCAATGCAACGCAAATCCAGAGAAAACGTCTCCTCGTGTACTGTCTCGTCGATACAACGTCCACACCAATTGCATCGAGCTATACAAAGCGTGCATCCCCTGCATCTCTGTGCGTTCGCGTTCGGGTCGGTGTCGCCTTCTTTTATTCCCTTGCACCCAACCACCGGGCAGTCATAAACAATCCTCATGTTCATGCATTTCGGGCATCGTTCTATGTCGATGGCACGTCCATCGTTGCACGATGGAAAATGAATTCCACCCCGATAGAATCGAGGTTCGTGGGTGTTTAGCTGAGTCAAGTTGTCAGTTCCTAATAACAGCTTCTCCAACTCTTTAAAATGAGCTTCTGTTACTCCATACATTCCTGCTATACTTAGATGTTTCAATCCCGGTCTACCTTTCAACTTGAAGGCCTTCAAACTATCTACAATGCCTCCAATGGTGAGCCTCGTGCATCCCGGAACACATAACTGCAGAAACGACGTTAAAATTAGAAGCGAACGAGTATTTGTACGGTAACTTTGCAGATAATCTGTATTCCGTACCTTTGTGACCTTAGGATTATTGAAAAGAACCTCGTTGAGACCATTATCACTTATCATTACACAGTTCACAAGGCTCAGACTTTCCAGACCACCTTGAGCCTTGCTAGTCAATTTTAAGAGAATGTCGTCTGTAATTTTCACATCCACCTTTCCACATATGTTAATGTTTCTCCAAAAGAAAGGGTCGTCTTCTGCAGTTGACTGCAGGGACTTGCAAACCGATTCAATAACGAGAAGTTCCCGCGTTCCCAGATAACCGAGCACAAAATTTAAAGCTGCATGAGGAGGTTCGCCTGCATCCGAAGAGACACAATTTCCCTCTTCAAGAACTACAGGTTGCACCTCAGAAATTTCGGGCTCGATACTAAGAGTACGGATTATATCCAGAGAATATGGTGGTGATTCGGGATCGGTATGGCAAGATACACCACCTGCTCTTCTCCCATCAGACCATGCACCAAATCCCCCTCCAGAAATTTCAGGTTCAATACTAAAATTCTGAATTGTATCCACAACATGTCGTGGTGATTCAAGATCGGTACGTAAAGATACACAGCCTGCTGTTCTCCCATCGGACCACGCACCAAATCTCCCTCCAGAAATTTCAGGTTCAATACTAAAAGTCTGAATTGTATCCACAACATGTCGTGGTGACTCAAGATCGGTACGTAAAGATACACAGCCTGCTGTTCTCCCATCAGACCACGCACCGAATCCCCTACCAGAAATTTCAGGATCAATACTATAAGTCTGAATCGTATCCACAACATGTCGTGGTGACTCAAGATCGGTACGTAAAGATACACAGCCTGCTGTTCTCCCATCAGACCACGCACCAAATCCCCCTCCAGAAATTTCAGGCTCAATACTAAAAGCCTGAATCGTATCCACAACGTGNCTATAAGTCTGAATCGTATCCACAACATGTCGTGGTGACTCAAGATCGGTACGTAAAGATACACAGGCTGCTGTTCTCCCATCAGACCACGCACCGAATCCCCTACCAGAAATTTCAGGATCAATACTATAAGTCCGAATCGTATCCACAACATGTCGTGGTGACTCAAGATCAGTACAGAAAGATACACAGCCTGCTGTTCTCCCATCAGACCACGTACTGAATCCCCCTCCTGAAATTTCAGGCTCAATACCAAGAGTCTGAATTGTATCCACAACGTGTCGTGGTGACTCAAGATCAGTACGGAAAGATACACAGCCTGCTGTTCTCCCATCAGACCATGCACCGAATCCCCCTCCTGAAATTTCAGGCTCAATACCAAGAGTCTGAATTGTATCCACAACGTGTCGTGGTGACTCAAGATCAGTACGGAAAGATACACAGTCTGCTGTTCTCCCATCGGACCATGCACCGAATCCCCCTCCTGAAATTTCAGGCTCAATACCAAGAGTCTGAATTGTATCCATAACATGTCGTGGCGACTCAAGATCGGTACGTAAAGATACACAGCCCACTGTTCTCCCATCAGACCACGCACCAAATCCCCCTCCAGAAATTTCAGGCTCAATACTAAAAGCCTGAATCGTATCCACAACGTGTCGTGGTGACTCAAGATCAGTACGGAAAGATACACAGCCTGCTGTTCTCCCATCGGACCATGCACCGAATCCCCCTCCTGAAATTTCAGGTTCAATACCAAGAGTTTGAATTGTATCCAGAACAAATGGTGATTCAAGATCAGTATGGCAGGATAAACCACCTGCATTTCTTTCATCGGACCACGAACCAAATCCCCCTCCAGAAATTTCAGGTTCAATACCAAGGGTCTGAATTGTATCCACAACATATGATGATTGAGGATCAGTATGGCAGGACAAACCACCTACGTTTCTCCCATCAGACCACTCACTGAATCCCCCCCGCTCACCAGAACTATGAACAATTCCTTCATTTCCATGGGGAAACGACTGGAGCCTAAAAGCATTGTTCCAAATATAGTTCAATCCAGCAAAAAGCTGATTACTCTCATCAACTAAAACTCTCTCATCTCTTCCAGAACCACCACCGCCACCACCACCACCACCACCATAGTCTACATTCAGATCGTCCAGCCAGCCAGTGATCGCAGTAAAAGTGGTACTCATATCCATTCCAAATGGATCTGAAGGCAAGAGATCCAGAACATCCCCCGGGACACAATCTCGCGACCCACCCCCTTCATAGGTGTCCTCTAAAAAATCAAGGCAATTCTCTAGCTCCCGATTAATCAGCCAGGACATCCCATAAACGTCAGAATTTCTCTCGGGAGCACCATCAACGACAAAACCACCTGAAATGCTCATCGGAGAAACCGAATTTTCCTCCGAAAGATGTGCGGGAAAGATGGGTCGATATGAAAAATTCAAGGCCATTACAGGTACACCCTATCCCAAGATTTTTCTATTGATTTCCGGCGCCAAGGGAAAGAAGGATTGACAAAATTAAGAGGGAAAAAAAAAAAAAAAAACTAGTGGAAAAGATCCCGCAATAAAAAAAAAAAAAAGCGAGAACCAAAAAACTCCCAGTTTCGGATAGCAAACAAAAACAAAGCACACCAAAATTTCAGGGAGTTTCTCGATGAGAACGTAAACCCAGATTAAAGCACAGGCGAGTGAACAAAGGGGAAATTACTAAGAAAGCACCCGCACCGAATATATCCGGAAAGAACAATCACAAACTACGATAATTTATCTTCTTTTTTAGGTTTTCTCAGATCAAATAAAACAAAAAATAAAGGATTACAGAAAGAATAACGAACGAAGAACACAACGGAAATCGAAGAACAAATGAAATCGAAACGAGATTACCAGAAAGGAAGAGGAAACCCTAAATTTAGAGAGAGAGAGAGAGAGAGAGAGAGAGAGAGAGGGAAAAACGGCAAAATCTGGCGGAATGGAATGCCCCACAACCGTATCTTACTGGATCGGAACACTGCAAAGAAATCGGTGACTGCCGGAAGCTCCTTTCAGGAATGGGAGAATTCTACCGCGAGAGAGAGAGAGAGAGAGAGAGAGATTCGAGTTCTTAGAGAGAGAGAGAGAGAGGGAAGGGGGATTAAGGAGAAGAAAAAAGATTTTATTTAAAATAAAATAAAATAATGGGGAAAGGGTGAGAAGGACACGTGTCGGTTTCTGTTGGGGGACCCTCAAATATGGCGGGAGCGGGCGGTTTCAGCCTTGGAGGAATTGTGGGCCATCCCTCCTCTAATTTAGCCTCCGTTTCAAATTCCAACTGCCATATTCCACGCGCTTATCTCCTCGTTTGTTTCTCCCCTCCCCATAATAATAATAAATTAATATATATATCATTTTTTAAAATTCAAATAATCTAATTTTTTTAAAATTATATTAGATTGAATCGAATCCATTTAAATTTATTTATAATTTTAAAATATGCATACTATATTTTATAATTATTTTTTTATTATTTACAGCTCTTAAAAAACTTAAAAAATAATTTTTAAATAATTTAATTGGGTTTTAATTTTTAATGAAATGATTGAAAATAAATAAATAGATATTTTATAAATTAACATTTTATTTTTATTAAAAATAAAAAATTTAATAAATAATTCGAATAACCTCAGCAACTCAATTTTAAAAAAAAATTAAAATTATGACGAAGACCCCTAATTTGATTTGAATTTTAAAATAAAAAATTCATTTTTTATTTACTTTTTTAGCCTTCCATTTTGGTGAGGCATTCGTGAAAAAACTTTTGTGAAAAGGGTAGTTATGTAAAATAACAAACAATTGAAAAAAATCAACCCAATTTAATTATTTACAGAACTTGGAGGCTAAGATTGGCATTTCACAGCTGCGTTCAATTATTTCCAATTAATATAAACTAAATGGTCCCTTATTTTGACAATTTAGTCTTTATTTTCTATTATTATTATTATTAAATTTTAAATTTAATTGGTAGACTTTCCAATTTTTTCTCCAAATCTTTAAATTTATATCAATTTAGTGTCTCAATTAAGGGTGTTCATACGACAGAATAATCCAACCCACTCGAATTACCCAGTTCAGACACAAAATTTAGATTGGGTTATAATCTTTTTTCGATTTGGATTAGGTTGAATATTTTAAAAATAAAAAATTTGAGTTCGTTCGCCACGGGTTGACATTGACTCAACCAACTCAAAAATAGGGTTACAACCCAACGGTGCATTTAAGATTTTTACAAAAAATTAAGAATATTTGACATTTGTTACCGTAACTTGTGACTTGTGAATGTTTGATGTTTGAGTTTGGTAAGATTTTAGTTATTAACATAAAATGTACTGTGAATAAGTATAAAAATAAATAGAGGAACAGATTGGGTTGAGTTGTGAACTCTATTCGGGTTATTCGGGTCACCAACCCAACCATCCCGAAATTTCGGGTTGGTCCAAAAACATTCTTCAACCCAAACCGTGGTATACCCTCGAATTAGTCTTTCAAACTTTTAATTTTGCAGATAATAGATTCTTAACCTATTCGAGTTTTTTAAAATTAGGTTTAGATGGACTAAATCGATATGGGGTCGTAACTTGGGCGTCAAGTCAAAAGTCTTTTTATCTTTCTTGCGGTGCACGTACAAGCATCTCGTGTACATGCAAGGTAGGAAGTTTCCTTCGTTTAAGTAAGCCAAAGCTGAAACTTCTATCCAATTCTTGTCTCCCAATCCAACAAAAGTCCTCACCATCATATTTTACTCGAAAAAAATCTTTAGAGAATTTTAATTCGTCGTTGTTTTTGTCTTTATATGATCGTAACCAATCAATAAAAATTTGTATTTTATTAGTACGAGAGCTTCTTTTTCTCTGTTTTCTTGTATCCCTCGATCTTTTCCAACAAACATAAACTAAAACAATACTCGTACTCAAGTGAGACCGAGATCGAGATCGAGATCGAGAATATAAATATTGGCTGCTAGAGGCGATTTCTTGATATGAATTGCACGAGCAAGATCGGGATCGAGAAATAGGCTCTCGTATGTGATTTCTCGATCTCAATTCCGTGAGATTTTGTCTGGTTTTTTATTTTAATTTAGAGATTACAATTTTTTCAAATATAAAAAATTGGGTATTTAGTATGCTCGATAATATGTCATATGAGCTTTCACGTAAGTGAAAATTTGTGAAATTTAGTGAAATTTATGTTTTAAAACCTCGTAATTAATAAAACCCGGCTCAAATTCTCAATATCGACTCTCACAAGTTAATTTATCGGTGTCAGAGCATAATGAAAAAGATCTCGTAGATGAATTTCTACACGATTGAAACTATATTTTTTAGTTTGACTCATAATAAAATCAAATCGGTTCTCACTGACTTTCGTTCGAGAGTTAATAATTCATTCCCTTCAATATAGTCCTCGGTTAACTCTCTAGGGTCAGCTTCAAGGTCCTCGACCTTAGTAGACACTCGTTGTAGTCGACCGATCTTCTTTAGATTCGTTTATCGACCTTAGGACTTTAACGGGAACGAAATATGTATGATTAATAAAATTATTTCTAATAAATTAAAATAAATAACATAACATAACAATATCTTTGGTAATTAAAATGTCATTTTGTATGGTAAGTTGGCGTGGGAAGAAAAAAATGGAAGGAATTGGGCCGGGTCACTTTGTCAGAATTGGGCCGGGTCACTTCGTCAGCCCGAGCCCATTTTATTTAGAGGCCCTCCAATTTACTTTAAATTAAGATTCATTCCATAGGATTTATATAAATATTACAAACAATGAAAGAGAATATATAATTTATTTATAATTATTCCATATTTTTTAAAATAAAGGTAAGGGTTTATTTGTAATTTATTTATTTATTTTAACCGGGGCCGAGGAAGGATTATATTCTTTATTCTAGTCCCGATTTTATAAATATAAAAAATATTTAAAAAATGACGTAAAAAAATAAATATTATTAGATTTATCCGGATGATTTATTTATTTATTATTTTTTAACGTTTTTTAATAAAATTATATTGAAAAATAAAAAATTATTCGAAAGAATATATATAGGAAAAATGTAATGACGTAGATGTAGGATTCAGATTCGACAACTGATGGCTCTGACATTCCTTGCGACATATGGTCACGTGTGAAGACTATTCCACCAATCACCCAATATAGAAGTGCTGCAAGCGTAACAAGGTGCATTTTTCTTTTTGGTGGACCCCAGTCATATGAACTTCGAACTTAAGCGTGTTTGGATCAATTCTATGTTAAAGTTAAGCACGTGAGTGAGTACAAAACATACTGAAAAAACTTATGTTGGTATGTGGGGATAGAGGAGTAAGTAACGTGACCACGTGGTGTCATGGTCATGCTTGTCCAAGGCATGTTGCCTGTGGCCGTATGTCAGATGTCATAGTCATGCTTGTCCAAGGCGTATTGCTTGTGACCATGTGTTAGATGTCATAGTCATACTTGTCCATAGACGCATGCCTGTTCCAAACCCTCTCTTACATGCTTTCATATATACTTAGGTCTTTATTATTTCAGTTGTGTTCACACGGGGTGTATGACTGTTTACCAAAATTATGTCTACCTCATTAGGGTTAAATATGCCCCAAAATGTCCCATCAGGGCTGAGGTGCTCTAAAATGTCCCATCACGGCTAAGATGCCCTAAAATATATAATAGGGGATGTGACTAGCCGTCAATTCTTCATACGCGGTTATATGATATTAAAACTGCAGTTGTTACTTATTTGCTTTTAGCCTATAACATTGCTCTCTTACAAATCGTTTTTAACGCATTTCCTTACTCACATCTTCTAAAACACTTTCTCTAAAACATGACCGAGGTTTGATCATACGTTTGAATTCTCTATAACTCACAATTTTCATACGACTGACTTGTTCATCGGGTTAGAACGAGTGTCACACACTATGGCACGAGATGCAAGAGAATGCTAGGTTATTAGGTGTGAATCTTGATCGAAACTCTGGGTATGAATCGTTACAGAAAAAAAAAAAACCATTGGAAAATTGATCCTGCAAATTCTCCAACCTCGCCCAGTGGACGAACATCGTGCAATTGAGATTGAGAATCCACATACCCATGCTTTGATTAAATAGTGTAACGACCCAAGCCCACCGCTAGCAGATATTGTCCTCTTTGAGCTTTTCCATTCGGGCTTTCCCTCAAAGTTTTTAAAACGCGTTTGTTAGGGAGAGGTTTTCACACCCTTACAAGGGTGTTTCGTTCTCTCCCCAACCAATGTGGGATCTTACAATCCACCCCCTTCGGGGCCCAGCAGCACCCGTTTCATTCTCCTATCGATGTGGGACCTAGCAATCCACCCCCTTTGGAGCCAGCGTCCTTGCTGGCACACCACCTCGAGTCTACCCCCTTTGGGGCCCAATCTCCTCGCTGGCACATCACCCGGTGTCTAACTCTAATACCATTTGTAACGGCCCAAACTCACCACTAACAGATATTATTCTCTTTGGACTTTCCCTTTCGAGCTTCCCCTCAAGGTTTTTAAAACGCACCTGTCAAATTTCGACACCCTTATAAACAATGTTTCGTTCTCCCCCAACCAATGTGAGATCTTACAAATAGATATACAAAACTCCACGAACACTTCTAACATCACTTGAAACAATTCAATCTCATAAAATCACGGTGTTTGATTTGATTCGTAGGCCATTTCAAAGCCGAACACGAACAAGATTTCGTCACTAATAGCGAGGGACCATAACAAATCCGTGTATGCAATTTTTTCAAAGCTTAAAAAGTGGTGCAGACAAGCTGTCCCAAGTGGAGAAAAAGGAAGCATTTTGTTTAAAACTAAAAGCAAAAGTTGATTAAAGCATAGCCAGAGAATATATATTGAACCACAAAGACTTAAAGTTTATTGCTTTATTATTGTTTTTAATTATTTTCTCAACTTCTTGCATGGCCTACCTTGATTAATGCATTTGTCGCTTCTTTTTATCGTTTTTCTTTCTAAAAGTATATGCTTTTTCAGACATTTTAATGAATTTTGAGATATTTTGTTATGAAAGTAATATGATTTCTTAAATTTTGGTTCTTTTTCGATAAATACTACGCTAGAGCTCGAATGGCACTCCTTTCCAAAAAGAAAAGATAACGGAGTTGCCCGTGATATGGTTTCGAGTTGGAAAAAGACTTGTTTGAGTACCGAAATCAACGCTGAGGATTTGGTTGAATGTCCTTTCCCTTAGGGTTTTTAAAACGTGTCTGCTAAAGGAGAGGTTTTCCACACCCTTACAAGAAGTGTTTTGTTTCTCCAGTAAGATCTCACAATCCACCCCCTTTGTGGCCCAGCGTCCTCGTTGGCACACTGCCAGGTGTTCACCCTCTTCAGAGTTTAGCACCTCCCTCCGTAGCCCAACGTCTTCGTTGGCACACCCCCTTCATGGTTCAGCACCGCTCTTCGTGCCCTAGCATCCTTGTTGACACACCGCCCGGTGTTCATCCTCTTCGGGGATTAGTACCTCTTTTCGTGTCCTAGCGTCCTCATTGTCACATCTCGATGTTCACCCCCTTCGGGGTTCACTACCTACCTTCGTGGATAGTGTCTTCGTTGGCGTACCCCAGTGTTTCCTCCTTCGGAGTTCAGCATCCCTATTTGTGGCCCAGCATCCTCATTGGAAAACTCCCAGTGTTCACTCCCTTTGAGGTTCAGTGTCCTTCTTGGCACACCACTCAATGTTCACCCCTTCGAAGTTTAGCCTTCTCGCTGACACCCTCTGATACAATTTGTAAAGAACCACGACTCTCCACAATGGTATAATTCATTTTGAGCTTAAATTCTTACAACGTGAGCTCCTCTCCAACTATTGTCAACATGGAATAGACAAAGGACAAAGGTGGACCGCCATGTGACAGTGGAGCTTAGAACACTGTTTATGTCGTGATAGCTATCACTGTAATGCAAATCAGTGATAAAAATCAGTGGGTTTTGTTCATTTTCTTTGATCTTCAAATGGGTTTTCCTCGTTTTTTGGTTTTGATTCTTCTCGTCGTTTCTTCAGTCGATTGTCAGGTTAAAGGTATGTGTTCTTTCCTTCTTGCTTTCTGGTGCTGTTCTTGTTTTGTTTGAAGCAAACGACGAATTTTCCAAATGAATCTTTGTTTTTCTCACTTCCAAATCAATTGACGCTTAGAAATGCATACCCATTTCATTTAAAATGATACCCACATCGCTGATTTCTGTAATACCAAACTCATAAACAGAGTTCATCAGTATAGACTGTGGCGGCTCCAAGAACTACACCGACCCAGTTACAGGTCTGGCATGGATATCCGACGCCGGAGTCATGGATGCCGGTGGCTCATCGCCGGTGGAAAACCCACATGGGAACTTGATGCAGTATGGAACACGGCGGGATTTTCCGATCGACGACAAGAAATACTGCTACACTTTGGAAACAGAGGAACGGAGAAGGTATTTGGTTCGAGCAACTTTTCAGTATGGGAGTTTGAAGAATGAAGAAACTTACCCTAAATTTGATCTTTATTTGGATGCAACTAAGTGGTCGACTGTTACTATTTTTGATGCTTCGAGGGTTTATGTGAAGGAGATGATCATTAGAGCACCTTCAAGTTCATTTGATGTGTGCATATGCTGTGCTACTACTGGCTATCCGTTCATATCAACTCTTGAGCTACGCCCTTTTAACCTTTCGATGTATGCTACTGATTTTGAAGATGATTTCTTCTTGGAAGTAGCTGCTAGAGTGAACTTTGGTGCTTTGAGCAAGGATGTGATTAGGTAAGCTTCAATGACGCGGGTTTGATGGGTTGATCTTGTCTGCTTTGGCCTATTACGTATTGTTGTTAGCCTCAAATGTGTTTGCTAGGGAGAGGTTTCCACACCCTTATAAGGAATGGAATGTTTCGTTCTCGGCTTCGATTGATGTGAGATCTCACAATCCACTCCCTTGGGAGCCTAGCGTCCTCGCTGGTATATCGCCGGTGTCTGGCTTTGATACCATTTGTAACAACCTAGTCCCACTGCTAGTAGATATTGTCCGCTTTGGCCTATTACATATTGTCGTCGGTTTCCACACCCTTATAAGGAATGCTTTGTTCCCCTCTCCAACAGATGTGGGATCTGACAATCCACTCCCTTGGGGGAGCCTAGCATCCTCACTGGCACATCGCCTAGTGTTTGACTCTGATACCATTTGTAACAACCTAAACCCACCACTAGTAGATGTTGTCCACTTTGACCCATTAGGTATTGTCGTCAGTCTCATGGTTTTAAAACGTGTTTGCTAGGGAGAGGTTTCCACATCCTTATAAGGAATTCTTCGTTTCCCACAATCCACCCTCCTTGGGAGGCCAGCATCCTCGCTGGCATTACCGCCCGGTGTCTGGTTCTGACACTACTTGTAACAACCCAAACCCACTGCTAGTTTGATATTGTCCGCTTTGGCCCATTACGTATTGTTGTCAGCCTCACGGTTTTAAAACGCGTCTACTAGGGAGAGGTTTTCACACCTTTATAAGGAATGCTTCGTTCCCCTCTCCAACCGATGTAAGATCTCACAATCCACCCCCCTTGAGAGCTCAACGTCCTCGCTGCCACACCACTTGGTGTCTGGCTCTAATACCATTTGTAACAACCTAAACTCACCGCTAGCAGATATTGTCCGCTTTGGCTCATTACGTATCGTTATCAACTTCACGGTTTTAAAATGTGTCTACTAGGGAGAGGTTTCCACACCCTTATAAAGAATGTGTCGTTCCCCTCTCCAACCGACGTGGGATCTCACAACTTAGTTTTCAAAAAAAACAAAAACAAAAAACATAATGGTTTTCGAACGGGACTGGGGGAACTGCTTTTTTGATACGTATTTTGTTTTTGTTAGGTACCCAGATGATCCATATGACAGAATTTGGGATTCAGATCTTGAGAAGAGGCAAAATTATCTTGTGGGAGTAGCTCCAGGGACAGAGAGAATCAGTACTATGAACAACATTAATGTAATGACAAGAGAATATCCGCCTGTTAAGGTGATGCAAACAGCAGTTCTTGGCACAAAGGGAGTGCTCAGCTACAGGTTGAATTTGGATGATTTTCCTGCCAATGCCAGAGCTTATGCATATTTTGCTGAAATAGAAGAATTGGGTCGGAATGAGACTCGGAAGTTCAAATTAGAGGAACCGAACATTCCCGACTCGAGTAATGCAGTGGTGAATATTGCTGAGAATGCCAATGGGACCTATACTCTTTATGAACCGAGTTATATGAATGTCTCTTTGAGTTTTGTGCTTTCGTTCTCCTTCGTCAAGACTCGAGATTCAACACGAGGACCGCTTTTGAATGCATTGGAAATTAGCAGATATGTCGAGATTGATGCCAAGACCGATGGGCGAGATGGTAGGTTCTCTTCATCACCATATCTTCTTATGAAGATTAGTGATATTCTGAAACTTTTTTGTGAGATCCCACGTCGGTTGAAGAGGGGAACGAAGCATTTCTTATAAGGGTGTGAAAACCTCTCCCTAACAGATGTGTTTTAAAACCGTGAGGCTGATGGCGATATGTAACGGGCCAAAGCGGACAATATCTGCTAGTGGGGCTTGGGCTGTTACAAATGGTACCAGAGCCAGATACTAGGCGGTGTGCTAGCGAGGATGCTGGCCCCCAAGGAGGGTGGATTGTGAGATCCCACATCGATTGGAGAGGGGAATGAAACATTCCATTCCTTATAAGGATGTGGAAACCTCTCTCTAGCAAATGCGTTTTAAAACCGTGAAGTTGACGACGATACGTAATAAACCTAAGCGGACAATATCTGCTAGTGAGGCTTGGGCTGTTACAAATGGTACCAGAGCCAGACATTGGGCGGTGTGTCAGCGAAGACGCTGGCCCCCAAGCGAGGTGGATTGTGAGATCTCACATCGGTTGGAGAGGGAAACGAAACATTCCTTATAAGGGTGTGGAAACCTCTCTCTAGCAGACGTGTTTTAAAACCGTGAGGCTGAGGACGATACGTAACCGGCCAAAGCGGACAACATTTGCTAGTGAGCTTAGACTGTTACAAATGGTACCAGAGCCAGATACTAGGCAGTGTGCCAGCAAGGACGCTAGCCCCCCAGATTGTGAGATCCACATCGGTTGGAGAGGAGAACGGAACATTCCTTATAAGGGTGTGAAAACCTCTCCCTAGCAGACGCGTTTTAAACCGTGAGGCTGACGACGATACGTAATGAGCCAAAGCGGGCAATATTTGCTAACTTTTGTGTTTTGTCTGTGATTGATCATAAATTCTCTACTGAAATGGATTGAATAGTGTTTTCTGTTCCAATTTGTAGAGGCTGTTGTAAATGCCTTACGTACCATGTCAGCGGAGAGCGTTCAGACAAATCAAGGCGATCCCTGTGTTCCAACGAGCTGGGAATGGGTGACATGTACTGCCACGAAACCACCGAGAATATCGAAAATGTAACGTTCTTCAACTCTTCTGAATCTACATTCAAGGAAAATAAGCATTTTACCTCGACATATATATCTATCTATCCGTCCGCTTTTCTTGCAGTGAGCTCTCCAGAAGGAACGTCAAGGGCGATATTCCTCCCGAGATCAATACTATGGACGGATTAACAGAATTGTAAGTTCAACTTGCTGTAAAGAAGCTCGGTTTTCGTAAGTTATCCCTATGCAATTCACTGTCATGTCCTCGTTTCGATCTTCAGGTGGTTAGATGGTAATTTCCTTGCAGGATCACTGCCCGACATGAGTAATCTAGTAAATTTGAAGATTTTGTAAGCTCTCGAGGTTATCTACAACTTTCCGTTCTCGAACCGAATGAGCATACGTCGTTGTGATTTAATTGTGTGATCTTTTTTGGTGAATATGCAGACATCTAGAGAACAACAAATTGACAGGGACATTGCCTTCTTACCTGGGTACTTTGCCCAACTTACAGGAACTGTATGTAGCACTTTCTAACTCTTAAGCGTTTTGTATCGAACGGGTTTGGTCGAAGTTTTAGAAGAGAACGTTTTTGTTATATTGATCGACTGTGAATCGTATGTGGCAGATATATTCAAAACAACGCTTTCTCGGGCGAAATACCGTTGGAGTTATTGGCAAAGAAACTCGTGTTTAAGTAAGTACTCGAAACTGCTATTTTACCACGAGGTTTGAACTGTCTTTGAGAATGTGGCTTTCTAGGGATAAATCATCTAAATGACAAACGTTGTAAACGAGTTTTGACCTTAAGAGGTAGGACTCGTCTCGAGGGAGTCCTGGCTTGATGCATGAACATGTTTTTCTGGTTAGAAATGAAATCAACGGATCCTTATTTGTAACAGCTCAAGCCCACCGCTAGCAGATATTGTCCTCTTTGGGGTTTCCATTTCAAGCTTTCCCGTAAACGTGTCTATAGGGAGAGATTTTCACACCTTTATAAGGAATGTTTCGTTCTCCTCTCCAACCAATGTGGGATCTCACAATCCACCTCCCTTAGGGGCTCAGTATCCTCGCTGGCACACCGCTCGGTGTCTGGCTCTGATACCATTTGTAATAGCTCAAGCTCACCGCTAGTAGATATTGTTCTCTTTGGGCTTTCTCTTTCAGGTTTCCCCTCGCGGTTTTAAAACGCGTTTGCTAGGAAGAGATTTCCACACCCTTATAAGGAATGTTTCGTTCTCCTCTCCAACCAAAATCCACCCCCTTAGGGCCCAGCGTTCTCACTGACACACTGTCTAGTGTCGGGCTCTAATACCATTTGTAACAGCCCAAGCCCACCGCTAGCAGATATTGTCCTCTTTGGGGTTTCCCTTTCAGGCTTTCCCGTAAATGCGTCTACAGGGAGAGATTTTCAAAGCAATGTTTTGTTCTTCTCTTCAACCGATGTGGGATCTCACAATCCACCCTTCTTAGGGGCTCAATGTCCTCGCTGGCACACTGCTCGGTGTCTGACTTTGATACCATTTGTAATAACTCAAGCCCACCGTTAGTAGAATTTGTCCTCTTTGGGCTTTCTCTTTCAGGTTTCCCCTCGAGGTTTTAAAACGCGTTTCCTAGGGAGAGATTTCCACACCCTTGTACGAATGTTTTGTTCTCCTCTCCAACCGAAATCCACCCCCTTAGGGCCCAACGTCCTCACTGACACACTGTCTAGTGTCGGGCTCTAATACCATTTGTAACAGCCCAAGCCCACCGCTATCAGGTGTTTCCATCTGTTTTATCGTTATAATCTTATCGTGCAGGTACGACGGTAACCTCGGGCTGCATGCAAGTAAACGATACAACATGCATTCTAAAGTTATAATAGGAGTTTCATTGGGAGTGCTTGTACTTCTGATACTTCTACTTGTAGGAAGTTTTCTATTACTCCACAAGCTTCGAAGACGGACGACGCCTTATCATAAAAAAGGTCTCTACTTGACAAACCTGCTTAATACTTCTCGTATAGCACCACTTTTTTCCGACGTATCTCATCGTGTCGTGTGGATCTTAGGTGGTTCTCTGAAAGGCAGCACAAAACGCTCTTTTGGCTACTCGATCGGCAAGGGGGACGAAGGCATTGCCTACTACTTATCTCTCGCCGAGCTGGAAGAAGCAACTAATAACTTTTCGAAGAAAGTCGGTAAAGGCAGCTTCGGATCAGTCTATTACGGGAAGATGGCGGATGGAAAAGAAGTAGCGGTTAAAATCATGGCCGAGTCATCAGCACATGGGAATCAGCAGTTTACGACCGAGGTAGGTCATCAGCCTGTTATTGGATCGATCTCATCATGATGAAATTAAGCTCGATTTGCTGACCGTGTCGAGTATTGACAGGTTGCCTTATTATCACGAATTCATCACCGAAATTTGGTACCTTTGATCGGGTACTGTGAAGAAGAGCATCAACGGATTCTCGTTTATGAATATATGCATAATGGAACGTTACGAGATCACTTATATGGTCGGTTCTTCTGCTAGGCTTAAGTCTATTTTCCCGTGTTTCTCCGCTAATCATTTATCGACAGGTAGTACCGACCCGACGCACTTGGACTGGCTGCCTCGTCTGCACATTGCTGAAGATGCAGCTAAAGGTTCATCCTAGTTAGAAACTATGATGTTTGCCACTGAATTTTCAAGTTTCCATCATCAAGCCTTTTTGTATTCGAATCGATTCTTTTCAGGGCTCGAGTATTTGCACACGGGATGCAGTCCAAGTATCATCCATCGAGATGTAAAAACGAGCAACATCCTCCTCGACATCAATATGAGAGCGAAAGTTTCCGACTTTGGCCTCTCGAGGCAAGCCGAGGAAGACTTGACCCATGTCTCGAGCGTCGCTCGAGGAACAGTAGGCTACCTGGATCCTGAGTATGCGTCGTTTATTGTTTTTCCTAGACATATCACTCCTCCCTAAACCGTAGGTGAAACTGAACACGTGAATCTATCAGGTACTACGCTAGTCAACAACTGACCGAAAAGAGCGACGTTTATAGTTTTGGAGTCGTTTTGCTCGAACTGATCTCCGGGAAGAAACCCGTCTCACCAGAGGACTATGGCAGTGAATTGAATATCGTTCATTGGGTACGTAAGATCTTTGCTCATCTTCACTTTCACTGCATCATTGTAATTCTCGAGTCTTTACACGATCGGTCGGTTTCTACAGGCGAGGTCGTTGGTCCATAAAGGGGACGTGACGAGCATCATCGATCCGTTTCTAAACGGAAAAGTCAAAATAGAATCGGTATGGAGAATCGCCGAAGTCGCCATTCAGTGTGTGCAGCAGCATGGAGTTTCCAGGCCAAGGATGCAGGAAGTCATTGTGGCTATACAAGATGCAATCAAGATTGAACAAGGCATTGAAGGAAACCAGAAACTATCTTCAGGCAGTTCAAGAACACAATCGTGTCGAAAAACGTTGCTGACGACGTTTCTTGAGATCGAGAGCCCCGACGGTTCGCTGCTTCCCTCTGCAAGATAAGGCCTCGACAATTCCGCTACGATTTTCGGGTAATGTACGATAAAACGAGTAGATACCTTGACTAAATGCTGTTTGGTAGGAACACTGACAAACACAACAATCTTTTAACTTTTATTGTTCACTTGTGAGCAAGCAAGAATCCAAGTCTAAACATGACATAGAAAACACAATGACCAATTGTGAGCAGCTCAAAAGTCTTAGAATTATAGATATACGTTCTTCGTTCAACACGTGGAGGTGAAGAGTTGAAATTATATCCTTCGTTCAACACTTGATTACATTATTATAGATATACGTTGATTTGTGAATGATATCTATTTCTTGAATTCATGTACTTTCTGTTCGTAGCTTAGGTGGGTCAGATCGGGTTGAGTTGATATATTTTTTAGACTAAACCTGATTGTTCGAGTTGTAAATTTTTTTAATACAAACAACCCTCGTTAATTAATGAATCCAACTCAATCATAAAATGTTGGGTTGAGTTGGTTTAAGCGATTTGATAATATATTCAAATTTTTATTAACAATAAATTTTGATAAACTCATGAACCAAAGTATAAAATTTTTGTATTTTATTTGAATTCAACTCAAATAAATTAATAATCTAACTTAAACGAGTAACGTCTTTCATTGCATCTTTGACCCAGTAGAAGACTAGACTTTACTCTAGGCTTTAGATGTATTGCTCTTGTAGTGCATAGTCTTGAATAGCTAGCTTAGGCTACACAACGGTAATTGGTGTCCAATGTTGAGGTGCTACCTCAACAAACTCTCTCAAACAGGTGAAGACAACATGGTGAGTGGTAGCATGCTCGTCTTCCATGGGAGGTAGCTAGTGAACCCATCATATAGGCTATGTAGTCGCTCAAAGTTGGGGGCTCTACCCTCTATACGTGTCAACCCCGTCAAATGACCCTAGAGACCTAGATGGCCACCACGACAACCCTGTAAAAAAAATGGTAGCCTCTTAGGCTAATAGCAGTCCACACAGTGTCTAAGAAGCTTCCACATCCCTTTCCACTCCGATACAGTACCGTTGAGCTAGGTGTGAGGCTAATAAATTTAGTGGACTTTTAATTTTGTCTCTCTCCAAAGATTCTCTTTAAAGATTTCAATGGCTATAAAGGAATCTTTTAAGTCTTCTAAATCAATCAATATTAAAATAAATTAAATGATTATAAAAATGATAATCATATGTTTAATTATATATATATATACATAAATATTTTATGGGACTTTCATCCAACATCTCCCTCCCCTTAGTCGAGGTTGAGGCTCACAATACTTTAACCAGGGCATGACTCTAATACCATGTTAGATGAACACAACTCTCCACAGTGGTATGATATTGTCCACTTTTAGCCGATGATCATTTCCTAAATTAGCCGATGTGGGATCCAACAAAAAAAAATTACAGCTAACAATTAAGTTATATCTAATAAAAATGTCTCAACTCGACTCGACCCAACCCAATTCACGAGAACACGAATATCATTTAAGTTTCTTTCAAAATCACTTTCCATTTTTTGTTTTTATAAATTAAATTTATAAACATTATATTGATTTTCGTACGATTTTCGACCAACCATTCGTTATTTATTTATTTTTTATATGAACTCTTAAATATATATTTTTTAAAATTAAATAAGATTTTAATTATACAATTAGGTTTTTATTTATTTATTAATAACCAATATAGGCCATGAAATTATTAGTAAAGCATAATTAATTAGCCCAAATAATCCCAAATTAATTAAGTGGCATACGTCATTTACATCAAAATTAAAATAATAATTCTATTTCCAATAATGGAAGGTAGAAAATATATAATATTAATAAAAAAAATTAATTAATTATCATTTCCACATAATTAAATATTCAAAGGAAACCAGCTTGAAAGGATTCTGTTTTGGATGGATAAGAACGAAAATTCAAGCTTTTATTAGAAATATATATATATATATATATACATACATATTTCCAGCAAACCCTTAATTGATCCAACCATTCAATCTTCATCTTCATCGTTTATGAAAGCTTCTCTGTCCACAGAGGTGGAGAGTAAAGGTCATTTCACTGGCACCCGCCATTGACTGAAGGAGGACAAAGCGCCCTAAAAGCTTCTTTTAGGGTTTCGAAACTGGGTTTGTTGGGGTTTTCCTTCTCAAATTTCCAGTTTCTTTTTTGATTGGGGATTTTTGGTGATCGATTTCTAAACGAGAGATTGTTGTTCTTCCGCCATAGCCACGAAGAACAAGAGCTTTACGCTCTGGTTTTTCCCCTGTTTTCATCGGTTTCTTGCAGAAGACGAAACGGAATTTCTCGGATTATGTATTATCAGCTCGAGAAATTCCCTCATCACGATTCTTTACAAGTCTTGGAAGCCGATATTCAATATGCAAATTCTCTGTAAGTTTTGTTCGTTTTCCCTTTCAATCATGATGATTGACGATTTCTGAAAGGGTTTACGGATTTTTAGGTTTTTGATTCTGTTCTTCGTTTGATTTTTGGGTTTTTAGGGCGGCGGCGATCCCCATGGCTAAAGAGGGCGCCTATCTTCAAATGAAATTGGTTTATAATCATTTAGCTCCCATTGTTTTGTTCTTGCTTCAATGGATGGATTGTTCTTGCTCATGCTTGTTTCCCAGATATTTAAGCCTCTTCCACATACTTGTGTACAAGGTTTGTAGGGTTCTTGTAATTGTAGCCATTAGATGATTATAGAAAGCTATCTTGTTCTTGAGCTTGCTATCTAATTCAGGTATATCCAGAGGGAAAACAAAAACGAAGTATATCTAGACATGGAAGGAAGGCAACCATTAGGGAATTCTATGGTACTGAATTGTTTAGTTTAGCTAATTAGCTGCTGTTCTTTCAATTGTGAGTAGTTCTGAGTGTTCTGATCTTGTTTCGAATATCAGCTATAATATTGCCATCGCTTCAGCGAATCCATGGTAGCTTGGATAAGCTGGATGATTGTAAGGAAGAGTGCCATTGGATTGAGATGCACAGCGAGAAGAGAGGCGATAAAGATGTTAGACTCACGAATGTAGATACGAAGCGAGAAGACGAATGTGGTATTTGCTTGGAGCCGTGCACGAAGATGGTTTTACCGAATTGTTGTCATGCAATGTGCATCAAATGCTATCGAAATTGGTAAAAAAATCGAGTTATTATGCATCTTCGTTGTGTATGAAGCATTTTGAAGTGTGTTGTTTGTGTGTGTTCAAATGCTTGTTTGTCTCCTACATTACAGGAACACGAGGTCGGAGTCCTGCCCGTTTTGTCGTGGCAGCTTGAAGAGAGTCAACTCGGAGGACTTATGGGTGCTCACTTGTAGTGATGATGTGGTTGATGCCGAAACCGTTTCGAAGGAGGACACGTTGCGCTTCCATCGCTATATAAACAGCTTGCCAAAAGACTATCCGGACGCGCTGTTCGTAGTATATTCTGAATATCTATTCTAGGTTCGAGTAAAGTGTATAGAGGGAAATCCCGACTCGACATGTAAAGGTCTGTCCTCTCTGCTTTATATAGAATAATAATTGATCAGATGGCATGCTTAGTTAGAACTAATAACGCATCTGGGCTCATGTCATTACTAGTGTATCTTATGAACTTGAAAGTGCCATTTCATTTCTAATGCATTAATTGTCAATAAAGATGAATTTGGTCTCTGATGGAGTGTATCGTATGATAGTAAGGTTTGCTCGTATGTGTTTATCGACTTTGGGTTTTTGTCCTGCCGAGACGACGAAAAGATAGAGCATTTGAGTGATTTAAGATATAGATTAAAGGTATTGTGAGATCACATATCGGTTTGAGAGGGGAACGAAGCATTTCTTATAAGAGTGTGGAAACCTCTCCTTCGTGGGCACATTTTAAAACCTTGAGAGGAAGTGATATGAACCAAAAGACATCAATCATACAATAAACTTCAATGAATATGTGAAGAAAATGTTGTTGAAATTATCAAAAGATATTTCCATTCGAGAAGAATGATCTTCATTGTTATAAATTTTGAGTGGATCATAATTTATGGTAATTTAGAGTTATGTGGTTTGTTTAATGTATTTTGAGGCTAATTTACATGGTAGATAATTATAGTATATGTTACAAACTCTTGAAATGTCTCAGGTAAGGTTAAGAGTTTTATTAAAGCTAGCGTATATGTTATCATTGTAAGGAGGCTTGGAAAATATAATAAAAGAAGCATTTGTGCTTTCCTTTAGCCAATGACTAAGTTTTTTTTGCTATTTTATGTAGTTTCGGTTGCATGTAGAATTATTCAAAGTCGACATAATCAATTTTGCTTGTGAAGTGATTCGAATCTCAAATAAGTGTTCTTGTTCTGAGATATTTGATTATCATTAGGGTTAAGTTTAGATTGCATGTTTAGAATCATTCGAGTTAAACATGATTAATCTTGTTTGTGAGTGATTCGAATCTCCAACAAGTGTTCTTGTATTGAGATATTTGATCAGCAAGGTAATCCCAATCTTACTTCCGTTCTCATATCATTTGGTATCAGAGCCCTTGTCTGATTTCTTATCAGGAAGTCTAGAAGCAAAAGCCCGCCCTTGTCTGATTTCTTATCAGGAAGTCTAGAAGCAAAAGCCCAAAAAGAACAATATCTGCTAGCGGTGGGCTTGAGTTGTTACAAATGGTATTAGAGCCAGACATTGGGCGGTGTGCCAACGAGAACGCTAGCCCCCAAGGAGTGGATTGTGAGATTTCACATTGGTTAGAGAGGGGAACGAAGCATAAAGAACAATATCTGCTAGCGGTGGGCTTGAGTTGTTACAAATGATGTTAGAGCCGTGTGCCAACGAGAACGCTGGTCCCCAAGGAGTGGAATGTGAGATCTCACATTGGTTAGAGAGGGGAACGAAGCATTCCTTATAAAGGTGTGGAAATCTCTGTAGTGGGCACATTTTAAAACTTTGAGGGGAAGATCGGAAGGGAAACCCCAAAAAAGAGAATATTTACTAGCGGTGGCTTGGGCCGTTACATTCAGAGAAGAGAGAAGAGAGAAGAGAGGCTTTTGAAGAAGTTCTATATAATGAACATAGTTTTATGGCATCTCTTTTACAAGTGTTTAGAGATCATGTGGGGAATGAATAATTTACATTGAAACGCGAATTTGGACTTCAACACAAAAGTTTCTTCTCCTTTGCTTGGTGGTTTGGTTCTTTTCTTTTCGTATATCGTTTGTTCTTCAAGAGATGTGTTGCTTTCTCGACCAAAGTTAATGTGTCATATGGGGCAATGCAAGTTGGGTTAGAAAAGTATTTTGAACCAACCTGAAATCTGGGTTGGTTAGTTAGGTTGGTGACTCGAGAAATCCAAATAATGTTCATTACCAACTCATCTTTTCACATTGGGTTATCGTGTAGTTTTTTTTTTTTTTTTAAATTAATATTTTTGAAACAAAGTACTCATAGTTTTCCAGAATTATAAACTATTGGTAAAAGTTTAAGGTGTTTTTTAGTCTAAGTACAAAATTTAGAGGTATTTTTATTAATTTAGCTATTTATAAATTATAAAAATATATTTAATAAAGAATATTAAAAATTTACTTTTTAAATATCTAAAATATAATATATAAAAAGCTTACATGCATATATTTAGTTGACCTCTATTTGACATTAGAAAGGTCTACGGGATAGAGAAACCTTCTCAATTTTCACTCTAAAAATATTATAATAATAATTTTCATTTTATAATATTTTTTTTTATTAAAAAAGTGTAAAAAATATATATATATATAATATCTTACCAACCTAATTTCTAAAAAATCAAAATTTGATATTACATTCTTCCCCCAAAAAAAAGTTTTTAACTTATAATAATTTAAAAAACGTTAGATATTGTTATATATAATTAATAATATTTAAAAGAAACATAAAATTCATTGTTTGACTAAAGACAAAAGACAATAAAACGATGAAAACAAGGAAAACATGAAAAAATTAATTTTTTATTTTTTTATTTTTTTTTATAGTTTGTAATAGAAAAAAATATACATTTATTTTTAAATTGAAAAAGCGGCATGCTTCCTTGTTTAAACGGAAATTCTCTACCCTATCTAGGATGGGTACTACGTGGCACCGTAAATGATGATCTCTGACCAACATTTAACTCAAATTCTCTATCCTATCTAGGACGGGTACTACGTAGCACGGTAAATGATGATATCTGACCAACATTTAACTCAAATTCTCTATCCTATCTAGGACGGGTACTACGTAGCACGGTAAATGATGATATCTGACCAATATTTAACTCAAATTCTCTATCCTATTTAGGACGGGTACTACGTAGCACGGTAAATGATGATATCTGACCAACATTTAACTCAAAGTATGCACTGTAAAATACCGATTTGTTTCCAATTTAACTAACGAATGGATTGGCTTAGATCAAATTTTGACTTTTAGGAAACTTAGATCGAGCAGGGGATGGGCCTGAACCGACATTTCGGTATAGGCCCGTTGATGAAGTTGAGCCTGCGATTCAGACCAACCGTGACGCTAAATCAGGTCAATTGATTTGCGAAATTAATTGCTTCAACTCTCTACAGATTCATGTGGAAAAGGTTATCGAGTCGTCGATCCAGTATCGATATCTGACAGTTACTCATTCATCATTGTAAGCAATTGCGATAGTGATTTTGCTGGTATCCATTTCTTTTACCCGCCATTTGGATTTATATATTGTTTTTTTCTTTTTTGAATTTGTAATTCTGCGAATTGGGGGTGGAATCTTGGATTTTGAGGGTTTAATGGTTATTTGATTCAATTTAGATCTCATTTTGGAATTCTTTTGAGGTAATTGATTTGCTAGGGTTATTTTGTTTTGTATGAGATCTAATTCTTCTTGAGGTTAGGGCGGTGGGTTATGAGATATCGACATGTCTGAGAATCATGATCCAGAGCAGTCGCTGCTGAGTTCAGGAACTGGAGCTGAAGATGGAAATAATGGGGTGGAAATTGTGGAAATTACGGTTAATGATGGTGTTGTGGAGTCATCCTCTGAGACGGCCGCGGACATTGTTTCGGAGAATGACTCCGTTTTGCAGTCCTCTGAGATATCCAGTGGATTTGTCCCGTCCGAACCGAACCAGGTTAGTGTAGCATTGATTTGCATGCACAAGCTGCAGAAATTTTTTAGCATGAATTTTCCTTGTTAATTTGAGAAGAAAATGGAAGTTAATACTTTGAAGATAATATGGTTTTTAACATGGAGTTTAGGGATTGGTAATATCGCCAGAGAGTCCTCGAACCGAAGGTGCAGAGAACTCGCCACAAGATGACTCCGATGATATTGTAATAGTCGAAGATGTTGGAAAAGAAGATATGTTTGTGGACTGCCCGGACGAGTTGGTTGGCAATGCTGATATCAGAGAAGCAGTAGCAGCTGCTGAAACTCAAGGTAGTTTGACGGAGGAAGCGCCTTCTGATACGCAGGAATTACAGTATGAGGTAGAAAAAGTTTCTTTTATACACGAGGTCGAAAATACGAGGGCCACTCTGAATGAGACCATTTTTGAGAAAGAAAATGTCATACAAGATTTTGAGGTTCATAATCCCTCTTCAGTTGTGGATACAACGCTTTTGTTGTGGCATTAAACTTTTTTTTTGGTGCTTGATTTGCAGGAAGAAAGAGAAGCTTTTGTGCAAGAACTTCTTAGCATTTGTCGCCAATTAAAGACTGCTACTAATCAACAGTCATTGTTCAATATTACTGGCAGTCAGTTGAACGAGAGTGTTCATTTGTATGGAATCGAGCAGGTTGAAGAGAACACTTCGGTTACTAATTCCACATTGAAAGACCTAATAAATGAATGCTCACAATTGGTTAATAGGACTTTAGATGAACGGTTGCAGTACGAGGCTACTATAGGAGAACTGCGTAATAGCCTCTTAATGAAGGATCAAGAGATTGAATATCTTAATGCAAAGGTTGTCGAAATTTTGGTGACTGATGAAGTTGTTCGCTCTTATGCAAATTCAATTGAAGATTCTATGAAAATTTCGTTAGAGAAGGAGAGGGATACGAATGCCACATTAGACAGGGTGCTAGCTTCTGTCAACTCAGTATTGAATCAGCAAGATCTTCCTGGCGATTCTACATCTGAGAAAACAGTTCTTGTTGAAAGAAGCGCTTCTCTGTTGGTTGATAATTATAAAAAAATCCTTCTGGAAATCAATCAACTCCAAAAATGTTTATCTGGGGCAGAGTCCGACACCGTCTTTGCAGGATTGGAAACGATTTTGGGCTCTGCTTGTGATGAGTTAATTGAGCTCAAAGCTAAAGAGGTAAGCAATGTTGCAAAAATGCATCAACTGGAAGATGAAAATAGAAGATTGGCTGTTGAGCTAGACAATTACAGATTGACAGTTGAGACTGTTAATGCAGAACTTGAAAAAGCAAAAAGTGAGCTGGAACAGGAAATGATGAGGGGTGCTAGTACCAAAGAGAAGCTAAAAATGGCTGTGACAAAAGGCAAGGCATTAGTACAGCAACGTGATGCATTAAAACAGTCTCTAGCTGACAAAGGTCTTGAGCTTGAAAAATATTCTATCGAATTACAAGAGAAATCAAATGCCTTGGAGGCTGCAGAACTAATTAAGGTTGACTTGGCTAAAAATGAAAATTTAGTTGCATCACTGCAGGAAAATTTGTTGCAAAGGAATACGGTCCTTGAAACATTTGAGGATATCATATCTCAAGTTGAAGTTCCTCGTGAACTCACGTCAATGGATAGTATAGAAAGAATCAAGTGGCTTGTGGATGAGAAGAAGGTCCTGGAGGCTATTTTATTGGAGTTTCATAAACTAAAAGATAATCAAAACTTATCTGATTTTCCAGATTTGATTGCACCTTATGACCTGAAATCTTCCGTCAGTTGGCTTAAGGAATCATTTTTTCAGGCTAAAGATGAAATAATGATCTTGCGAGATGAACTTGTTAAAACAAAAGAAGCAGCATGTGGAGAGATTGACCGCATAAGTGCATTACTTTCAATTGAATTACAGGAAAAGGACTATATCCAGGAGGAGTTGGATGATCTGTTAAGAAAACACGAAGAGGTCATGATAAAAGAGCATCAGGCTTCGTTGGAGAAGGCTCAAATCATAAAAATGTTACAAGAAGAATCTGGAATGATAACAGATGATGGAGGGGTCAGTGAAATTTCGTTGGACTTAAACTTGCTTGCTTACAGATGCTTTCAGAGGATAAAAGAGCAGGCCAGTGTTGCTGCTGAAGTTTCTAGTGAATACGTAGAATCTTTTGCAAAGGTTCAAACTCTTTTGTATGTTAGTCATCAGGATTTGATGCTCCATGATATACTCCTAGAAGAGGAGTCTTCTAATATCAGCAATTACTCAACTAGATTAAGATCAGTATCTCAAGAACTTAGAGAAGTGAAAGAGGAAAATGACTCTTTGCAGAGAGATATCCAAAGATCAGAGGAGAAATATGCCATGCTAAGGGAAAAGTTGTCCTTGGCAGTCAAGAAAGGCAAAGGACTTGTTCAGGACAGGGAAAATATGAAAAGTGTCTTAGATGAAAAGAACATAGAAATAGAGAAGTTGAAATTACAATTAGATAGTCTAGAATCAACAGTTGATGATTGCAGAAATCAAATCAATTTGTTGTCTATTGATACACAGCGCATTCCAGAGTTGGAGGCTGATCTTGATATTTTGAAGGGAAAATGCAATCAATATGAGCAGTTCTTATTAGAGAGCAATAATATGTTACAGAAAGTAATTGAATCAATTGATGGAATTGTTCTTCCCATTAATATAGTTTTTGAAGAGCCTATAGCTAAGGTGAAGTGGATTGCAGACTACATTAGGGAATCACATGATGCTAAGATATGTAAAGAACAAGAATTGGAGAGTATTAAAGAGGAATTAATTACTATGGAAAGTAAATTAAGAGATGCTTTAGCTGCTATAAACTCATTGGAAATTGCATTATCATCTGCTGAGAAAAACATTTTTCAACTTTCTGAGGAGAAAAAGGAAATAGAATCTAGTAAGATGCACATTGAACATGAATTACAGAAAGCATTAGATGAAGCCTATTCACAGTCCAGCAAGTCCGCAGAGACTTATTCATCCATGAACCTACTTCAAGAATCATTATCACAGGCAGAAAATAAAATACTTGCGCTTGTCAAAGAGAAAGAAGAAGCTGAAGTTTGTAAAGTCACTGTAGAGATGGAGTCTAAAAAAGTAAAGGAGGAAGTGGCTATTCAGACAGATAAATTGGCAGAGGCCCAGAGAACTATAAACACGTTAGAAAAGACATTAATTGAGCTTGAGACAAATGTTGCTTTGCTGAATGAACGGAATGCTGAAGCACAAAGTGCTATAGAGAAGCTAGAAACTGAGCGAAAGATATTGCAAGAGGAAGTCAGCTCTCAAGAGAGCAAAGTTGTTGAGGCAGTTGAATCAATAACATCTTTGGAAAATGCATTACGTAAGGCAGAAAGTAAAATTTCTATAATTGAAGGTGAGAGGAAAGATTCTGAAAATGAAATATTTGCTCTAAATTCCAAATTAAATGCATGCATGGAAGAGTTGGCCGGGACTAGTGGCAGCTTAGAGAGCAGATCTATAGAGTTTGCCGGCTACCTCAATGATCTTCATAAGTTTATTGCAGATGAGACATTGTTGACTGTGGTGACAGGATGCTTTGAGAAGAAATTTGAGAGACTAAGAGAGATTGATATCGTTCTGAAGAACACTAGTGATTGTTTTGTTAACAGCGGTCTAATAGGTTCTCATAACCATCATGCTGTTAAGGTATTCTCTCTCTCTCTTCTTCTTTTTTTTTTTTTCTGGATATCAAAGATCGGTAAACGACTAACTTTTATAGCTTTCGACAAGTCCATACAGAAATTATTCAGCATGCTGATCCGTTTATGCCGGTCTGTGTCTTTAATGTTTGTGTGTTTTGGTGCCTCCTTTGGCCGAGCTTTTTATGGCCTGTTTTTCTATTGTAATTTTATTTTTCTTTATAAAATGCAGCTTTCTCATTGGAAAAAATTCTGCATTTTACTTCTTTTCTTTTTGCTTTCTGAATGGCAGCCATTTGATGCTCTTTTGAGCCTATTAACAGTGGACACCCCCCCCCCCTTGGGGCACGTTGACATGTGTGCTTCTCGCATTGTAGAAATATGTGAAGTATTTAATTAACTATTTTCAAATATTCCATGTGGTTTCAATTTAATGATTATGTTCTTTTCTAATTTAATCCAGGATCCGCATGCTATGGAGTCCCTCTCTCATGAAAAGCTCCTTGATTTTGCTGCTGAAATTGAAAGTGGTAAGGTGGTTGTTGAAGGTGATGCTGGCAACATTTCTTCATCTTTTAGAAAGATTATGGAAGGAATCTGGTTAAAGAACAAAAGATTCACAGATTATTTTGAAGGTTTCTCCTCTTCAATGGACGGGTTTATGGCTGATCTGTTAAAAAAAGTTGAAGCAACAAGGGAGGAAGTAGTTTTTGTGTGTGGACACGTTGAATCCTTGAAAGAGATGGTGAAGAATCTCGAAATGTATAAACAGGAACAAGAAAATACCAAAGTGATGCTGGAAGATGATGTTTCACTTTTATTGTCTGCCTGTGTTGAAGCAACAAAAGAACTTCAGTTTGAAATGACCAACCATCTACTTTTCCTCGACTCTATTCCCGAACTTGACAACTTGAAGGATAGCATACCCATGGAAAGTAGTGAAACTAATGGAGCTTCAGCCGCAGAGTCTCCCGCAAATTCTACTAGAAGCAAGTCAGCTGCTGCTGCAGAAAAATTATTGGCTGCAAGTAGAAAAGTTCAATCTATGGTTAAACAGTTTGAGAGCGTCATTAAGGGTGCTGCTGCTAGAATTCAAGATACACAGCATATATTAGAAATAACTGAGGCAACTACTGAGAAAGTTAGAGAGGAAAGGGACTTGAACAAACATATGGTAGTTAAGTTGGAGGCTGATTTACAACTATTACAGAATTCCTGTGATGATCTGAAGCGTCAACTGGAGGTCTGTCAGGCAAATAAAGAAAAGTTGAAAGAAAGAGAGGCTGAAGTTTCATCATTGTATAGTAGTTTGGTGAAAGAACAAGGTAAACCCTTCTTTCTTCAAATATTTGGAGAAGTTTTCCACGACCTTTTTAATATATTCTGATTGCTTATTTATTTTTTTCGTTGTGGCAGAAGACTGCGTTTTGTCAGCAATGCAAATGAAAGCCCTCTTTGAGAAAGTTAGAAGAATCGAGTTCCTTTTTCAAGAATCAGAATATCAAGATCTGGAACAATATGATTCACCTGATGTAAAGAAGCTCTTTTACCTAACTGATTATGTTTCTGAGTTACAAAATCAGCTAAAATTATTATCTCATGACAACCAAAAGCTGCAGTCTACAGTGACTACACAAACACTTGCAATTGAACAGCTAAAAGAGGAGGTTGATAGAGCATCGAGGGATCATCTCGATTTAGAGGAGTTGAAGAAAGATCTCTCAGAGCTTTCTTATTCTTTGGAACAACATACTAGTTTGTTGGGTAGTAAATATAGTGGAGATTCTGAGTCCGATGGGTTGAAGGAACTAGTAAGAACTATAGGAAGACAGGTCCTGGATTTGCTTTCAGAATCTGAAAATTCAAAAACCAAAGTTGAGGAACTGAGTAAGAAGTTAATAGGTAGCCAAAAGGTTGTGGATGAACTAACTACCAAGAATAAGCTACTTGAAGAGTCACTTCATGGCCGGACATCTCAATCAGAGATCATAAAAGAAAGGGGCATCTTTGAAGCACCATTTCCTTCTGGATCAGAGATATCAGAAATTGAAGAAGCGGTACATATCCATATACTAAGTTTGAATTTAGTTGTCACAAATTACAACAGAGAAAAAAAAAACGTGAATTTTAAGCTATGGAATATAAATTGCTTGCTTGGGTCTGTCGAGATAGGTACCTACTATATTATCCGTAAGAAGTACAAGTAGGATACTGTTTTGTTAGATGTGCATTTCATATAAATGGTTCTCTTGGCAGGAAATTCCATGGATCACATCTTCTTCTGTTTGGTATTTTGCAGGGACCAGTCGGGAAAAGTACAATACCGCCTGTTCCACCAGCCTCAGCTGCCCATGCTCGAATGTTGCGAAAAGGTTCAACTGATCATCTTGCGATTGATGTAGAAACAGAATCCGATCGTTTAATAGGAAGTGCCATGGAAATTGATAAAGACAAAGGTTTGTTATAAGTTTTGCCTACTTGTTTGATTAGTTTCAAAACCTAAAGAACTTACACATGTCCTTTTTCAGGTCATGCGTTCAAATCTCTCAATTCATCAGGTCTCATCCCAAGACATGGAAAACTTGTTGCAGATCGCATTGATGGAGTTTGGTAAGTGCTAATTTTTCACGAGGCCACACTAATTTTTTGACAGAAACGCTTGCTTCACCCAAAATCCTGTTTGAATTATCATAATATGGTGGTAAACTATGGCCACGACATGATTACTGAGACTACTAGAATTTTCTCCCCGCCATATAGGAAAAATGATTACAAGACATTGGCAACTCTATTTGGTTACACATCCATTTTTTCTGAACTGTCAAACGACACCGTATACTCAAACTTCTACATTTTGATACGATACAAGTATCCCTGATCCTAAACCCTTTGCAGGGTCTCCGGCGGTCGAATTCTAATGAGTCGTCCAGGCGCAAGGCTAGGTCTCATTACCTACTGGTTCTTGATACACATATGGTTACTGGGAGCCATTTTGTGACCAAATATATGATCCTCCACCAACAAAGGGATTTCCTTCATGTGTCGGTAAATTGTATCATGTATATAACAACCATCCTTTTCTCTATTTTTTCTTGGTTCATTTATTAATTACATTAGATTGTGCCTGTTATCATGCCTATATTGATTCTCAGGACTCAACTTTTAGGAGTTCGGAGAACCCATATCTTCTTTTGTACTTGTTAGATGATAGATTGAGTTATATATCATTAGTGGAACATAGGCCTTCATATTTTCTTTTTCATTCAGTCTTTTCTTTTGTTGATATGGTCAATTACGTAACTTCCTAATTGTTACCAATGCTCCACCTCATTTCTAGTAGCTTGCTGTTTAAATATATATAGACTCAAGTTCAACGTGTTGTTTGGGCACTATTTTAAAAATATTTTTCCATTTTTTATAACAAAAATATGTTTGAACTACTTTGTTTTTTTCTCGATTTTCTTATAGATGCTTCTTCTGAAATTGTTGGTGGTAGTTTCAACTTATAATATATATTTTTAGTGATTTTAACATATCCTATAATATTAGCTTTTGCCAGTTATTTTAAATACAGTTTTTTTTTTTATAAATAAGATGATACTTTTTGTATTAATGATTATATTAAAAAAAAAAACTTCAATTTTGTTAATGTTGGAAATTCCATTTATGACTTAACGCAGCCATATAATAGTCAAGTCAAGGCAATATATGGTATACTTTTATAGCTTTTTCAGTTTACTTTTTCTAATTCTGTCAATTCTTTGAATATTATTTTTCTTGACCGACAATTTGTTATTAATAAAAAATATAATCTTATTTAATAAATAAAACAACCCTATACATTTTGTTATTGGCCGAAGATTAATACAGACTCAAATTAAATCTAAAATTCTCTAGTGCATTATGGTTATATAGGCATTAACCTTTTACATTATTAGAAAAAGAGCAACCATATGATTGTTTATAGTATAGTTGTCATTATTTAATACATTCTCTTGCTTGTTGCCTTTATAAATTCTGTTCACATTGGGCCATCTTTATTAGGCAGTTGCAATGAGCCGCCTATTTTGAGCCTCTCAAAGTCTTCTTCTCTTCATCTCAACGGTAAAACTCTCTTACGCGTTTGATAAATTGAACTTTTGTCAGCCACCAAACCAAATACTCTATAAGAAGAAACCCATACTTCCTCTTCTTCTTCAACCACAGCTCTTCCTCTTCTTGCCATTTTCCATTTGCTCAAAACAATCTGCAATCTTCAGATATGACATCAGTAAGATTCTGTTCCGTCCATTTTTGTGCTTTCTAATGCATGGTTGCCTTGTTTTCTTCATTGCTTTTGCTGGTTTCTTGATGGGTTGAAGTTGGTGTTGAAGCTGCCATTGCTTTCCATTTCTGAGTTGTTCTTTCTTGCAGGCTCATAGGGGTTCATCTCTGCCCAAGTTTGGTGAGTGGGATGAAAAAGATCCTGCTGCAGCTGAAGGGTTCACAGTGATTTTCGATAGGGCTCGAGACACTAAGAAGAATGGAGGAACTCCAAATAATGTGATACCACAGGAAAACCAAATCCAAAACCAATACCGAAGTAAAAATCATGAAGCTGCTAAGAAGAATCAGAAGCAAAAGTATCCAAGAAAGGAGGTATGTTATGTCATAAATGTCTAGTACTACTCGGATATACCATACTTCCTTTGTTTTGTTTCTAGTATGATTTTGTGTTAGATCCCAAAACATTCCTTATAAGGGTGTGGAAACCTTTCCCTACTAGACACGTTTTAAACCCTTGAGGGGAGGCCCAGAAGGAAAAGCCCAAAGAAGACAATATCTACTAGCGGTGGGCTTAGACCATTACATGAAAAATTTTAAAACTTCAACCAAACATTCTTTACAAGGGGGTATGGGGACCTCTCTTTAATAGACGCGTTTTAAAAACCTTGAGGGGAAGCCCGAAAAGAAAAGCCCAAAAAAGACAACATCTACTCACGGTGGACTTGGGCTGTTACATTTAAATACAAATTGAGACGGACATTAAATGGAGGGAGTATTCATACTCTCGTATTACCTTATTACCTGAAATTTTCCTTAGTTTGGTTATGTTTTGTTGTGTTGTGCTATGAGTATGCCTCATTGCAGCTGTGTTCTTACATTTTGCCAAACCATTTTGTTTCTTTCTTGCAGAAAGCATCGCATAGCTGCTTGTGCTTCTGGTAGGCTTCTTGTGGTGGGTTTTTAACTGCAGAGATTGATGCTTTGTTGATTCAATTGGTTGTGTATACAGTTTTCCTTTTGGTGTCTTATTTTTGGTAAATTTTTATGGGGTTTTCTTTCAGTTCATTACATTAGGCTTCTTGGGTTTCTTCCTTCTGTACTTAATCCATTGTTTATAGAAAGAAAAAGTTGAGTTATATTATTTTATTGTGAAATAAGTTTTGAATTTGGAGCTTCTTTTGTCAATGCTAATACATGGTTCTTTTGACATGGTCTTGTTTGATCAGCTAGATTAGGACTAATTAGCTTGAAATGGTCATATTTTGATCATCTAACCTATCTTTACAACTCATCAATTTGGCTTCTAGAGTTTCGTAAAGCCGTGTAAAGTTGTCGGGACACTATATTTTACTTTGAATAGTATACCACGAATAGAGTGAAGATTTAAACTTGTGACGTGTGATTACGCATGTTTAACTATATCTGAATAGCGTAAACCTAGTCATTGACTAAAAGAAAGCAGAAATGCTCGTTCTACTACCTTTTTCAAATTTACCTTACAAAAACAACATGCATGACAGACACTTCAAAAGATGTAATTTTTATCTTTTATAATCATAATTAGTCGCGGTGTATACGTTTTACTATGAGTGGTCACTGTAAGTGTAACCTCAAAATAAATAAAAAACCTTAAAATAAACTTTATAAATAAAAAACCTTAAAATAAATATTAATGAAATATATAACTCTAAATTATCGTCACCCAAAATTTATAATTATCTCAGAATAAATGAAACTTGATTTTCTTATATAAATTGCAACCGCTCGTAATAATTTGAACAACAATTTTTTCACATATTCTTGAAGTTTATATTTTATGTGATGTCTCGGATCATATCAATTACTCCCGAATCAATATTAAAAGCTTTTCTTTCTAAAGAGATTTAATTCAAAACTATTATACGCTCAAGATTCAATATTAAAATAATTTGAGAGATTTTCTTCGACTTTGTCTGTGTCAACAAACAGCTGAGTAAAATAGTAATGAGTCTTAGTAGCCATTAAAGTCCGCCTTCATACTGTGTGAGATCCCACATCGGTTGAACCTCTCCTTAGGAGACGCATTTTAAAACCTTGAAGCTGACGACGATACGTAACGGGCTAAAGCGGACAATATCTACTAACGGTGGGCTTAGTTTGTTACAAATGGTATTAGAGCCACCAGCGAGGACGTTGAGACCCCAAAGGGGGTGAATTTTGAGATCCCACGTCGGTTGGAGAGGGGAACGAAACATTCCTTATAAGGGTGTGGAAACCTTTCTCTAACAAATATGTTTTAAAATCGTGAGGTTGACGGCTATATGTAACAAGCTAAAACGGACTTAGGCTTTTACATACTGAGTCGAAAGTTCATCGCTTAACAGATAAAAGTTATTTTAGGGATAACAGACTAATCTTCTAAAAAAACTCACATTGAGAAGGTTTGAAATCTGGAAGTTATCTCTTGATCGCCTAAGAATGTAGTATGTTTCAAGGGTTGGAATTGTACATCAAAGTGATACATGAACTAGTTTTAGAACGTCGTGAGAACATATTGAGAAGATCTTTTCCTAATACGAGAGGACGGGGAAGGAAGCACCTCTAATATACCATGTCCACCTATTGGTAGCAAAATTTGGACCATATGATTTAACTTTTTGACACTGAATAAGAATCGAACAATAATCAATCGATTATTGCAGGGCGAACAATGGAATCAAAATCATCTGATTATGTCAAAATTTTCCGACGAATCAGACGATTTCTTCAAGCTATTGCTTCGTCGAATCGAAGGAAGAAAGTTACTCATCTTAACGGATGCAAAATGGCGCTCTGTGCCGTCGACGGTGGCTACCCCAGCGATCACATCGCGATAGATTTTGCTGCACATTGTATGGCTTTGTGAGTTTCTTTCTTCTGCTCTTTGATTGATTCTTTATTCGCGTTTGTGCCAGTTTCGAAGTGATTGCTCGTAGATTCTTTGCCCTAATGCGTAAATTTTGTTTGCTGGTCTTCTTTAGCTTGAAACGATCCAACCATTTCGCACATTGTATCAACTTCTTTGTTTTCTTGAATGAATTTATTTTTAATTCATTTACATGGAACTATCTGCATTTTCTTATTCATTATTATCCTTTAGAATTGAGCTAGTTGCTCTTGAAGGTTAAGCTCTTCTCACATTTTCTCCTGTTGATTTATGGCTGATTTGTATGTTCAAATTGGGGATTAAATCATCCCTCTTTCTTGCTTTCAGCCGCTTTGGATTCTAGTAATTCAAGTTTTTGTTAACCTCAATCTCCTGCTGTCAATTGTGGTCTGCCATGGAACTATTTCTATCGGTAACAGCTCAAGCCTACCGCTATAAGATATTATCCGTTTTGGTCCATTACACATTGCCGTCAGCCTTAGGGTATTTGAAACCCGTATTCAGGGAGATGTTTCCACATCCTTATAAAGAATGTTTCGTTCCCCTTCCCAATAGATGTGGGATCTCACAATCCACCTGTTTTGAAGTCCCCTTGTAACGACCGTTCTCCGACACATCGAATCACGAATTGTTACGTGGACTCTAGGATAAAAAGCCCTACAACATTTTCATTTGATAAAACGGGAGACACAATAAAATTAATGTTATCTGATAAGCATTAAAAATCCAAATAGTTCCAAAACTTAACGGGATCCGCGGAAACACAACAAAAGAAAAACAGTTACAAAATAGCATAAGTTTTCCAAAAATAAACATCAAAATGGCATTAAAACGACGTGGACAAAGAGGACTCGATTTAAGGGTCTCCACTGTAGCCGCACGACTCCACACATTCCCGCCACCGACATTGGTCTACTTAGCACCTGAAAAAATAGCAACAACATGGGATGAGTATAAAAATACTCAGTAATCAACCTACTTGTAGGCTATTATCGGACTTAATCCTATTCACGGAAACTTTGGCTATATGCCCGAATCTATCTCTAGCAAGGACTACTATAGTCTCAAAAGAAGACCCTGTGGATTCTCATTTATATGGATTTTCTTCCATACCGAACTATTTACTGAGCTTAAATCAGTGGATTTTTCCCTAGTAGTGTCTGGCCTTAACTGCCTGTTCCTGAGAATCAGTAACTACCTGTCACTACGCCCCGCCGGGCTGGGTCAGTAAACTACCTGTCTTACACTCCGATCGGGTTTAGATCAGTAAAAGGCCATGGGTCTCCCCACTAGGCACCCCTGACGTGGTACTATAGTATGATAATTACTAAGGCCACCCATATCTACAATAGGTGACTACTAAAAGACGGTAACTTATAATCTACGAAATTCATAATTCACGCTATCTAGCACATAGCAAAATAGTCCAATTCACACATGGGCAATAAAGGGCTATCCACACCCCAAAACAAAACAGCAGAAAGTATCAAGGCTCACATTGTACTTATCATGCAAATCAAGAAATAACAATCTATCTCGACTTCCTAGGAAACACATAAATCCAAACGCCTATCAGAGAAATTCACAATAATGCATGCGGAAGCTATATAACCCTAACTATAATCAAGGTATAAACACTCACGATATCGAAGTACCATAAATGAAACTAATGTTAACCAAACTCCTAAGTATAATACTAGATCATTTGCCCATACTCCAAACCGACTCCTACAAGCATTTCTTAGAACTTGCTCCATGAGGATATTACTTGTTGTAGACTTTTCGAGCTTGTTTCGGGTCTTCAACAAATTTCCAATTCGTTCAAAGATCTACAATTAAGTCCTACATTGAGAAAATATATCAAAACTATAGAAGTTGAGTAGGATTCGAGTTAAAAATAGTCCAAATTTAGAGCATTGGCCTCTGAACCGAGGGTCATGCATACCTTCGAGTCTAGTTTTGGGTAGTGGACCAGAATCTGCTAATTGGGTCGGGTCGGGTCCAACGGTTCGTTAAATCCAACGATCAGCTCCTTCCTTCCAGCGACCTTCCTTTCCTTCTTCAGCTTCTTCGACTCTTATCAATGTTCCCTTTTCTTTTTCCTTCTTATTTCAAAAACAGCTTGGTTCAACCCCTCTCTCGGATTTATTGGCCTCTCAGAAACAAGATTTAAAGAGAAGATTTTGGGTAGGTGGCAGACCTACCCACTGGCCTTTTCATATTTCTGCTCTCATATTTCTGTCCTTTCATATTCCATATATATATTTTTTTATTGGTACAGCTGGCTTTTCTTCATTTAATGCTAGCAATAAGAGTTATTACACCCTCCTGCACACCGCCTAGTGTCTAGCTCTAATACCATTTATAACAGCTCAAGCTCACCGCTAACAGATATTGTCCGCTTTGGCCCGGTATGTAACGGACCAAGGTGAATTATATATGCTAATGGTGGGCTTGAGCTGTTGCACTATCACTCTTCATTCTTTTTCTCATTTTATGGTTCGAGGTGCAATTTATCCCACCTTACTATATCTCTGTTCAGATATCTGTTAGTTTCCTCAAATTCAAGAGGCAAAGAAGGCGGTCTTGCTATATTTGGGCAGGTTTCAATACTTTTTTTCATCATTATTAACTTCCTATCAGATAGAGTTTTAAATATTTCTGATTACTTTTCTTCCCAAATTTTATTTTCCATTTCTTGCTTCATTGTGGGCTGAAGGTCCCCTCGGATTTGGTTTGCTGTTGAGTAGTCGCAAAACACAGACCTTCCAACTATATGACATTTTTGTAAGGTTAGTAGTAAACCAATAGTTTATGAATATTTTATTTTGTATATGATGTATGCGAGATCCTACATCGATTAGGTAGGAGAACGAACCATTCTTTATAAGAGTATGAAAACCTCTCCCTAGTAGGCGTGTTCTAAAAACCTTGAGAGGAAGCCCGAAAGGGAAAGCCTAAGTAGGACAATATCTGCTAGTAGTGGACTTGGGCCGTTTAAATCCTGATGAGAGAGTTTCAGAGACTTGTTCTAAACAATAAATATTTTATTTCTGGCTGCAGTTATCAATGTCAGGATGCTTCTGAATAACAGGTACCACATGAGGCCGCAGTGGATTGTTCCAATCATGTCTCTGCATATCCTATATGGGCTGTGGAAAGGAATAATTGTCTCAGCATCTTCAATTGGTATGGGGCCTCTGATTTTTTTTCTTTGATTAGCATAGTTTATGATGCTGATAAATTGATTGTATCCCATACCTCAGTTAATGGAATACGAAGGTGACAGTAAAATAGGATCAAAGTGAGTATTTTTTTCAAGTACTTCATGGTTTTGGCAATTCAATAATTTTCAAACAAAAAGTATCCAATAAATGAGTATCATGCTGAAGCTTGAAACTAAGGTTTTTGGTCAAGGTAACATGACTCTTTGCTGTTTTAATTCGGCGAGATTGAATTGAAATCATTTCTTAAAACGATATCTTACAAAACAGTAAAGTTCAGTATGTTATTATCATAATACTATTCGTTTCATGTTTTAATTGTGCACCTAAAAAAACTGTTTTTTTTTTTAACAAAAAAGTTGCAGATTAGCCCTGGATCAAGAGGATTGTTTCTTTCTGTCTCGCATTTTAAAAGGGCTTTTGCTACATCTTTGAATTTCTACTGGCATTCTGTTCATATTTACCTTGTATTTTCTCAATATCTCTGTCCTTTTATCATCAAAAGCTAATTAATGGAAAGAAGGGGTGCGTCGGAACGGTCGGTGGCTGCTTACTCTCATCCGAGAGTCTAATCTCTTAGTACTGTTTTTTTTTTTATCAAGGAAAAAATGGGGTCGATTTAGGCTCCTTCCCTTCCACTACATAGCTGCGCTAGCAGGTACCACGAGCCCTCTGTCCCATAGATCTAACCTGCTCGCGTGGTTCACCGGTTCTACTGAAAACTCTCATTTGTTGAAGGGAAGCATAATGCGCTTTAGGCACCGAGCGAGAAAGGTCTCTTCTTTTTCCTAATCTGAAGTGATATATGCATATATATACTACAAAACTCATCAATTTTTCACTTGTTCTTTGTTCTTCCAGGAGTTGCTTCTGCCTTTACTACGAATGAAATCCATGAAGAGATCTAGGACTCCAGGTTGCTTCTAGATTTCTGTTATTACTCGAGGTATGACGTGTGTGCTGCTTTATTATTGGGGGGGTGGGTAGTGGGGGACTCCTCCAGGTTGCCCCTAGCGAGCAAATTATTTCTTTCTTTTAGTCTCACTCAAATGGGTTCAAAGTAAAAGAAAGGGAATGTAGTTGAAGGAGAACTAAAAGTCATTAATCTCTCAACGTCAACAGCAAGGCAAGTTCAAAGTTGAAGGCAGAGTGAAGGTGCAAATAGATCATGTGATTGTCTTCATCTTTTAAAGATCTAAAACGAAAGTTTGTCTTGTTTTGAGCATCCATGATTTCAACGGTACTGTGGGGATGCACTGTTAGCAATTAATGTCTTGGAAGTAGCAGAGTTATCATCTTTTGCTCAATAATCTAATGGTCCTTCCTGTAAGGAGTAATTGCATCGGGGCTTTCATCTTGCAGGAGAGATGGTAGCTTTTGATGAATAAAATTGGACAGGTGAGCGATCTGAATCACGAACTAGAGCTTACCGCTAGCAAATATTGTCCTCTTTGAGCTTTTCCTTTCGAGCTTCCCCTCTAGGTTTCTAGAATGTGTCCGCTAGGGAGAGGTTTCCCCACCCTTATAAAAAACGTTTCGTTCTCCTTCCCAACCGATGTGGGATCTCACAATCCACCATCCTTCGGGGCCTAGCGTCCTCGCTAGCACTCATTCTCTTCTCTAATCGATGTGGGACCCCCAATCCACCTCCCTTCGAGGCCTAGTGTCCTTACTGGCGCACCACCTCGTGTCCACACCCGTCATTGGCACATCATCCGATGTCTGGCTTTGATACCATTTGTAACAACCCAAGCTCACCACTAACAGATATTGTCCATTTTGGCCCGTTACGTATCGCCGTCAGCCTCATAGTTTTAAAACGCGTTTGTTAGGAAGAGGTTTCCACACGCTTATAAAGAATGCTTCGTTCTCCTCCCCAACCGATGTGGGATCTCACACTCACCGTTTTTCAAGAACCGTCCAACTTCTCGGTAAAACATTGAAGCCAAAATTTCATAGAGTTATCTTGTACTTCCTTTTCTTACTGCCCTCCACTGAAGTTACTATAACAATACAATATATTTCCATTGTTTTCCTTAAAGGAAGGAAGCTCTGTGTCAGTTGTTTCTCTGATTTCTCCATTAATGTCGTATGGTTGGCGGCCATATCCATCTTCTGAGCTTTATTTAACCTTTGGAGGCATACTCACAGCCATAGTGAAAACACTTAGTTTTTATTTGACATTTGTAAAGCCCACTTCACGCCTTGTTTTGGTTGAAGGGACATGCATGAACTTCCAATAACGAATGAATGAAAATGACCATTCTTATGAAGTAGGTAATCAAACAGAGTTTCCTCTCTCTACTTTGTCTCTACTCTCTCTCGCCCTCCTTATCAAACCGATTATTCACACCATGATTGTAACATGCTCTCTGTTAGTTTCCTCTCAGCCAATTTGGCTTCTTGTCTTCTCCTTGCTTGGCTTCTTAATCATTCTCCAACGCTCCGCCGCCGTGGTCCGATGGGTTTACCGAGCCTTTCTCAGATCCCCCAAGGATCTGAGACGCTATGGCTCTTGGGTCATAGTCACTGGCGCCACGGACGGCATTGGAAAGTCCTTTGCCTATCAGCTTGCCAGTGCAGGCCTTAACCTTATACTCATTAGCAGAAGCTCAGCCAAGCTGAAGTCAGTTTCCGAGGATATCCAATCTCAGTTTCCTGATACAAACATAAAGATCATTGAATTGGACTTCACAGAAGATGATATTGGTGCTGGTATTGCTGAGATTAAGGAGATGATTGAAGATTTGGACGTGGGGATTCTGATAAACAACGTGGGAATTACATATCCAAACGCTAACTTTTTCCATGAAGTGGATGAGAAAGTTTGGATGGATGTTCTTAAAGTGAACGTGAAAGGCACTACTTGGGTTACCAAAGCTGTTTTGCCAAAGATGATTAAGAAGAACAGAGGAGCTATCGTGAATATTGGCTCCGGCGCTGCTGTTATTGTACCTTCTCATCCTCTCTATGCTATCTATGCTGCTACAAAAGCGTATGTAATAAACTACCCAACTTTTTTCTTCAATTTATTTTCTTTTACTACGTTCTAAGAGCCCCAAGTCCACCGCTAGCAGATATTGTCTTCTTTGGGCTTTCCTTTTGGGCTTTTTTCAAGGTTTTTAAAACTCGTCTACTAAGAAGAGGTTTTCATACCCTTATAAGGAATGTTTTGTTCTCCTCTTCGACCGATGTGAGATCTCACATTCCATTTCCCTTAGGGGCCCAACGTCCTCGCTGGCACACCCTTCGATGTCAAGCTCTAATACCATTTATAACAGCTCAAACCCACCGCTAGTAGATATTGTCCTCTTTGGGCTTCCCCAAAAGGTTTTTAAAATGCTTCTACTAGGGATTGGTTTTCATACCCTTATAAGAAATGTTTCGTTCTCCTCTCCGATCGATGTGGGATTTCACAATCTACCCCTTTTGAGGCCTAATGTTCTCGCTGGCGCACCGCTTGATGCCTAGCTCTAATACCATTTGTAATATTCCTAGCCCACTGCTAGCAAATATTGTCCTCTTTGGACTTTCTCTTTCTTTTTTTCTTTTTTGGGTCTACTAGGGAGAGGTTTACATACCGTTATAAAGAATGTTTCGTTCTCCTCTTCAACCGACGTTGGATTTCACAATAGGAATTCGTGATCATGGAGGGAAGAAAATGGAAAAGAAAATCAAGAGAATGAAGAAGAAAACTTCATCTCTTTCTCTCTCTTTCTGTGTGAAGAACTGTTACTGACATGTGCCTCCCTCACCACCCAATTGCTTCAGCAATGGCCATGTCTTCTTGTTTCGCCTCAACCAACTTTTGAGAAACTATTAAATTCTTCCCTGATTTTGAGATGAAAGAGTACAGTTACTCAGCAACTACCACGTCTCCTTGTTGGCACATGTCAGTAAGAATGTGAGATCCCACGTCGAATGGAGAGGACAACAAATCATTCCTTATAAAAATGTGGAAACCTCTCCCTAGCAGACGCGTTTTAAAACCTTTGAGGGAAAGTTCGAGAGGGAAAGTCCAAAGAGGATAATATCTGCTAGCTGTGTGACTTGAGCTGCTACAAATGGTATCAGAGTTAAACATCGGGCAATGTGCCAGCGAGGAGGTTGAGCTCCGTAGGGGGTGGACACGAGGGGGTATGCCAGCAACAACACTAGGTCTCAAAGGGGTGGATAGAGGGTCTCACATCGATGGGAGAAGAGAATGAGTGCTAGCGAGGACGCTGGGCGCCGAAGGATGGTGGATTATGAGATCGCACGTCGATTGGGGAGGAGAACGAAACATTCTTTAAAAGGGTGTGGAAACCTCTCCCTAGAAAACGCGTTTTAATAGTCTTGAAGGGAAGCCTGAAATGAAAAGTCCAAAGAGAACAATATTTGCTAGCGGTTAGCTCGGGGCTCGGGCTTAGGCTGTTGCCTTAACTTTTCTATTTGTGATATAATTGAAAAGCTGAAACGAAATCTTCCATTGTACCTTGTTGATGACAGAATCTGTGGTTGTTTTGCAGGTACGTGGACCAATTCTCAAGATCTCTCCATGTGGAATATAAAGACAGGGGAATTGATGTTCAGTGTCAGGTTAGTAAAGCTCACCCCCTCTTCTTACAACTATGTTTAGAGCTGAAATTTTTGTGTGAATTCAAAAAACCAGGTGCCATTGTATGTAGCAACTGAAATGGCATCAAGAGTGGCATCAGTGAGCAGAGCATCGCTGTTCATCCCATCGGCCGATGACTATGTAAGAGCTGCAATTCGCAGAATTGGATATGAGCCACGGTGCACCCCTTACTGGTCTCACTCTCTTCAATGGTGCTTTGCTTGTCTGCTCCCGGAGGCAGTTCTCGACGCCTGGCGACTGTCCATCGGGTTGCAGCGGAGGAGGAAGAGATCGGATGAGATCGGACGCCATGAAAGGGATTGAAGTTTGCAAACAAGAATGAAGGGCGGGCTTAGACTTGGAGATAAAAGCATATGATACAGTGAAATATTAAACTATCTTACTCATGGATGTATCCATGATGCATTGTTCAATAAGGGGTGATATGATATGGCTCGTTCAACTTGGGAAAGTTACGTTGTTTAAGCCGTTGTGTTGTCTTTTGCTTATAGTTATATAACGTTGCTTTTAAATTTTCGCTCATTCTTTGAAACTCATTTTCAAACATCTCTCAACCTCCGTTTTCTAAAACCTTCTTCTCAAACGGGGTCAAAGGCTTGAGCATACGTTGTTTAACCATAGGCGATGTTAATACAATTTGACTTAACTCTCTTGTTGAGGTGAGTACTGTACAATCGCAGAGTCCGTTGCCAAACCCAAAAGGACAGAAGGCAACTAAAATCAAACAACATATGAACCCAACTCGGGCTACCGACTTGATCCAACCTAAATCAGTTAAGTTGGTGCGAATCCATGTGGGCATGTATGGACCCAATGATTCACGGTATGTAAGGACCACGCCACGTCAGAAATTGAAAACCCTGTCTGAACCACGCCACGTCAGAAATTTGAGGTCCAATCAGCAATAATTAAACCAAAATATAATTCAATAATTCCCATTGGATTCATTCAATCCAGCTGTATTCCTTTTTCCTTTCTACAATTTTCTTCCCTTTTTAAAATTCTTAATTCAATTTAATTAAAACAAATACAAAAAAATTACCGAATCAGGACCGTCGGATCCTGTTCGTCGTTTTCCGGAAGACAACCTCCGTGTCCAATCCAAAGCCGTCGATCTTCCCGACGCGTACCACCGCCGATCTCCGAAACAGAGCCTCCAACGCCGTCACACTATACAGATCATTAGCGGAGTACTTATCCGTCTGCCGCGATAACGCCACGTGTAAAACGCAGACCCCGCCGGGCTTCAACGTCCGTTCGATCTCCGCCACGAACCGCTCCGGAAACAGAGCATGATCGAACACATTCGAGAATTCAAAATCGAAAGTCTCATTCCCAAACGGCTGATTATGAAAATCGCCGTGAATCACCAACGGTGGATACGGAACCAGATCCATTCCGATCGAATCCGAAACTCCGACCCGCCTCAATGCCTCCACTTCCTGCCCGACCCGAGCTCCGATGCACAGAGCTTTTGATTCCGGCGAGATTAGCCCTTCCCCTTTTAACCCCTCGAAGAATCTGGAAAAAACCTGGATTTTCCGGTCCCAATCCCGGGTCGTCCAGATCTTTCGGAGCTTCGGGTCGAGGGTTTTGTTTAGCTGCTTCTTTATGTACCGGTTGTAGGAAGTGTACCCAGGTCGGATCTTTAAATCGCCCGATTCCGGCTGGGGATTGTCGGTCGCCGCCGTGGAGAGACGGTGGTAGTAAGGGCGGAGTGATAAGAGAAGAAGGAAAGGGAGAGAGAAAAACAGAGATAAGACGAAGTATTTGGAAATCACAAGAGGTTTTGTTTGAGTTCCTTTCATTTCTCTCTGTTTTTTTTTTCTTCTCTCTCTAAAACAGAGGTTGTCTCTGTTCTTGTCTCTGTTCTTGCTCTGTTCTTCAAAGGAGCTTAAATTTGGTCGTTTTTTTGTTGACATTTTGCATGGGAATTTTTGACAAATAATGTCTTCACATGTTTTGATTTCATACCTTATAAAAATAAAATAATGAATGGGGTATGGTTGGTTTGGTGGATATTAATTATGATTATTCCACTAATATTTGATAATTCTCAATATTTAACTAAAATATTGTTGACACCCAGTGCATATCTAGATGGAGTGATAGTGACATACTTTTCGTGATATTGGGTGTCGGTTGGAAAGGGAAATGAGACATTCTTATAAAGGTGTGAAAATCTCTCATTGGCCAACGCATTTAAAAACTGTGAGGTCGATGACGGACGATACATAGCGAGTCAAAACAGAATAGGAAAGAAGTCGAGGGTCAAACAAGACACACACCGATCAAGTGCCACGTTGAGCACAATGCAAGTTCTTATGGGGAGACGACACTATTGCCTTTCGAAAACGAAGATGGAGATTATAAATCTCAAACCCATCACATTTAACCAACAGAGAGAAAGTTATCCTCGTTCCTTCTAACCACCCTTTCTCTGTCCGCATCGATTCAATTGATTCAGCGCCAATTGACGAATGTTGAACAGAACCCAATCCAACGCCGAGATGAGTGGCAGCAACAAGGGCAGCCCCTGGTTATCGCCCTTTGCCAGATCGCCGATTTGCTGGGCGGCGAAGGCAGCGTCGATGGAGCTCAGTGTGGAGAAGATTACTCCGGCGACGGCAGTTCCAGGAGGGAAGATTTGGCGTGAAGGGTTGGAAGGGAGGGAAGGGAAATGGGTCGTGTGGGTTTTGAGGGGATGATCGGAGTTTTGTTGGGGGTGAAGCATTTGGCGTTGAGGACCGCCATGGCCACCGTTGTTCTCGAAATTCGAGTGAGATTGTCATGGCGCAAAAACATATATGGTTTGGTATTTCCTTCCTTCTTTATTTCTTGTCTAGCATAAACTAATCGAGCTCCATTTGATCTCCTAAAAGCGGAAGCTAAATCCGTTGCAAACTATAATGTAAAATATGCACCGGATGCGATCTTTAATAGAATTCTACACCAGTGGGGTGATTGTAGGACAAACTCTAATGCTTGGGTTGAGATATAGAATTTTAATGTAGCAAAGATTCAACACGAGGAAGAGTTTCCTTTCTTTGGTTAAAAGATATGTCTAAATTCTCGTGATTAATTATTTAATTTTTAATATTTTATTTATAATTTAATATTATATATTATATAAAAATTCAAGGTTATTAATGTAATCTTGAACCGGATGGCTGACTTATCATTCCAATAATAACTTAAATGGTCTATAGTATATGAATAATGTTGGGTGTCTTATTCTGATAACACTGTTGATACAGTTACAAATGATTTGATCCAAATTGTTCGTGTGAGTGGGGTATCTATATAATGAGTTTGTACAAGACTGAACAAAAAAATATTTAATTTCTCTTTATAAATCCGTCAATTGAAAAAATTAATATTGTGGCTTGTCCTTTATTTTGCACGAGTGAAAATGACTTTTGTTGTCGATTCAATATGCCTACCATTTTGAGAGGTTGATAGAAACACTGAAATGTTTAATTTAAAACATAAAATTTGAAGGGTTCCAAATAATATTTAATATATTAGATATATTAAATATAAAGAATCTATTTAAAATTAATATTTAATATATTAATATATTAATATATTAAATAGATGAATAAAAATATTAATATATTAATATTTTATATTATATATTAAATATTGATACATTAAATAAAAATATATTTAAAATGTGAATGAAATTTAAATTAGTTAAATATATATCGAAATATTTTATAATATTTAAATATGATTTAAATAAAATATTATATTCTAATATATTAGATATTCAAATATATTAATTGACAAAAATTATAAGAGTTTAGAACGGCCAAGAGACCACTAATCTCTCAGGCTTCCTTTTGAAACTCGCGTTCTTTGATCTTTTTGAGATTTTCTTTCAAGAGGCTTCTACAAGCTTTAAGGAAGATCGTGTGAATGTGAAAGAACTTCTGTTTTGTTGGAATATTTCGAGTAGTCTTGCAAGCTATGGATTCTACAAAGGTAGAGTTTTTACTCTCGTATTTATTGCTTTATTTAATTATTAATAAAATCAAAATGGTTCGTAATGCTTCTATTATAAGAACGAAGAGTTCATTCCCTTCGTTTGTAGGACCCTTTTAAGATTTTTCTCAATTAGGTTAAGATATATGGATCATATCGATTTGGATCAAGACTCCACGAACATGGGCACATAGTGAGTATGTACAACTCGTACTTAGAGATACTATTATACTATTGAGGTTTTAGAGTTATTTGAGGAAGGTTGTAGGTCACATTTATTACATAACTCATACTTAAACGTCCACACTTTCTTTCTGTACTCACAGCTACGGTGTCTAGCTCTAATATCATTTATAATAACCTAAACTCACCGCTATAGATATTGTCTGTTTTGGCCCATTACGTATTGTTGTCAGTCTCACAGTTTTAAAATGTGTCTGTTAGGGAGATGTTTTCACACCCTTATAAAGAGTGTCATTATTGTTGACACACTGCCTCGTGTCCACCCTCTTTGGGCTCAACCTTCTTGCTAGCACATCGCCTAGCGTCTGGTTCTGTTATCATTTGTAACTGTCCAAGCTCACTACTAGCCGATGTTGTCTTCTTTAGGCTTTTCCTTTCAAATCTTCTCGCAAGGTTTTTAAACGCATCTAGGGAAAAGGTTTCCACAAACTTATAAGTAATGTTTCATTCTCCTCCCCAACTGAGGTAGGATCTCACATGAATATTCTTACACAAAACCAATAAGCTTTAGACTCATAATTCGAGCATCAGCGACAGAGATGATGCTAACCTCGGCTCAACTCAGGTGGTTGCATGGCTGTAATCATGACAAGTTTTTAAGACAACCCATGGGATCTGTGTTAGCTTCGTTGTTTAAAGTTCCAATCTTTAGAGGAATTAGAGCCGTGTGGGACTCGAGAAAGGCTCTGTTTGAATGCAAAAGAAAATTAATTTAAATTTAACAAATTATTAATATTTTATTTTAAAAATACATTTGGACTCCCTCCAGGTTCTAAAATGTTTCTACACCCTTGTAAATAATATTCATTTCTTCTCTACACCTGATGTGCAATCTTACAACTCACTCTTTTTGAGACCTAATGTCCTTCCTCGCACACCGTCTGGTATCGCTCTGATACCATTAGTAATAGCCAAAGTCCACGGCTAGCAATATATTGTCCGTTTTGGTCCATAAGTATCCCCATCAGCCTGAAAACGTGTCTACTAGGGAGAGGTTTCCACACCCTTATAAATAATATTTCTTTCTTCTCTACAATTGATGTGAGATCTTACAACTCACCCCTTTTGGGACCTAATGTCCTTACTGGCACACCGTCTGGTATCGCTTTGATATCATTAGTAAGAGCCAAAACCCACTGTTAGCAATATATGGTCTGTTTTGACCCATTACGTATCATCATCAGCCTCATGGTATTAAAACGTGTCTACTAGGGACAAGTTTCCCACTCTTATAAATAATATTTCGTTCTCCTCCCCAACCGACATAGGATCCTACAAGTATTTTTACCTCAATTTTTTTATAAGAAAATGTGGGTTCCAATCAAATTTACCTCAATGATGCCTAATAACTAGCTCACTGTAACTTTACACGGTAAAAATGAAATTGGGAAGGAGAGGAAGTGGTGAATTTGATTAAAAACCCAATTTTTTTATGGTAAAAAAGTAAAAAAAAACAAAGAATTTATGACACAGTCAAAAGCAAAAGGGTAACGTGTAAAAAAAACTGATCCCTATAAATAATGAAAAATCACAGAGAATTTCAGTTCTTTCTCTTACAGATTCACCATCAAACAGACACCTCATCTCTCCTCCTTCCAAAACTCATAGATTTGGAAGAACCATCATTAAAAAATTCCCTTTCATTTTCTTTTGGAGATGAACAATTCCTAAATCATCCTCGCCCTCGTCTTCTTCATCATCATCATCATCATCATCTTCCATTTCGAGTAGCATCTGATCCAATTAACCAAAAAAAACTGTGCAATTCTTGGTGGATGAAGTTGGGTTTTCATGGATTTTCGTTTCCATTCCTATGTAATTTCGTTTTCTCAATAAATTTCTAATCGATCTATGATGATCATCGAGGAATTTGGGAAAAAAAATTCAGTTTCTGCAAGTTTTTTGATCTGGGTCTGAGTAAATTTTTGTTTTTTTTGGAGAAAATCGTGTTTGATCGTTGTGGGTTTGGTTATAATCGTAAACCCTGTTATGGGTCGTTAAGGATTCAGGCTAATTGCTACCATTTCTGGTCATTTTGGCCTCTTTTGATCCATTTTCATCATGTTCTTAGTGTTTCTTGCTGTTCATTCTGCTACTCTTTCACTTGGGTTTGTCTTTTTAGCTTTGTTCGAGCTCAAATTGCAGTGATCGAGTGGTGATTTTGAGCTGGGTTGGGTACTTAGGCTCTAAATTCAACGAGTTTTTTTTCAAACTAATCCATTGAATGCCTTTGATTCTCCATTTGTTTGTGTTATGAGGAATTTATACAGGCTTGCTTTGTTTGTTCTGTGTAGATTTAAGAGTGGAAGTTTGTTGAACAATCGGATTAATCTAGGTAGATAATGGATGATTCTTCTCCCATGTTCTTGATTTACAATGAATCGGCTAATGTATAGTGATGTCTTTGTTCTATGTGTTCTTGAAATCTCAGCCATTTCTATCAAGTTTGGGCACTGCAGAGCCTTTGGCAGTGCCCATGGATGCCACGACAAGCGAAACGGCGCCTATACAATTCCATACCATTCCCGATCAGTCGGTTTCGAGTATCGTTACCAATCCAGCGTCGACATTTCCTTTATCGAAACACCATTGCTTTGGGGAATCCTGCCCCGGTGAATTCCCCTTAGCTGCTAATCCTTCTATTGTTCTTCATGTCTTGACAGCATGTAACTTGGATCCGAAAGACCTTGCGAAGTTAGAGGCAAGTTCTTACGTTTTTCGCTTGTTCGGGTTTACCAGCATTGTTGTGACTTACTCTAGGATTGATTTTGGTTGTGTGTGTGTGTTGCAGGCGACGTGTTCGTTCTTTAGACAGCCTGCGAATTTCGCTCCTGATTATGAATTATCGATTTCGGAACTTGCTGCGTTGGATATGTGTCGAAAGAGAGCTATATTTAAACCTATGACAACAGAGCAACAGCAAGGTTTGAAGCAAAGATGTGGTGGTTCATGGAAACTGGCATTGAGGTTTTTACTGGCTGGAGAAGCTTGTTGCAGAAGGGAGAAATTCCTGGCAATAGCTGGACCCGGTCATAGCATCGCGGTTACGTCGAAAGGAGCTGTTTACTCGTTTGGTTCCAACAGCTCAGGACAGCTTGGACATGGTACGACCGAAGAAGAATCACGACCTCCTCGCCTAATCAGGTTGCGAAATTCCCAACAAATCTTTCACCTGATACAAAGAGACATACATAGTATAAACATTAATGGACTCCGTGTTGTCGTGTTGGCGTGTTGTTGCAGATCCCTGCAAGGAATTCGAATAATTCAGGCAGCAGCAGGGTCCGGGAGGACAATGTTAATCAGCGACGCCGGGCGTGTTTATGCATTTGGCAAGGACTCATTTGGTGAAGCTGAGTATGGAGTTCAAGGAGCTCAAGGAGCTCAAGTCGTTACGACACCGAAGTTGGTCGAATCGCTTAAGGATATATTTGTGGTGCAAGCTGCAATTGGCAATTTCTTCACTGCTGTACTATCAAGAGAAGGTAGAGTGTACACATTTTCTTGGGGAAGTGAGAGTAGGCTCGGTCATCAAACCGAACCAAACGACTTGGAACCACGGCCATTGACGGGAGCCTTAGAGAACGCTCCCGTTGTTCAAATTGCTGCTGGATATTGCTATCTTCTTGCTCTAGCTTGTCATCCTAATGGCATGTAAGCTTCACATCATTATATCCTCAAGCAGCATTCCTGTTTTTAAGGTTTCATGTCTTTTCCACTTAGCACAGTCCATTCACAATCCTATGTTGTCAAAAACATCAGGTCAGTGTACTCTGTAGGGTGTGGACTAGGTGGGAAGCTCGGTCACGGTTCAAGAACGGACGAGAAACACCCACGACTCATCGAACAATTTCAGATTCTGAATCTTCAGCCAGTCGTGGTTGCTGCTGGTGCTTGGCACGCAGCCATTGTAGGTCGGGACGGTCGAGTTTGTACGTGGGGTTGGGGTCGTTACGGGTGCCTGGGACATGGAAATGAGGAGTGTGAATCTTCTCCCAAAGTTGTGGAAGCATTAAGCAATGTCAAAGCAGTTCATGTTGCTACAGGAGATTACACAACCTTTGTAGTATCGGACGATGGTGACGTGTATTCTTTCGGTTGCGGAGAATCCGCTAGCCTGGGGCATAACAATGGCGTCGCCTTCGCTGCCGCCGCCGCCGATGGAGAGGTCTCCCTTTCTCCTTGCTCTTACTGTCTTCTTTACTTATACTATATATATGTTACCATGTTGAATCGGGTTCCATCTAGAATGCTTTCTACGCCGTGCTTTGTTAGAAATTACGACTCTCCACAATAGTATGATATTGTCCACTTTGAGCATAAGCTCTCGTGACTTTGCTTTGAGCTTCTCCAAAAGGCCTCATGCCAATTGGGACTCCCTCCCAACAATCCTCCCCCGAACAAAGTACACTACAGAGCCTTCTCTGAGGCCTATGGAGCCCTCAAATAACCTCCCCTTCCTTCTCTAGAGTCCCCGAACAAAGGACACCATTTTTCGACACTTGGGTCACCTTTAACTACACCTTTGAGGCTCACAACTTTGACATGGCTAAGTGAAGGACGTGACTCTGATACCATGTTAGGAATTCTTGTATAATCAGCTGCATGCATGATCCGTTGAATTCTAAGACGTAATAGATTTTGTTATGGATGTTGTGCAGCAGGGGAATCGGCACCCTCACATTTTAAGCCCGGAACTGGTAACGTCTCTGAAGCAAATTAACGAGCGGGTAGTTCAGATTAGCCTCACTAACTCAATTTACTGGAATGCACACACCTTCGCACTGACCGAGTCGGGAAAGTTGTATGCATTTGGTGCTGGTGACAAAGGGCAGCTCGGAGTCGAACTTATGGCGAATCAAACCGAAAGGGGAAATCCAGAGCGAGTTGACATTGATCTAAATTAACCAAACAAGAACAAAGAACGAACTCAGTAACTTACTCTCAGCAAACACAGCTCCATTTGGCGTTTGAAATTATTAATTTGTAAATAGAAAAAAGAAGTTTATGGTGTTTATAGTCTTGTTAACATTCTATGGAAGCTTCAGATGGAGTTTATGGTGGATTTGGTTTCTTCTTCTCGAAGATTATAATCGACGGTTGAAATGAACGAAACAGTGGATTAAGATCTTAAGAACAAACGAAACAGCAGATCGATTTGGTAGAACAGAGGATTAAGATCTTAAGAACGAGATAGACAAAGAAAACGAAAGAAATATTCATCGAATACTTCAAGGCCAACATCAGACCAAATCGAATGGAAACAATCTCAATACCAGTAAAATTGACGTAAATTACGACCTCATTGTTGAAGAAAAGCTCAATTCGATCATCTTCAACCGCCATTGCTAAAGATCTGAAGCATATCAGTGGCTGAAATCCACTGCTACCAGTCTTGATTGAAGCTCTACAGTTATGGCCGTCTTCGTTTCAGATCTGAAGAGGTCAGTCACATCTTGTTGGCGGCGTTCGAATAATTCGAAGACCGCATGCAAAATAAATTAAAGAGAATATTTGGTATGAAATAAATTCAATAAATGATTTGTTTTATAAAATTATTATTAATTATATTATACGTCATAAATAGCCGAACAAAATACATAAAATTTATATATAAGATTTCATATTATAAATATAATGTAATAAACATTTTTGTAATCAGAAAATATACAAAAATCTCCCTTTTTTTTTTTGTCAATTTATAGTAATTATTTCAATCAACAAAATATAATAAATTATTGAATAATTTTGAACCCGATTCCCAAAAATAAATAAATAATTTTGCAATAATGGAATATAAAAAATGATGGAAAATCGAGAATATAAACATATACCATTCTTCAAAATCCCGACTCCACAAAAATAAATGGAGAATCTTGCAGTGATGGAAAATGAAACAGGTGATGGAGAAGACAGTATCGAATAAGCTTCCCTGTCCCCCGAGGACATTTCTATAGGTCAGATGTTAAATTTATATACCAATTTAAATTTTTATCCAATAATTAACATACAATATATATATAGATCAAGAGACAACAAAGAGAAGAACATAAACTTCTTTTAGAAACTTCAGCTCAGCTCAGCTCAGCTCAGCTCATCTAAAATTCACTGAAATGCTGATGATTTTATAGCATTCCTTGACGCCCAACGCCCATCTACTACATGAGAAAAGCTAAATTTGGACTAGAAAACCTGGCCATCAATGAAAGAATTGAAGTAATGAATCACATTTCGTACAAATTATACAGAAAACGAGATCATATTTTACACCTATGAACGGCTGTGAAGCACGTAACCTAACCAAACCGAACCGAACCGAACCGAACTGAACCGAGGTGCATGCTCTTCAAGGGGGAAACAGCAGAGCATTTGATCCAATAAGTCAGTACATTCCTTTGAAAACAGGATTAGTTCGGCATATGCTTGCACCGTACTCATCATATTCTGCTTTTGTATGACAAGCCTGTATTGAAATTGAACAAAATTAGTTCTTCAGTAGAGGAACTCATGAACTCATCGATTTCCAACGTTGCATACGAGATGAGACCATATGCAAGTATCTATTGTATCTAAGTTATCAATACTGTGAGATCTCATATCGGTTGGAGAGGGGAACAGAGCGTTCTTTATAAGGGTGTGGAAACCTCTCCCTAGTAGACGCGTTTCAAAAACCTTGAGGGAAAGTCCGAAATGTAAAAGTCCAAAGAGGACAATATCTGCTAGCAGTGGACTTGGGACTTGGGTCGCTACAAATGGTATCAGAGCTAGACACTGGGCAATGTGCCAGCGAGGAGGCTGAGCCCCGAAAGGGGGTGGACACGAGGCGGTGTGCCAACAAGGACACTGGGTCTCAAAGGGGGTGGATTGTGAGATCCCACATGAGTTGGAGAGAGAAACGAAACATTAGAGTGTGAAAACCTCTCCCTTGTAGACGCGTTTTAAAAACCTTAAGGAAAAGCTCGAAAGGAAAAGCTCAAAGAGGACAATATCTACTAGTGATGGACTTGGGCCGTTACAAATACTTTCTAAGCATATTAAAAGACTATTGATAAGTTCCCCAAGAGTCGCTCTGCGAACACTTGGGAAGTTGTCATGTCAAAGAACGACCGTTTCCGATAAACGGCTTGAATGGACAAACTCATTAAGAGATGTGCAATCTTCGCAGATTCATTTCTCCCTATTTTAGCAATTGAACGCGCCCTTCCCCAACCCACCAGACAAGAAAAGCACCTAACAGGGATCAAAATCGATAGCCCTTCCAAAAAACATTGTAATTGGCATATCATACTTTCATATAAGGGATATAGCACACATACCGCAAAAAACTCAGGAGTTGATGCAAGAACAGAACCTCCAAACCAGACGGCAAATCTCTGGATGGGATGGCTAACAACATTGACTTCCACTGGATGCGACTGAAAATGGGACAAAAATTACCAATTAATGTCCTGTAATACTATAACCAGAGTTTTAAAAAGAAAATCATGACAATTCTCACTTTTATTTCCCCTCCTAGTCTAGCTTCGGACGCAAGGATCCGGGCATCCACGATTTTCTTCAAGTCTCTTTGTAATCTCCTATGGAAGTCCTTGAACATAGTTGAGCCTCCAGATAGAACTATATTCTAAGATAAACATAAAATCTATTTAATAAGAGAAGAAGACTTTTGTAAAGAATACGAATCGACTCCATGTAAAACAGTCATGGAATACGTCTAAGCAGTTCAAATAGACTCACTCTAGAAAGGAGCCACTCTAAGGAGTTCAAACAGTCATGGAATATGTCTAAGCAGTTCATGAGTGAACAGAAGTGTATGGGAATTGGAACCCAAATGGCATGTTCTCCAGGAGCTCCTTGCTCCATGATCTTGCCACTCACAGGACCGAGGAGCCCCCCACTGTTCTTTGACAGTGTATGGACAGACCATTACCCAAAGAAAGCAAAATTCATTCATTAGGAGGTTAGCCACAAAGCCAGATGCCCACAACAAGCTACAATGTAGGATGCATTTCACGAGTATTTCGCAACACGGGCACTCCATTTGCAAAAACAACAAAGAAACACGAGCCATATATTTTTCGTACGACATTTTGCTCAGCAGTCATGGGGAAGGATCCTCCCTTATTTTAATTGGTATACAGCCCTACTAAATGATCCAAATCTCCTCGTTTACTCACTCGCAGGACACCCTGTGGCCATGCAAGAACAGTCGACGCTTTTTGCTAGAGCATTCTACTGGATTACATGGACGAAAAGAAATCAAAGGATTTTTCAAGGGAAGGAACACTTTTTTTATCATTATTTTATGCCTTAATTTACTTGTTATTTCTGATTGTAAATGCTCCCCTTAGTAAATGCACACACAATGTAACAAACATCCAAAACGTCTCCCAATAAAAACGACTAATATCATCAGATCGATTGTTTCATCATAATCAGACGCAATAGTTTGTCCAGGCTATTTTACCTTGTACAATGCTCTTCTGGTATCAATTGGTGCAGACTGTATACACCTGTCTATTACTGTAGGCAAAGGGGTGGTAAACTCGCTGCTATATATTTCAGGATTGAAGAACACCTGAAGATCAAAAAAGATCACCAAGTAGTTCAGCACTATCTGTTTATAATTAAAATTGCAAAGTGAACACCATAATAACAATAACTATCTAACCATCGTAGCCTAACCCAGACATGCAATTACGATATCTACTATGAAATTCATCGTGATGATATAAGCTAAAAGCAAACCTCAGGACCAAGAAATCGTTCATAGCCAATATCACAAGAGTACGGCGCGCCGGTCTTAGGTTTAATACCCTTCCAATTCTTTAGGTATTTGCCTGGCTCTCTATCGTGCTTATTGAACTCCTGCAATCAATGACACACAAACCTGATCAAATCATCGACACAGAGATATATCGAGAAGCTAACAAAACTATAACAGAGTAGGTTGAGAAGTGAGTTGTTTACTTTAAACTAAGTTATGATTGAAAGGAGTCTTAAAGAGGTGCTATTTTGATTTCTAGCAAGATTTATCAATTAAGTATAGTAAAGTTCCAACCTTGACAATGTCAGAACAGGTATAGCAATACATTTCCTTGACTTTTCTGGCCACTTCAAAAGAGTCCTCCGGTGGTACATTCTCTCCTCTTTCCTAAACAGAACGGTAAATTTGCAAGAGTTTGTGAGCCCAACAATAAGCAACGGCTCATTCCATAAACTAAAATTAATGAAAAATAATAAAATAATAAAACCCGACGTTCTCTACTTATATCCTCAATTTCGCTAAGCTTTTGATATCAACATGCCCAAAACAACATAAATATGAAGTACACAGATTGAACTTCAGTAACAATATGCACATTTCCAAAAAAATATGAGCCCACAAAAGAAAGTTCCATTAAAGGAAGGGACTCCAATTAAGTAAGACAAAACCTAGAGACATTAAACCTCACTAGGGACCACACCTCTGAAGGGTCCCTCTCAACATTCTATTGTTACTATCACTCGGAAGGCCCCACAATAAAGGGCACGCCTCAACTTGCCACCAAAACCTTCCCTTCTTACGAAAAGGCAAATGAAGGAGGAACCAATAATCATTTCCCTACCGCATCTTTGTCTGGCACCCTAAAAACCAAACCATCCAAAGAACAAGTTCCAGACTGACCATACAAAATCACAGCTCCACAACAAAATGATCCCGCCTTCCAAAAAAGGCATCTTTCTCACTAGGCTATCAAAAGTTTCACTCGTCCCTCGATACCTGCCAGGTGAATTCTTTGGAATTTTTACTTTTCACAAATGAGAAATATTAGACTCATAAGGCGGAGAGGGATGCAATAACTAACGAAAGAGCGAACTACAAGAAAAGCCCTCAGACATGCTAGAATTGGAGTAACAAATATCCCTCATCTTAGGCTTAAATTGAAACTTTCAATCAAAGAAAGAAGAGTTAGAACACTCATCATCAACTTCTCGTAAATGATAAATGATAAATGATATAAACAAGGAAACATGAAGCAGAGGGGGTGATCCCCTATCCAATTATCTTCATTATCTTCCCAATATGCAGTTCCTCCCCATTGCAAACCACACATCGTACTAACTCAGAAAAATAAAGGAGCTCTAAGGCTTTTCCTTTCCGAGGATTCCTGTAAGAACCTTTACCCCGCCTGACAACATCTGTAAAGGATGAGGATTGCTCGCCCACAATAATCCCACACCAAAGGCCAAAGGGAATTAGACTCAAGAGGGAACCACCAAAGCCATTTTTCTAACAGAGCTCTATTACAAACTAAGATTTTCAAGTTCTAGCCCACCAAGACCAACCAGCTTTCCCATCGTCTCTCAATTTGCTAGGTGCACTCCTCCCCCACTTCAACCCTTTCTCGAAGGAAATTTCACATAAACTTCTTAATAACCTTACATACCTTGCAAAGTGCACAAAAAGGGGAAAATAAGTAAATTAGGATACTGCTAAGCACCGAGCTAATGAGAAGTCGCGCTACCACCTTTAGAGAAAAAAAACACTTTGTTTCAAGAGGCCAGTTTTTTCCTCACCTTGTCCATAACCAGACTACAACAATAAAGGCTTCTAGGATTACTACAAAGAGGAAGAACCAAGTAAGAAGTAAGAAAGACACTGATCTCACACCCAACGAAAGAAACCCATCTACCCAACTTTTCGGCCTCACAGTTCAAACCTAGAAGTTGACATTTACCCCTTTTGATTCTAAGCCCTAACATAGTTTCAAAGAATGCAAGCACATGGTTCAACACATTAATAAGGATTGAGTGTTGAAGTGACCTAGTATAGCTCCAAAACCAAGATCTCCATTTGTTACAACTAGTTGGTGCATGCTATCAGATCTCGAGCAACAAGAGGTTGTCATAACTTCACATGAATACCTATTATCTCATTTTTACCATGAAAGTTACTTTTTACATATGCCACCGCACTTTTCACTCGATCTAAAGACAGGGCCACTAGTTAGCATTTCATCACAAGAATTAAAGAATCAAATAAGCTCGGCTAAGTATCAACAAGCTAGTTATCATTTCTTCACAAGAATTAACAAATCAAGTAAGCTCGGCAAAGTAGAACCAGGCAAAACCATGGATATCAGATCATCAACACCTCGTCTTAAAAAAAAAAGAACTCCCTCATTATGTCCAATAACATGGATGTGGAAGAACGAAGGATTCACACACAAACAGCACAGGTTAATCAGTCAACAGTAACAAATTGAAGGATCAAATAATGAAAACTTAGCAAAAGACATTCCTCTAAATAGTTCCATTTCCACATTCTGAAGGACTTTCCAGTAATAACCTGCTGGTGCCAGTGATACATAGATGAGGTAGTAGCAGTCGATAAGGACAGGGTTTCACAGTTGACCTCAAGCACTATACTGGATCCTCAAAACAATCAAAATGCAATTCTTAAACCAAAAGAAGACGAAGAAGAGAACTAACAAGAAACAACATACCTTCATGAGCTGATGGACAAAGAGTGTCACGTCTTTGCCAGCAATGGGAATTGACCTAATGCTGCTCCCAATAACATAGCCATCTGCAACAGGCACAATATGAGAAGCCCCATCTCCAATGTCCACTACAACCCCTGTCATCTCACACTAAGATAGGCTACTTGTCAAATCCATGAGCAAAAGATTAATGCAAATTAAGACACATAAAATAATATTCGCAATGAAAAAGATGATCACAACTAGGTTTCTTTTAAAGATTCACAACAGACATAGAAACAGAACGGTGGATCTTCAAACAGATAATGATAGATTCTGCCCTTTCCTTCAATAATTGTGAAGTGGCTTAATTATTATTATTTTTTGGGCAAAACGTTATGACTATTCAATAATTGTGAAGTGGCTAAATCTTTTGGGAAATGCCTTTCCCACAAAAGGAAAAAAGCAAGAAATACAAGTCCACGCTAAAATAGGATAAAGGGATCCTAGCTTTTTATTTTAGAGGCTTTACTAAATCAAAAAGGTGCTGTACAGGAATGAAGAAGTGGACAATTGCCATCATAATCAACTGTTTGAAGGAATCTAAAAACTTCTCAAGCAAAGCCTCCAAACAGTAGCAACTGCTTTGTGGGTATTTTAAAAAACACTTAATAGTTGCAAAATTTGTGCTTTTAATCATCTAAAATCAAGAACAATATTTAGAATTGTCTGCAAATTACACACCAACCTTAGATGTAGTATATCCGGCAGCAAGAGCAAGCACGGAATTGACAGCAATATAAAGACCCGGCACGTTGAATGTCTCGAACATGATTTCACCCGTATACTCTCGACTCTCGGGTGCCGTAAGGGGGCTCTCTGTCAAAAGAAAATAATGATCCTCCGGATCACATCGCAAATAATTAAACATGCACTGCTGCCAGAACCGCTCCATGGCATCCCAATTGTAAACCTGACCATTTCGAATTGGATAACTGAGATTATAAGTACTACTAGATCTCGACTTAGCCAGCGCTTCATCTCCAATAAAGAAATCAAGATCTGCCATTACACCAGCATTATGCTGCGCAAGCCAATTCGCTTTCGACGAATTTTTCGATTGGTTTAAGAACGATTCGTTAACTGCAACTACACTAGGAACAATAAAACACGGCTCTACATTGCCGGCAAACCCCATTTTAGTATATCTGAAAACGAAACAATAACAAAAACAAAAAGTTAAAAAAAAGCAGCATTAGATAGTTCAACCAAACAGACGTTACTCAACTACAAACACCAACATTAATGAAATTAGTAATCAAAGTTCATACTGGGCATTTCGTCGAACAAGTAATAGCCACCACCACAACCCCCTACCCCCCCACCCAACCAAACTCATAGACATTGTAGATAAAATGTTAAAGAATACCCGGTGCCACTGTCGATTACTACAGCGGGGCGAGCGGCAGCTGGGTCCATGCGGAAAAGGGAGAATATCGCAAAGCTCGTTGTTGTCGACGGTAATGAAAAGATTCTGGTAATGGAAGTGGACCTGCAACTGAGATCCGGAATAAGGTCGAAAACAGAGGAACATGGTCATCAACGGCGCTCGAATAAGCGCGATAGAACAAGATAAGAAGAAGAAGAAGGCGAAGACGTTGACGGAGCAGTATCAGACTTGGATCGCAAGCGAACGGAGCGACTCAACGCACAGCTTGATAACTTGTAATCAATTAACGCACCAGCCATTTTCGTTTTCAATCTCTAAGAACAATAAGCGAAATTAGTGAATCAAGAAACTCCGACAAACTTCATAATCATTGTTTGTCGCCGATGCTTTTCTTCGCAATCGAACAAAACGCAATCACTTAGGCGACCTCTGTGGGTTTCGGGGTTGGGGCTTTTGCTTTTGCTTTTTGGAGCAGACAATTTTGTCAGAAAGTATATATGTCATTTCTCCATTTTCCACCGTTGGATTTCCACCCCGAATGGAGCTTCCACAGCCGTCCGATCTCTTTTTCTTACTTATGGGCCCACTCAAATTCAAAAGACTCCGACATCCGCCGGCCCAATGGGCCCTCCTTCAGCAATACCGGATTCAGCTAATTTTTTATTTTTTCAAAAAATATTTGGTAAAGGCGCGCTATCACGTGAGCGTCCTGTGGCACGCGTGTCAGTTGTCATGGTCACGTTCGTCCAAGGTATGTTGCATGTGGTTGCATGACAGATATCTCGATCATACTTATTTAAAACGTGTCAATATGAGGGTGTATGACCGGTAACCAAAATCATGTCTACTGTACTATAGGGAGATGTTACGAATTACCCGTTCTTCTATCCGAGTTATATGCTAATAAAGTCGTTTGTTGTTACTTATTTGTTTTTAGCTTATAACATTGTTTTTTTTTATATTGTTTTTAACTTATTTCATCGTTCATGTTTTCTAAAAATTTCTCTCAAACGTGATTTGAAGCTCGAGCATAGCCTACTATTGTTGTACAGTCTGAATTTTGCATGGCTGGCTTGTTCATTAGGTTATAACAAATACCGCACAACCGCTATCTCGCTGATGCAAGAGAGCGATTTTGTAACACCAGACGCCCTTCAGTTGTAGCTCGTCCTCGACTTGCTTCAGCTTGGTATATCCGATGTATTTGACTCGGCGTTGACCTATTTGAAATCCCATACCCTTTCCTAACATTGTGAACCGTCTTGGAGTTTATATATATATATTTTATTGTTTTCATGAGAATTTAAGGTCAGTACGATCTCTGTTGGGTCAATCTAAATTACTTTTTAGCTAAAAGTTGATTTAGTTGACACCGTTAGATGACTTGAATTGAACATTATGCCTTACCTCGATGTCGTGAGTCCACATTGAATTGACTAAGAATTTAAGGAGCAAACTCATGTAAGTGTCGTTCGCTAATTACTTGATTGGACGACTTGTATGATGTATGGTAATACGTGTCTTGTGGCCTTGCACGTGTCATGGTTATGATTGTTAGCATGTGCTATGTCATGCTATGCCTTTGTTATAAACTATGCTGTGTTGTGGCATGTAGGTTAATGACGAAAGATACGACAAGTACTATGTATGCATGTCTTGTATGCTCATTATGTCATTAAAGAATGGAGGTTTGACTTTCATCATAAATTTATGCCATGATTTGAAACGATGGGGATCACATGTATTTATGATTAGTATGGATACGTACCTTGATATCTATATTTGCCATGATATTGCGCAAGCTCTTTCCCTCTGTGGTGTTTGGTAGCAAGAGCATGCACTAGCCCGATGAGCTAGACTCATGAAGCATGTATACGAGCCTGCTTGATGGATCCATATGCGCGTGTGTGAGTTATGTGTAGGAAAGCACTACACATTAAATTCTTCCTGAACTGGAAAGTAGGACCCAAAGTCATGTCATGATATTCTTTATGAAAAGATAGGTCACACCATGTTGCATGTGATTGCATTTTTCAAACTCCAACCGTAGAGTTACATATTGAGTATTTCTTAAAATACTCAAGCCACGTGCTACTTTTATTTTTTAGGAAAAGGCAAGACACCCTAGTACGGATGACGATGTTGCAGTGAAGATCATGTGACTGAAGCTAGATTAATTGCATTCTGGGCATTACTTTATTTTTATTTAAATTCTCTATATTTGTTTTCCACTACGTTGTTCATAACAATATTGTTTTAATTAATTTATTATGAACGTTTAACTTTATGTCATCGTTTATGAAATATCTTCACATACTTTTTTCGCACGTTTTAGACATGTCATGCATGTAGTGACGTCCATATTTTATTAGAATATTGTTACGAACATGGCCCGAGTAGACTCATATATAATAGCACCATTTATTTCTTAACCAAATAATGTATATATGTATGTATGTGTATGTGTATATATACATATAATGTATATATACACTTATGAAGGAAGGTGCAGCAGAATGCTGATAGCGGGAAAATATGAGGCAAGCCATACCCAAAATGGCGAGTGCGCGCTCCGTTGGTAGCTTCACGAGCTTACCCTATCGGCCCCGCGATGCTTCCAGCGTTTTCCGGCCACGGAGGACGGTGGTTCAGTCGAGAATGGGAGGGTCTGGATTCTTTTTCAGGGATACGAAATGTCGCCTTCTTCACAGCAAAACTGCTACATCAGCTATGGACAATGAATATTCCTCGCGCAAGCTTACCCATAGCTCACAGGTTTACTTTCTACTTGATTCAATTTCTTAGGATTTGCATAATTTTATATTCTGAGTTGATAGCCATATTCACAACAATAGCGAGTTCAGAAAAGCTTATAACTAATGGTGATTTGCTCATTCTCACTCGAAACCAAAATTTGTTGATATTGTTCATCAGTTGTCTTCGTCTTAACTCATAGCAGTACGAATATGTTTTGTATTTTCTGTTTTTGGAGTACAAATAGTGATGGATTATTCTGGTAGGTAGGTTGTCCAATTTGGTGGTGAAGATTTCGTGGCGAGATTATTGGACCGACAATGGGCGTTGGCTAACCCTGATTCCAAAATAAACAAAGTTATTCTATCAACTGAAGATACAAATCTTGAAGATTCACCAGCCAATCACTCGTGCTTGGCAGTAGATACTAATATTTGTACGTATAATGATCTGTCGAGAGCAAATGCTTCAGAGCAGTCATTCTATGTTGTTAGGGATGATTTGTTGCATCCGCTGATAAATGGCAACAAGGCGAGAAAACTAGATGGATTTCTACCTCTTATTGAAGATAATTTAGTGACGGATGTGGTAAGATTATATCTCTTTGGGCATATCAGGAAGCTCTTCTGTTGAATTGATTGTTCAAGAGCTGCTGTGAATGTTACTTCTATACAAGTTTCCATACATTAATATCTTTCTTGTTGGTTCCTTGGAAGGAAAAATGGTGGAATGTTGTAGAAAATAATGCATATGGACGATGATTTTTGGTCGTTTTTTATTTTATTTATTATCTATCTTTTGTGCTGAATAGTAAAAGCCTTTGAGGGAAAGAAATTCAATCCATGGTGACCATCTGCTTAGAATTTAGTACTCTAGGTGTTTCTTGGCATCCAAATGTGGTAGATCGAGTGTTTGTCTTGCGAGATTAGTCTAGGTGCGTGTTCACTATATCTTAAAAAAAGAATAATGGGATATTTAGATATTCTATTAGGTTAGAATTTATATTCTTATTTTAACTATATCCAAATTTTGGTTTAGTTAGTTACTTGTAATAGTCTAAGCCCTCCGCTAACAGATATTGTCCTCTTTGAGATTTTGCTTTCGGGTTTCCCCTCAATGTTTTTAGAACGCTCTCCTCCTCAATCGACGTGAGACCTCACCGTTAATCAAGTAAGTACTATAGATTTTATGAGCAGTGGATTCCTTAGTTTTAGGGATTTTTATTAGTTAGTAATTCCATTCTAGGCTGAATTGAATGACAAAGATAACAAGATTCATGTCTATTATCCTTTAAAATTCTGTCATTTCTTTTTTATTTTTGTTTGTGACATGATTATGTACTACAGTGCGACTCTGTGAGAGATACGTGTTTATTGTCTCTCAGGGTCATAAAAATATGTCTTCTTTAAGCATTTTATATTAAGCAGATAGCTGCTGATGATTGGCATTGATATCACCCTTAAATTTTTGTTTAGAGGATGCATTTGGCGCATAAGTTCATCTACATTTCTTGGAGTTGATGGAACCAAAACTCTTTATTTTGTTTAGTTTTGTTCGTAACTATGCCTACTCTGAATCATGCCACCTATTGTCCCGTAGGATCAGGAACAATACACTGAATTTGAACCATTTTATAGGTTACATGTGGGGGTTGTCAAAGTGCACATGCAGCTGCTACTGGTAGGTTCTTTCCTGTGTGAAAAACTTATCTCCCTTTCTTTCTCTATTCTTTGCACAAGTGTAAAACCACAAGTATATGATGTCAAGTTTTAGCGGAGTGACAAGAAAAAGATGGTGTTCTCATGCATTAGGGTACATTTGGTTCAGCTTCACTCGTGCCACGGTGCTTGGATGTTTTCTTAAATATATATATTTTTCTCCCTGCAAAATAATATATGTGCTATAATTGACTCCAAAAGACTTAAACTGACCCAAAACATATCTAAAAAGTGTAGAATATAGAACAAAATTGAGCCTGGTAGAAATTTGTTTCTGCGTACTGATTTTCTACTTTCAGCTGTTTTATGTGCAGAGAGAGGTCTGAGATCACATTTACTTCTACGAGGGGAGCAACCAGAACTCTTAACTGGATACAACTTAATGTCAACAATATATGGAAACGTCACTTATGTTCCCAGATCTATTTATGCCAACAGGGAAAAAATGCTCAAGACTCAAGCTGAGTTAGTGGCAGGAAGTAGTGGTAGTATCTTATGGTTCGATGATGTTTTTCAATCTTCTATCATGAAGCAACCGTGTTCTACTACAAATTCTCTGCCAGTTGATTATGATTTTCATATAAGGGCTAGAAAGTATGAAAGAAAGGTTGTAGTTATCAATGAAGGAGCTGGAGATTCAATTGCCTTGCTAGGTAACTGAAAACCATTCTTTCTAAAGTGAGTGTAGTCTTAATATACGTACACGTTCCATCAAGCATATATTACATATTGTGAGCATTGATATAAGTAAATTTATTATAACCCATCCGCTTAAACTTTTAGGTTGATTGATGATTTAACATGATATCAAAGTAGAATGTCTTGAGCTCGTAACCTTGTAATGTCATTTCCTTTCCAACTAATATTGTTTACTTGCCCGGTCTTCTACAAATTTTTAAGCCCACAAATGAGGGAGAGTGTTGGAGTGTTTAACATAATTAAATTTAGCATAATCTATCAGTTTAAAATTTTGAGTTAATCGATGAATTAACACCTATGTACTTTTGACCCTCAGCATGAGTGATTGTTTTTACATTTTTAGTTTTGGTCCTGAAATGAATTTCCGTAACATTGGATATGAATTTCGAATCTAGACTTTGTGGCAGCCTTTTAAACATTATGGCGAAGCATTTTTGTTTGTCGTTTTCCAGGATTTGTATTTACATGCTGCAGTTATATTTGAATATTTCTTGTTGGCAAACCTTGACTTGCAAACATGATATGGATAAAACAAAATCTTGTATGAAAATATGCCTTCCAGTTTGACTAACTCGATGCAACGATGTAGTTCTATGGTTTGTATGTACGAGAATGGCTTGATTAAATACTCATGCATAAATATGAACGTTGGTGGGAAGATTAAATAAAGTTTTTGAACTCTATTCTATTCTGTTTCACCTGAAAGTTAGGGGGCTAAAAAAAATCCAAAGAACTTGTGTTTTGAAAGTTCCTTAAATCACAATCCTGGAAAGCTGTAAACTTCCTCAAGATTATTTTTACTTCCATCTTTATTTAGCATGTTTTTATTTCGCTAAGGAAGCAATGTGCTTATCATAATGTATACCCTATTACTTATCTAGACCAAGTTTTTATTTGTTCGTATTTCTTTTCAGGCATTCTTTCCTTGCTAAAAGTTCACGCTTTTGTAGGTTTAATTCGATTGGTGAACTACCTTTCTCAGGATCATTTACTTGGGAAACAGAGAGCTATTAAGTTTGTCGTTGATGCCGGTACTGGGACGACTGCTATCGGTTTGGGTCTTGGAGCTCTATGTTTAGGGTGTGTACACTGATCAGTCTGGTGAAACCCACCTGGGAATTGCATTAGCTTCTAACTTCTACTAATTTCGTTGAAACACTCTTTCTCTGTCATTCCTGCTAGGCTCCCGTGGGAGGTAACAGCAGTGATGCTGGCTGATAGAATTGATGGGTATAAGCGGCAGGAGAAGCGTTTAATTTCTGAATTCAAGAAGCATTTTGGCTATCCTATTGGCCTAGGCGAGGATGAAGTAAATGGCGGAATTGTAAATTGGGTAGAGCGTTTCCGTCCAAGAAAGTGAGTATTTCGTTCTAATCTTAACCTCTTCTACCGTAGATTACTTTTCTCCAGGCTTGCATGTATGGTGGTATTCAGAACTGGCTCGGTGAGTTAATAGACCTGCAAAGATTACGTTTAAATCATATTCATTTTAGCAAAAACTTTAGGTTTCTAAACATAATAATATCGTAGTAATTGAATTAGCTGCGTCTATGTTATAATCTCTATCCCATCTTGTAGATTTGGCAATGTGCTGGATGGTGAAGTGGAGATATGCAAACAAATTGCTCAGGAAACCGGTATTCTTGTTGATCCTATTTACACTCTAGCTGCTTGGGAAATGGCTACTTTTCTTTCTCAAAAGGGAGCCAAAGTGAAAGCAGATGTGGTGATGCTTCACACTGGTGGTACCCTAGGCATGTTTGGAATAGCTCAAAGGTATAAATCTTACTTTAACAACCTCAAAAATGTTTAACAATTGTAGAATAATAAGTCAAGTTTTATAAAAACAATTGAGCTCTATCCTTTAACCTCAGCAATCTGTTTGATAATATATATGGCATGAGTGCACCATGGCAAGTTAATAAAATGATAAATTAGTATGCATACATGTGCATATACACATTTAGGAAGTAAAATGCACATTTGGACTCTGTTATAGCCATTTCTGTACATTCAATGTACTCTACGGATAGAGGAATACATAGAGTACTCTACGGATAGAGGAATACATAGAGTTGAACATAGTAAAATAAGAAATTGAAAGATTTCGTTGAAATTGTTCGTTTGGAAATTTCCCGAAAAGCTAATCATAGGTTCTTCTCTCCATCGGAACAATAGGGCCGTTATGCTCATTACTAAACTTGTTGAAGAGATGGAATATAACCAAGGTATATCTTTTTGATCAGAGGTTGAATCGATCATCAGAAGAAGAATTAGGCAAAAAATTAGGATACATTCTGAGAAAATAAAACTTCCATCGAGGAGAAGCAAATGAAAGGCTTTCATAAAAATTCTCGTAGAATCGAGAATGAAGTTTTCATTCTGTACATGCCAGATCATGAATTAGTAACTGCATCCAATCTCCAAAAAAATCCCAATTGTTTCGAACTTTCTCTTTTTGGAATGGAATATTTACGGAATCCCCATAAATAGGATCAAACTATACATTCTTTGGAGTTGCCTTTAGCTAATTTTTTTATCGGAGGGATGGTGTGAGATCCCACATCGGTTGGAGAGGGGAACGAAACATTCTTTATATAGGTATGAAAGCTCCTCCCTAGCAGATGCGTTTTATTGCGGGAAACCTCGAAAGGAAAAGTCTAAAAAGGACAATATCTGTCGGCAGTCGGCAGTGGACTTGAGCTGTTACAAGTGGAGATGGAGATGGGGTTGGAAAGAAGGGAGTCATGGTTAAAGAATGGAGTGTGGTGATGGTCATGTCTTGAAAATTCATATCAATGTAAAAATGTGCTGTGTGAACACTAAAATGCCTCGCTCCCTTCCTTACTTGCCTAAGTTATAAAGATGTCTCAAAAGATAAACCAACTGTTGATACTAGTTTACAGACGTACCTTTTCCTAGAGTGGTGCGTGTCATTGGCAGGGAAATAGTTGTAGCAGTGGTGGGTAACTGAAATGATAAGGTCCCTCTCCGGATGTTGTGGCTTAAATAACGTTAACGGATTTAGAGGTTCTTCCGAAGGACATCCTACTTGAAGAGGTTCGTCTCTGATACCATCCGTAACGGATTTAGAATCCTAGATCAAGGGCGTTAGAGATAGCCTTAGCATATCTAAATCATGTAGCCTTAAAATATCTGCACAAGTGCATTTGATCACGTTGCTGTATTGATCAATCATCTTCATTAACCCAAGTCTATGATAGTAAATGCAAATAAATGACTTTGATCTTAAGCTTTCAAACTGTCCAACCATATAATGTTGATGGAGAGGAGCCCATCATGAGGTCCTGTATGCATGTGATGGAAATACACACAACAAGGCCTGTATTATTTGTATTATTTGTGCAACGGCTCAAGCCTATTGCTAGTGGGCATTGTTTTCTTTAGGTTTTTTCTTTCGGATTTCTGCTCAAAGAATTTAAAATGCGTCTGTTAGGGTGAAGTTTCCACGTCCTTATAAACAATATTTTGTTCTCCTCTCTAACGATGTGAGATTTCACAATCCACCCTCTTTGGAGTCTAACATCCTCTCTAGCGCTCGTTTCTCTCTCCAATCGATGTGGGATCTCACAATTGATACCATTTGTAACAGCTCATATCCACCGCCAGCAGATATTGTCCTCTTTAAGCTTTCCCTTTCGGGCTCCCCCTCAAGATTTTTAAAACACGTCTGCTAGGAATAGGTTTCACCCTCTTATATAAAAAAAAAAAAGTGCTATGTTCCCTTCTCCAACCAAGAGATCTCACAATTTCGTTATCTTCTCTGTCACTTCTCAATCACGGCTTGTCCTCACAACCAACAGCCGACACTGCATTTTCTTGCAGACTGATGAACAGTTGGGAGAAAAATCTTGAAACTGGACCAAAAAACAATGCCTTTCAAACCACAATCAGTCATTGTTTAATGGCCTGCTACCTGTGCTACAGCCAGGACCCTCGAGTATTAAATGCCAGCCAAACTCTGGTTTGAACTGCACAATTTCGAAGGGAATCAGTCTATACGGAGATAAGCATGGAGATGATGATAAAAGCCTTATTGATTATATGAAATGAAATGTGATTATCCTATGGAGTCCCCATTGTCATTAATAAGCAATTTGCTTACATACATCACGTTTTTTATTTCCCAACTTGTCGAAACAACAAATTTATGGATCTCGGCCCCATGTAGTGAATTCGTTGGAAAGAACGAGTAGATCAAGGAGAATTTTTATTTAGTTAGGAAATGGGTAGCCATTGGCTAAAACAGGAGTGAGGACAATGATTATTCCTTTTTCCCGTTTTCGTCCTTGTCCTTGCCTAAAGTTCCCGAGCCCAATGATGTGAATCCGTTAGGAAGAACTAGTAGATCAACCTTCAACGGGGTGAGTCTCCATTTAAACAGGGAATGGAGAGCCATTGGCTAAACGGGAGTGAGGACAAGAATTATTCCTTTTTCCCGTTCTGGTCCTTGCCTGAAGTCCCAGGGCCTAATGAGGTGAATCCGTTAGGAAGAACTAGTAGATCAACCTCTTCAACGGGAGAGAGTCTCTATTGAGACAGGAAATGAAGAGCCATTGGCTAAACGGAAGCTAGGACAAGGATTATCCCTTTTTCCCATTCCCGTTCTTGCCTGAAGTCCCCGAACCCAATTATTTATTTGTTTATTATTATTGTTATTATTTTTCTTTTATTATTGTTTTTAAAAAATTATTTTTTAAATATTTATGTTTATTATTTTTTCTTAAATAATTTGTTTAAGAATAATTATTAACCTTTACGACTAAATAAATTTAAAATTTAAAATATTTATTAGTTAGAATTATTTTAATAGTTTGACTTAATAAAAATAAACTAATTAAAAACAATTAATTATCTAAGTAACTATGTGAATTAAAAAAATATTATTTATTTGTATAAATTTTTTTTATAACATTTCATTTCTTAATTTATTTATTTTAAATAAATTCAATTAATTAATTGATATTAGTTTAAAATTTTATTAGAAATAAATTAATAATAATTTATTTAAATATGTATTTAATTTATTTTGACAAAAAAATTTATTAAATAAATGAATAGTTTATTTTTTAATTATCTAAAATTAAAGAATATAATAAAATTACTAAAAATATATTATTTATATGAAATTTTGATTAACATTTATTCGGAAACACCAAACAAACACAATTATTTGGTTTTCAAGAATTTTTTTTCCCGTGCATTACTTCGTAGGTATCATAAACAAAATTTTGAACCAAAAGTCTTTCCCGTCCCTTTCTCCATCCAAGTCTAGTGACGTCATTTTCTTTCTCAATCAATATTAACATTAAATAAAAGTTTAGTAACAAAATATTTATTCTAATTCTTAAACCTAAAATAAAAATATTAAAAACTAATTTTTCTCTCTTACTAATATAATTATTTAACTTTTAAAACATTTTTAAAAATAACAATTTTAGTTTTTATTATTCATTTTTATATAATATCATGAACATTGAGGAACGTAAGTTGGTTGATGGACATTGTTAGACGAATACGACGCTCCACAATGGTATGATTTGTTCACTTTGAACATAAGCTCTTATAGCTTTATTTTGGGCTTCTCCAAAGAGGCCTCGTACCAAAGAAGAGAGTATTTTTTTATTATAAACCCATGATCATTCTTTAAATTAGTCCATGTGTGACTTTTATCGTCCCACAGACAATATTAATATATATATATATATATAAATATTGAGTTTGATGCTAATATAAAAATGATATTTTGAAAAGTTTTTAGATTTTTTTTTTCTTTTTTTGTAAAATGATTTGGTGCAAGAGAATAAATAACTTTTTAACAAGTTGCATTTATTTTTTAAAAAAATAATATTGTATTAAATGCAATATTTTATTATTTATAATGGATAAGTCAGCTAAGAATAGTAATCCACAAAAAGGATGAAAAGGTTAAAAAGGGGAAAAAGAAAATAAACCCATTGGTCAATATTAATATTACGAAAGTAAATGTCACCCCTCAAGATGATTATCAAATCAAACAGATAAAAACAAATAAATAAAGAATAAAAAAAAAAGTCACAAATTTAGTGGAAATTAATCAATAATTAAAACTTTAAATTAATCATAAAATTTAGAGTAATTATATTAAATATAATTTAAAAAAATAAAACTTTTGTATTCATGATAAAAAAAAAAATATTATGAGAACTAAATTAATAAAAATAGTCGTACACTTTGAATTTTATCCAAAAATATCCATAAATTTTTAAAAATTTAAATAATATTTTTATTGTTAATACTCTATTTAAAATTAAAAAAAGTATTTATAGGAACGACCAAACTTTTCTAAAAATTCCAAAACCTTTTCTAAAAAAAAAATTCTTTGAATTTTCAAAACTAATATTAAAAAGTTTTGAGATAATTTACAAGATGTCATTGATAAATTTTTTTTATGTTTTATTTTATTATTATTATTTTTAGACAGAGTATTAGATTCAGTGATATTTTTATTATTGATTTAACATATTTTAAGTTTTCTAAAAAAAAATTAAAATTAATTTTGAAACAAATTATTAATCACTATAATTTTTTTTATTTTAATTTTTTTTTAAAGTTTAAGAATATTATCGACCCTCATAAAAATTTAAATATATAATAATAATAATAAAAATTATTATTATTTTTTTTAATTTGGTGGTCCATTGGTGGTTTCCCGGCACTGCGATAGCCTAGAAGGGGATCTCATAAACACCATACAACAAACAAACAGATGATGTGAAGAGGAAGCTTCAAACAAAAGTAAACTAAGTATTCTCATAGCCGCGTTTGAACACCCTCCACTTGCCTGCTGTCTTCCTCACACTCCAAATGACCTTTCTTGCCCTTCTCCACCTTCACTCTAACTCTCGTTCCATAAAATAACGAAGGGTAAAATAGTAATTTGGCCGTCTCGAGAACGATACTCAAGTAAGAACCCCTCACTCACTTTTTTTGTAGCTCAAACACTCTTATAGTCATATAACGTTGCTTCATGGATTCTAAAACTAGATTGGATTGAACAGTACCTGGTATCTGTGAGATCCCACATTGGTTGAGTAGGAGAACGAAACATTATTTATAAGAGTGTGGAAACACATTTTAAAAACTTTGAGGGGAAGTTCGAAAGGAAAAGTCGAAAGAGAACAATATTGGCTAACAGTGAGCTTGAGTCGTTACTATATTCCCTACCCTGAGTTGTATGCTGTCTAAGTCGTGGTTGTTGGATGAAAGGATGAAAGTGTCCCACATTGGTTAATTTAGGGAATGATCATAGGTTTATAATCTAAGAATACACTCTCCATTGGTGTGAGACATCTTGGGAAGCCTAAAGCAAACCCACGAGAGCTTATGCTCAAAGTGGACAATGCCATACCATTGTGGTGAGTCCTGTTCCTTTAACAGGAGTTGACTTGTTGCATAGAACACGGGTAAGACAATAGCTGTCCTGTTATGGCAGGAGTGGGATTGTGACAATATTGCCACGTGGCAGTCTCTTAATGGCCATCCGCCTATTCCGGATTCTCTATATATATACCCTTCCCCAAGCAAACTCGTTGCCATTACAATTTCTTCATCTCCCTCTTCCCGCCGTCATGAGTGTCCGATCATGGCTACTCTCCTGTGCCACCGCCGCCGACTCCAATACGCCGCCTCAATCCTCCTCCTTCTCAATTTCCGACACGTCGGTCAACTCTTCATCGTCGTCGTCGACACCGACTTCCGACACTAGCTGCTCCACTCTCCAAAGCAATCTCTCCCTTCAATCCCAACCGTCCATTCCATCTCTCCAAACTCTCCCCACCGTCAACAATACCGGAAACGTCGCCGTTTCTCAACTTCACCTCGCCTCTTTCAAGCTCCCAATCTCCCATCTCGCCGTCCATGGTCCCCACCTCTATGTCGCCACTGCTCACGAAATCAACGTCTACGATCGATCCACGTATTCCCACGTAGCCTCAATCAACGCTCGAGATTCCTCCTCCGGCGCCGTCAAGGGAATCGCCTTTCTCAACGCCCAAATCCTTACTTCTCATCAAGATGGAAAAATCCGCGTCTGGAATTTAACGAATAATCAATTCAAAAAGGTCAACACTCTCCCGACAGTCAACGACCGCCTCCGCCGCTTCATACTCCCGAAAAATTACGTCAACGTCCGCCGTCACAAGAAAGTCCTCTGGATTCAACACGCCGACGCCGTAACTGGACTCGCCGTGAACAGAAATTCGTTTTACTCTGTTTCTTGGGATCGGAGTTTGAAAATCTGGCAAGGCTCCGACCACCGCTGCGTCGAGTCCGTCAAGGCAGCGCACGAGGACGCCATAAACGCAGTAGCCGTCTCCGCCGCGGGGATTGTGTATACCGGATCGGCCGATCGGAGAATCAGAGTATGGTCGAAACCCGCGGCGGAGAAACGGCATATTCTGATAACGACTTTAGAGAAGCACAAATCGGCGGTGAATGCATTGGCGTTAAACGACGACGGTTCATTGCTGTTCTCCGGTGCCTGTGATCGGTCCGTTCTGGTGTGGGAAAGAGAGGACGGCGCGAATCACATGGCGGTGATCGGAGCATTGAGGGGACACAAAAACGCGATTCTCTGTTTGATCTACGTCTCGGCTTTGCTGTTGAGTGGGTCCGCAGATCGAACGGTCAGAATTTGGCGACGTGTAGGAGATGGGAGTTTTAATTGCTTGTCCGTACTGGAGGGTCACCGGAAACCGGTGAAATCCCTGGTGGTGGTTTCCGACGGGTTGTTAAACGGCGTCGTTTCGGTCTGCAGTGGGAGTCTGGACGGTGAACTGAAAGCATGGAAACTCTCGTTTTCGAATCTTAATGGAATATTAAATTAGAACAAATTTGTTTTTTTTAAATTATTTTATTATTTTTAAAAATATTAAAATATGAATTTTTTTATTATTTTAAATATTATGAAGGTTTGATTATTTATGGTGTGTTGTTAGATAATTAATAAGAAATTAATTTTTAATTTTTAATTTGTTAGATAATAATTAGATATGGATTTATATAAATATAGAATATAAGCGTTATTTTAATTTTTCTTTTTAAATAAACGTTCGTCTCGAGTGGTTGATAAAAATTGAGAGTGAAGAACGTTTTAAATCTTACATAGTCGAGAAGTAAACTGTGTAGGAGTAAGAATTTAGGTATTAATTTATTTTCGAATTCTTTAAATTACGTTAAAATTTAATCATGACTATAAATTTACAAATTGTTGTTATTTTTTAACATTTTTTTAATTCTAAAATAAATATTTTATTCCTATGATAATTTTAATAAGGGAATACACGGGTTAAGTTCGGGCTGGTTGGGTTGGTGACCCGAGAAAGGTAAACAACCAACTCTATACTTTCAAATTGGGCTGTTGGGTTTTTCATTTTTTTTTAATTATTTAAAAAAAATCTACTTATCCACGGTATAAGTTACCTTATTAACTTAAAACTAGCCTCACTTAAAAAAAAAAAAAAAAACTCTTCATTTTCATAACAATCTTAAAATTAGGGTTGAATTAGATTATATAAACCCTATGTTCAGATTGGTCGAGTGAACTCGACAAAAAAAAGTGTCAATCAGAAATCGTTACATTAGGTTATAAACCCTATTTTCAGATTAGTCGAGTGAACCCGACAAAAAAAAAAGTTTCAATCAGAAATCGTTACATTAGGATATAAACCCTATTTTCAGGTTGGTCAAGTGAACCCGACAAAAAAAAGTTTGAATCAGGAATCATTACATTAGGTTATAAACCCTATTTTCAGATTGGTCGAGTGAACCCGACAAAAAAAAAGAAAAAAAGTTTCAATCAGAAATCGTTACATTAGGATATAAACCCTATTTTCAGATTGGTCGAGTGAACCCGACAAAAAAAAGAAAAAAAGTTTCAATCAGAAATCGTTACATTAGGTTATAAACCCTATTTTTAGATTGGTCGAGTGAACTCGACAAAAAAAAGTTTCAATTGAGAACCAAGTAGAATTTTTGGTTTCTCGAAAATTCAACTGAAGGTTGAGTTATTTAAACGGTTAGGATCATCAAACGATATGAACACCCCTAAATTTTAGACAAACACGAGTATAACTTTTATATAAATACAGTAATAAACTAGTATATTAAAATATTGATTTTTGGACATTTTTGTCCCTCTTTAACTTGCCAATTTACAAAATATGTCATAATTAACAATTATTCTCTATAATTACAATTAAACATTTTAATTTAACTATTCTACCTCTTTTATTATTTTAATAATAATTTTTTGAGTAACTTAATTAATAACTAAATGATTAATTTTCAATATAATATTTATTAAAGAACGATAAAAAAAATCAATATATTTCATAAGCAAACCTACTGCAACATAATTTTTTTAAAATTTAAAATTTAATATTATAACGTAGTCCCATTTATTTAAGGGGAAAAATTGTTCCCCACTCACTCCCTCGTTCATATCTATGTTACTGAGCAGTTTTGAAATCACTTGAAAAAGAAAGAGTCAGAATTGATAGATGTATTTCTCGAAATAGTCGAGTAAAATGAAAATTTGTTCTATAACAACCTAAAGTCACCGCTGCTCTTTCGGCTTTCTCTTTCGGCTTTCTCTTTCGAGCTTTCTCTCAAGGTTTTTAAAACGCGTCTGCTAGGGAGAGATTTCCACACCCTTATAAAAAATGTTTTGTTCCCCCTTTTAAATCGATGTGGGATCTCACAATCCACCCCCCTTGAGGTCCCAACATCCTTGCTCGCACACTGCTCAGTGTCTGACTCTTATATCATTTGTAAGAGCTCAAGCCCACCGCTAGCCCATATTGTTCTTTTTGGGTTTTCCCTTTCGAGTTTCCCATCAAGGTTTTTAAAAGGTGTCTCCCTACAAAGAATATTTCTGTAACAGCCCAGATCCACTGCTAGTAGATATTGTCCTCTTTAGGCTTTCCCTTTCGGGCTTCCTCTCAATGCTTTAAAATGGAGGGGAAGGTTTCCACACCCTTATAAATGGTGATTTATTCTCCTCCCCAATCAACGTGGGACATCACAATTTCGTTTCTCTCTCCAAGATCTCACACGTTCTTTCGAAAAAATATAAAAATAACACACCAACCTCCTCGATCTCAAGAACTCGAGCTAACTCACCACCTCCGTGTCCTTTACGCTCACGACCCACCAAGATTTTGAGGTCAAGAGCGTTAGTTCCTCATTAAGGCTTGAACACTCGAGATTATTGAATGCCTAAGCATGTAACCCTAATTCAAGAACTTTGTTATTGATTGATCTTCCTTAAAATATTAAAACTCTTAGTCTTAACTAATGATTGAATATTAATTAATAAATCAATCTCTTAGAGAAAGTGGATTTTGTACTCTTACCTTTCACAATGTCCATGCATGCATTGATTAATGAGCTTTATTGGTTAATTATTTTTTAATTAGTAAGGAAAAGTACAAACCCTCCCAATTTTTAGTAGTTTTCGGGGTCGAGTTGAGTTAGACGGAAATATATTGTATACCGAACTCAAGGATTATAAACTTTTTCAATTAAAACGGTGTTTAAGATTTCGAGTTCGGTCAAGTTGAGACATTTTTTTAGACCAAATTCAATTGTTCGAGTCGTAAATTTTTTAAACTCGAGTAATCTTGAACGCAACCCAACCATAATATATTTGTATTAAGTTGGTTCGGATTGTTCGAGTTATTGACTCTTTTTTTTTTTTTTTAATAAAAGTAAAATGTTAATTGTTGAGGATTATTGGAGGGGTAGGTTGAACACATCTCTGTGGTAAACTTTATTAAAACCAATAAATCGAGAAGAAATTTACAAAACACTCTGTAGAAATTACTACTTTGTATTGCTTCGAATTTCTTGGGATGATAAACTAAGTAGGGTGAAGGGGTATTTTATACGCGATGATAGGTAATCAATTCCTAAAATTCTAAATCATTTTCTTAACATAAATATAGTCACTCATACAATGGTTGGGCTTAACCCTATTGGGCTAGTGATATATTTTAACACGGTAGTCTCGTATTAGCTAATTAAGAGGAACATCATGGGTTTATGAGTAAGGAACACCATCTCTATTGGCATGAGGCTTGTTCGGAAAACCAAAATCAAAACCATGAGAGCTTATGTTCAAAGTGGACAATATCATACTAGTGGCTTGTGGTTCCTAGCATGTTACGGAAGTCATGTCAATAGAATTCTCAAGCGTTGACACAAAGAAGTTGTGAGTCTCGAAAGTATAGTCAAAGTGACTCAAGTGTCGAACAAATGATGTATTTTGTTTAAGGGCTCCTGAGGAGTCGAGTCTTGACTAAGGGAAGACTGTTCGAGAGCTCCAAAGAAGAAGACCTCAAGGGAAAGCTCTATGGTTAGCTTTGTTCGATTGGAGGAGTATATATATATATATATATTTTGAAAAAAGAGTGTCGGTTTGTGGGTTTTTCTTATTGTTGATTCCAAACTATTGGGTTCTGATACTTAGAAGTCAATAACGTTTATAGGAATATTTTGTTGAGGATGGTTGGAGTCGTGTATTGATTAATTAATAAGAAGATCATGAATATATAAGCGAGGGACACTGTCTCTATTGGTTAAGACCTTTTGAAAAACCAAAAAGAACAATAGCATGCCAATGCCGAGGGTCGTTTGTGATAATTTTTTTGTAATCTCATCCCGAGTTTGGAGAATACAAGTCGTGTAACACGATCCACATACAATTATCATCCAACAAAGCACGTGGACAAAGAAAACTACATACTCAAAACCCCATCTTTTTTTTTCTAAACGAGGGTCCACCTCCCGCCTCTATCTTACTTTCCAAATCCCACCGAAGAATGACAAGAGGGATAAGACAAGATTTAAAAAACACTTTCTCTGTATAAGATCCCGAACTTTCAAAAGTGCATAACAGGTCCTTGAAATATTAATTTCGCGTCTAATAAATCTAATAAGAGTCTATAGTATATGAATAAAGTTGGGTGTCTCATCTCGATAATATTATTAATACGACAAATTTTGTAATATAAATACTTTTTAATTTACGAAATTGCCCCTAGAAAACAGCCAAATTTGTCTATGAAGAAAAGTAAAGATTAGGGACCACTAGGGAAAATGATAAAAGATAAGGTTAATAATTATCCTCTATTAGTGGTGGCGAAGTTTATGAAAGCACAAAATAAAATATTATTTAATTTAATTGAGCCAATCAAATTTAGTTTTTTTTTTTCAAAATTCGCGTTAATTATCTAAAATTATCTTAGAAACTCTGTTAGTGAAATTTAATAATTTATGAAAATTTAATAATTTAAAGTGTATTTAGTTTAATTTATGGAGTGATTTTATGTGATTTAAAAAATAATAATAAATAAAAAAGTGCTTCAACAAATTAGAATAATATAAAATTATTTTTTTAATAAATATTGAAAAATGGATTGTTCAAAATTAACTTTAAAGAAAGATAAAAAAAATGGTGGGTTAAATTAAGGTTTATCGGAGGAAAAAATATTGTAAATTAATTAAGAGGTAAATAAATAAACAAATAATATAGTAATTAAATAACTTAAACTTTTAGACAAAAAAATGTCATTAAACAGCCCCTATAGCTTAGTGGTAGAGCGTCCTTCTTGTAAACGGAAGGTCTGTAGTTCGATCCTGCATCCGCACTTTTTGTCTCCATTTTTAATTTATTTTTTTGCCCTAAAATATTAAGCAAATCCAAGCTAATAATGCTCCCACCATACCAATTATTAACCTTTTCGTGCCTATTAACTCTCTCAAACCTCAAACCATAGCCTATTTGGATCACATGTCGAGTCTCAGTATGTCACAATTTGATTGGTGTTTGGTTTGACGTTGGAGCAAACCAGATAGTCATTGCTTGCAAAGATGCTTTGGATCTAGATTTCCGATACAATGTTTTTTTCTTCAAGTCTTTTTCAGTGATGAGCTCTGACCATTGACTATTTTAGTACTATTAATGAGCTCAAACCATTGCATATTTGGGTCGCACATCGAGTCTCAACTCAAGCATGGGTCACAATTTGATTGGTGCTTCATTGGAGCAAATCATCACCCATTCATTGCTTGAAAAGTAGTTTTGTGTCTAGATCAAATGGCCCCTATAGCTCAGTGGTAGAGCGTCAGTCTTGTAAACTGAATGTCTGTAGTTCGATCCTGCATAGGGGCACTCTTTTTCTTTACTTTTTCTATTTTCCCTCGAGAAATTAAGCAAATCCAAGCTATTATTTCCCCTTTGCACTTCAAATAATGTTCCCACCATACCAATCATCGACCTTTTTGTGCTATTAACGATCGGGCTATTTGGGTCACATGTCGAGTCTCAACTCAATTTGATTGGTGCTCAATTTGATGTTGGAGCAAACCATCATCCAACCATTGCTTGCAAAGGAGTTTTAGATCTAATATCTCCTCTACAATGTTTCTTCTTCGAGTCTTTTTTTAGTGACTAGCTCTGACCATTGGTTATTTCAGTACTATTAACGAGCTCAAACCATTGCATATTTGGATCGCACATCGAATCTCGACTAAAGCATGAATCACAACTTGATTGGTGCTTCGTTGAAGCAAACCATCATCCATTCATTGCTTAGAAAGGTGTTTTGGACCCAAATCAAATGGCCCCTATAGTTCAGTGGTAGAGCGTCAGTCTTGTAAACTGAAGGTCTGTAGTTCAATTCTGCATGAGGGCAAATTTTTGTCTTCCTTTTTTTATTTATTTCCCTAAAATATTATGCAAATCCAACAGCAAATTTTTGTCTTCCTTTTTTTATTTATTTCCCTAAAATATTATGCAAATCCAAGCTATTATTTCCCCTTTGCACTTCAGATAATGCCTGCAGCATACCAATCATTGACCTCATCATTCTATTAACGAGCTCAAACCATTGACTATTTGGGTCAATCACAATCTGATGGGTGCTCGGGGGAGTTTTGGATCTAGAACGAATAACTCTTATAGTTCAATGGTAGAGTGTCAATCTTGTGAACCAAAGGTTTGTAGTTCAATCCTGTCTTCCTTTTTTATTTTTCCCCCCTAAAACATTAAGCAAATCTAAGCTATTATTTCCCCTTTGCACTTCAAATAATGCCACCAACATACCAATCATTGACCTCATCGTTCTATTAACGAGCTCAAACCATTGGCTGTTTGGGCCAGTCACAATTTGATTGGTGCTCGGGTTGGCATTGAAGCAAACCATCATCCATCCAATGCTTGCAAAGGAGTTTTGGATTTTAGCTTAGTGGTAGAGCGTCAATCTTGTACACGAAGGTTTGTAGTTCAATCCTGCATGGGCACTTTTTTGTCTCCCTTTTTTTATTTTTTCCCCCTAAAATATTAAGCAAATCCATTTTTTTATTTTTTCCCCTGTCCACTTCATATAATGCCCCCACCATCCCAATCATTGACCTTATCATTCTATTAACGAGCTCGAACCATTGACTATTCGGGTTGGTCAATTTGATTGGTGCTTGGGTTGCCGTTAAAGCAAACCATTATCCATCCATTACTTGCAAAGGAGTTTTGGATCTAGATCAAATAGCCCCTACAGCTTAGTGGTAGAGCATCAATCTTGTAAACCGAAGGTCGGGGGCAATTTTTTGTCTTTTATTTTTTTTATTTCTATTTGGGTCAGCCACAATCTAATTGATGCTCACAAACCATTTTTTCCCCTCATCCTATTTGCCTATTTGGGTCAGCCACAATCTAATTGATGCTCACAAACCATCTTCTAGCCATTGCTTGCAAAGGAGTTTTAGATCTAGGTGTTAACCCCCGATCTAAAATATATGGATTCTGTAACACTATTAATACGACCATTTGACCCAAATCGTTTACGTGGATACACATGATTAGGTGTCTACTATACATATAAACATTGTACATTTAAGAAACAAAGTGCAATCTCCAGATAGCTATAGTGTAGATATAGAGAATAATAATTCTATTTCGTGACAACGATAAATTTTATTGAAGGAATGAACGTTTGGTTAGTTGATAATAAACAAGTCGAAAGATGTATAACAACCCAGAAACCAATATAGTAATCCGTAGTTCTGTACCTTCCCATTGTACCTTGCTGAAGGAGACCTGGTCCATTGCAGGAGTCAATTAAGGCCTCGGCAGGTGGGGCACAAGTAGAAAGTTTCTCCGCAGTTGCAACATGTCTACTCAATAGAATGGAGAAGAATTAGTGAAGAATCTACAAGGAAAGTGAGTTTCATTTACTATAGGCTTTGGATATTACCTGATGCCCACAACCAAAACCCATGTCCTTTGGATTAGTGACACAAATGGGGCAAGTCTGCAAGGCCAAGCCATTTTACAATCATAAAACGTTAGTCCTCAAAGTGAAACATGAAGTTCAAACAATGTTGAGAATTGTTGGGAGGGAGACTCACGTTGGCTAAGTAAGAGGATGATCATGGGTTTATAATAGGTATGGGGCCTTTCGGGAAACCAAAAGCAAAACCATGAAAGCTTATGATCAAAGTGGATAATACCGTATCATTGTGGAGGGTCGTGATTCCTAACATGGTATTAGAGTTATGCCCTTGACTTAGACATGTTAATAGAATCCTCAAATGTCGAAGAAAGAAGTTGTGAGCCTCGAAGGTGTAGTTAAAAAGTGACTCAAGTGTCGAATAAAGAGTGTACTTTATTCGAGGGCTTCAAAGAAAGGAGTCGAGGTTCAATTAAGGGAGGCTGTTCGAGGGCTCTATAGGCCTCAGGGGAGGTTCTATGGTATACTTTTTTCGAAGGGAGGATTGTTGAGGACGGTTGGGAGGGAGTCCCACGTTGGCTAATTAAGAGGATGATCATGAGTTTATAAGTAAGAAATACTATCTTCATTTGTATGAGGCCTTTTGGGAAACCAAATGCAAAACTATGAGAGCTTAGGCTCAAAGTGGGCAATATCATACCATTATGGAGGGTCGTGATTCCTAACAAACAATGGTGAGGCCACCACCGAAAAAAGGAAAGGATTAATTACTAGAAAGATGTTAGACACCTGGTTGGGAGAGCTTGAGGAAGGAGTGTTGCCAACTCCTTGGTTATGTCTACCATTTGAAGGCGTTCTGGTATGTGAACCGTTGGCGCGTGGGGATCTTGGGTAGATGTACAAAGGAGGAAGAAGAGGAACTCTCTTTGGCGAGCTCCCTCGTCGTCGACTGCTTCATCAAGAAGAGATCAGAAATAGCAGTCAAAACTCGAACGTCGGCAAAGAAAGCAGTTGAATCACAAAAACATAAAATCAATGCATACCCCAACAGGCCAAGCTCTACAGTAGCCTGATATTGAGAAGGTATTTTCATTAAGGCAGCAAGAGTAAATTCAGTCTGCCTTCTGTCAAAGTTTACATATCTTGATATAATCTCAGTGAAATTGACAAACTGGATACACAAAGCAGGCTCTAATAGTGTCAGCATATGTAAAAAAATGTGAAAATTTCTATCCTGCATGGAAGTAATGTTGAAAACCTGAAAATTATCAAAAGCTCGAGCTGGGATGTTATCATCAAAATTCTTCATCATGTCCCAAGGCCCGTCTCCGACACCAACCAAGATTATTGACAATGGGTACTCACTGCAAGTATGCTAGTGTTTAAAGAACAAGGAGGAGTTCGATAATCAAAGATGGAGTCGCTTGATATTTACCTCGCTTTAACGATTGCGTCGACAGTGTTTTGTTCTTGTACACTTAGTTGATTGTTATGTGTGTCAACACTTGTGACCTGTCTTAAGGGCAACTTCTTTTATACATGAATACTATAAGGCAAACCAACTGATGGAGTAGAAAAACTTGCCAGTTCGAACCCAGACTCACCTGCCCATCGGCAATTATCAGCAAAATATGGAACTGACCACCAGTTTGCTCAACTATTGTCATGGCCATCTCAATTATTGGTGCAAAAGATGTAGGTCCTGCAAGAAGTGAGAATAAGGGTGAAAGTAAGCCATATGGTCATGGTTAACATTAATCGAAACAAGAAAACAATCACCTGCAAATCGTAACTTGGTAACAATGTCTCTGTAACCATCCAAAACTTCCTCAAATCCATTACAGGGTCTATCATCGTCGTAAAAGCTAAAAACATCATGATCATGGGTAGTTACTGCAAAGATTGCAGTTCAATTGTCAATTCCTCATTAAATAAATGTGTAACGGCCCAAGCCCACCGCTAGCAGATATTGGCCTTATTGGACTTTTCCCTCCGGGCTTCCCCTTTGTTCTCCTCTCCAACCGATGTGGGATCTCACAATCCACCACCCTTCGGGGCTCAGCGTTTTCAATGGCACTCGTTCCCTTCTCCAATTGAAAGGGAAAGCTCAAAGAGATAATATTTGCTAGCAGTGGACTTGGCTGTTACAAAACTTACAGTAAGTGTTAAATGCAATTACAATCTCCAAATCCATAGCAGGGAATCTTGTTGTCCTCGTCAAACTCTCCTAAGGTATCATCAATCATAGATATGGCTTGTTGATATGGATTCGGCCCATTCCAAATGTGGTGTAAACTATGTCCACTAAACGACCTTGAACCTACATTAAAAGAGCGATCAGCGTAATATGAGTAGTAAATGTGTTTAACTAGAAACTATGAGATGAGAACGGACCTGTCCACTGATTGCTCTTCGTGAAATCAATTCCCACAATGAGATTAGAGGACTCTAGTCCAGCTCGCCGAAGAGCTGCTGTCACCTGTTGTACAACCCCATTATTAACAACTCCCAAAACGAAGCCAATATGGTATTTGTTATTATCATCAGAAGGTTAACAAGTCAACAAATCTAGTACATAAATCTTCCATGATCAAATGACTGATTTTATTTGTTATCATGTCCTAAAGGATCCGCAGTTTCTATACTCAACTCAATCATAAGGCTAATTCATACAAAATCCCAAGTACTCAACTCAATCATAAGACTAATTCATACGGAATCCCAAATTTAACCATGGGTTTATTGTTGAGGACGGTTGGGAGAGGAGTCCCACGTCGGCTAATTAAGGGGTTGATCATGGGTCTATAATTAAGGAAATACATCTTCATTAGTACGAGGCCTTTTGGGAAAACCAAAAGTTAATCCATGAGAGCTTATGCTCAAAGTGGACAATATCATACCTTTGTGGAGGTTTGTGATTCCTAACATGGTATATCCCTTAGCTTAGTCATATCAATAGAATTCTCAAATGTCGAACAAAGAAGTTGTGAGCCTCAAAGGTATAGCCAAAAGTGATTCAAGTGTCGAACAAAGGGTGTACTTCGTTCGAAGGCTCCAGAGAAGGAGTAAAGCCTCGGTTAAGGGGAGACTGTTCGAGGGCTCCATAGGTCTCAGGGGAGTCTCTATGGTATACTTTGTTCGAGGGGAGGATTGCTGAGGATTGTTAGAAGAGGAGTCCTACATCAACTAATTAAGGGTTTGAGGGCTCCAGAGAAGGAGTCGAGCCTCGATTTAAGGAGAGGTTGTTCGAGGGCTCCATAGGCCTCAGGGGAGGCTCTATGGTGTACTTTGTTTGAGGGGAGGATTGTTGGGAGAAGAGTCCCACATCGGCTAATTAATGGGTTGATCATGGGTTTATAAGTAAGGAAATACATCTCCATTGGTATGAGGCCTTTTGGGAAAGCCCAAAGCAAAGCCACGAGAGCTTATGCTCAAAGTGGACAATATCATACCGTTGTAGAGGCTCGTGATTCCTAACATTTATAACTTTAACACCAATCCTGAACCTATTTAACAAGTGTATGCAGGCAAAGTTCATATGGGGAGGTCAAAATGAAGCAAGTAAAGCCACAACTTCCCATTTACAGCTCAATAAGAATCATTAAAATGCAAGGAGCTCATTGATCTCCTATCCAGAAAGTTAACATCCTAATTCTTAAACACCTTTCACAAAAAAAAACACAGACAGAGCACAGGCAGCGAGACATCAAACATTATAGACAATAGCAGGACAAAGATCTAAACCTCATTCGCGGATCGGTAATTGACGTTTATTCTTGAATATCTCCTGTTTGAATCGAACTCTCCTTGACCTGGCTCCTTAGAGTTCATCCTTCAGTATAAAGCAAAACGGAGCACACACAAAATCAACTAATCACCTACAAAGAACAGAGAAAAGATGAATCAATGATCTTCAAAACAATCAGGGTCTGAAGAACTTGGATCTTCAATTTTACCAGCAAAAAATCTCGAAATCCAGAGCCGTTTATAGAATCCAATACTAATGTCTGTGTATTTATAACCTTTCCTGAAATCACTACAAAGACGAAGCAAATCCGTGGCAGAAAAATGAATAAACAAAGACCAAAAAAGGTAATATCAAGATCGTCAAGTAACTACGACCAGTTCAATTAAACCGGTCATTGTCAAAACGTTAAACCAGCTATTACAGCACCATTGCTACTGCATAATCAATTCATGGCCTACACACGCAATACAGAGCGTAAGAACCCCAGACGAAGTTCTTAAACGATTATCAAACAAAATGAAATCATCATATTTGTTGACTTAAACAACTGATTAACTTACTCCTTTTTCCAAACGAGTGAGCCATTTTTTGTAGTTTGAATCTGAAAATGAGATGCTGCTGCTTGCCGAGCAGTGATATCCAGAGGATCTTTGTTGGTAAACATTCTAGTTTGTTCTTGGGGAATGGAAAAATGAAGGGAAAAACAGCTGCTGCTTAATGCAATATCAAAATTTATCGCCAAGCAACCACCAATATAAATATTAAGAAAATGAATTGAACTAAAATCCATGGAGTTAAGAAAGAGAATTTTAATTGTGAACTCGGTCCGATTGTCGAGTCTCGAGGGTCTTGATAACATTACAGAAGTGACTATATTTTACGTGCACTTTGTGGGGACTTATTAGGAAGTTTTTATAGTCAACTTGTCCGGTCTCAGTAGAACTTCACATGGCCCGCAAGTTCGCCACTAACTGTAACAGCACCGTCTGCTAAAATTTGCCCTTTTTTAATGTATTTACGCTCGTGAACCTGGGATTTTTGTTGCATACACGTAATTTTGTTAGAACGTTGATACAGAACTAATGGAATTCTTCGAGTGTACTCATTGTTAGAATTGGTATAAATGATCTTTCCCTAGTGTTTGGCTATATCGAGCCATGTGGCGTTCCAACCCAGTTCCAACAATACACTTTTCAGACCAAGAAAGCGGTTTAAGTCCTAGGAATGCATGAACTTAATATGAACCTTATGAGCGTCTTGTGGGTGCAGTTAGGGGGTTTCCAACCACCCCCTAATCGTGATCTTGTTCGAATGAGAGCAAGGGACCATATAGGTAGATAATGTTGGCTTGATAATGGGTCGTAACCTTCTTTATATGGATAATGTTATGGGCTAATACAGAAGGCCAACTGAACCCTTTTAAAGAATTTAAGAACAAGGTCCGTAACGGTATGATAAGAACGATGAGTTTGAATACAAATGTTGAGGTCGTGCTTCGACGGCTTACTGGCGATAGGTATATGATAATAATGATGACTTGATGAGATTCACCATGACGACAACGACGATGAAAGGGAAGTAGTAACATACATGGATAAGAATCCTATGAACGAACTACGGAACGAACTGACACCCCTAATAGGGCTAAAGAGAGAACTTATAGTTTATGCATTACGACCCTAAGTCGAACTTAGGAGAACCAGGTCAACGTGCGGTATATCCTAGGAAAGGCCTGTAACTGAACAATGAACTCTTAAGTATCAATAAGACAGTTAAAAAACGAAGATATGATAAATGACTTAAGAATTACAAGTAAACTACTTGCTGAATATTTTTATATTTTTTTCCGGATAAAGATTAGACAGAGCGGTATTTAGTACTTCTTATACTCATTATGAACCGAGTCTTAATGCATGCACGCTTAAAAAAAATATAAATTTATGTATATTTTTTAATATTCCACATCATTAATGACGGTCCAAACTCGAATCTCTAATAAGTTTATTCCTATTTATGTTTGTATTTATTTGGAATATAAATTAAAAAAAAAGTATCTAATAAATACTTATATTTTTTATTTTTGTCAGGTCTAATAAATTCTTGACCGAATTATTATTTTATTATTATTATTATTTTTTGTGTCCTTTCGACATATTTAATTATTTTAAAATTTAAAAATGTATTAAAGTTTTATTATATCACTAAATTAGTTAATAAAAAAAAGAATTTAATATATTAGGGAATGTTGCAACCATTAAAAAAAGTTGTAAAATATTAAAAATGTCACTTTTTTTTTATTTGTTTTTTTAGAATATCCTTTTCAATATAATTTTTTTTATTGATAATTAAGATTTGTGACCGATTCTACTAAAAATGTCAAATCCTTTGTTGTTTTTTTTTTTTCGAAAATTAAATATTTTATGCAAAATTATTTAATAATATTATAATTGATTTGGTCCTCAATCATTTAAAATTCTCTAATTTGACTTTTGTGTATTAAAAATATTCAATTAGTTCATTTTATAAAATTAATTTATTAAAATTACTAGCAAAAGTATGTTTATTTTCATTAAAAAGAAAAAAAAGAAAAAAAAAATCATTTATTCTCCAAGTTAATAAAAATAATGACAATTTTTTATTAATAAATTTTAATTAGAGATGTTCAAAGGGTGGAGTTAGGGGAAGCCTTCTCCGTCCCTATTATCGTCACCTGTTTTATTTTCTATCTTCGTGAAATTTTCCATTTATTTTTGCAGAGACCGAAGCGTGACATGGAGAATTTTCGGGAATCGAGTTTTCGTAATTTTTTTTGTTGATTATTTTTTTAAAAACAATTATTTTAAAATTTTTATTTTTAATATAATATTTATTAAAAAAATCTTAATAAATCAATATATTTCATAAGCAAAGTATATACATGGTTCTACCGACCTAATTTTAAAAAATTCAAATTTTAATATTACACCATAGTCTTTAATAATTAAAAAAAAAATCCAATTAGTGTTCAAAATTAACTATTTTTTAATATAGCAAAAAGTATGTATATATATATATTAAATAGGGCGAGATGGAAAATTAGGCAGGGGACAGGGAATATAATCTCGTCCCTAGCCCCATTTATTTAACGGAAAAAAATGTTCTCTATTCCCTCCCTCATTCCCCTTCTAAACGGGAAATCCCTTTCTAGTTTGAGATGGTCCCTCGAAGGCCTCAACCTCGACCTCGTGAGTAAAATGGACATCTTTCAAGGATAATTTAAAAAAATTTAAAAGAGAAAGATGAAATCCATTAAAATAATAATAAATAAATAAATAAATTTGAGGGACTTTGATTTATTTAAGGCTTAAGTCTTAATAAAAAGATTGACATAATTTATTGAGTGACGTTTTATTTATTACTCCATAATTATTTTAAAAATATTTTTCAACGTAGACTTTTAAAAAAAAAAACATTAAGAATTTGTTATTTCCTTCCCACTTTCGAATTAGTTGTTGATTCCAAAGATGATTTGACAAACATTTGTTTTTATTAGAAATTTTGTACAATAATATATGATATAGTTGATAATATAGTTTATCAATCTTGCATGTAACGCCCCTATTCCCGAGATATGATAGGATAGCTAAGAAAGACTTTAACATAATTGAAAGTTGTTACATATATCAACAAGGTGGACCTTCCTTCCCGTGACTCGATCATAGAAACTTCAAATGTTTTGCTTGTGTTGGTTTATGAGGATAATTTTCACTCTTAGGAGCGAGAAGTAACGTGATCATCTTGCAGGAGAATGTCGAGGCCATCATATACTGAATTTGAATTCAAAATCCTGGGCATGGGGCATTACATTGCGCGATTAACTCTTCGTTCTGTCGTTGCCCATACATGAGTCACCCTAAGTAGATTAGACCTACTGTAGCATTCTGACCAGTCGCTTGTCGAGATGAGTGTCAATGCTCGTCAAAGAATACCCAAAGCGTTTGGACATGTGAGATTCCACGTTGGTTGAAAAAGGAAACAAACCATTTCTGCTATTAGACTAACAACAATACGTAACAGGCCAAAACAGACAACATTTGCTAGCGGTGACTTGGGCTGTTGCATACCGATACCCGTCTGCTAAACATTTCTGCTATTAGCCTCGTTGTATAATCTATAATTCATAACATGAATTCTTCAATACAGAAGAAAAATCCAGCACAGTCAGGAGAGCTATAGTGTATATAAACTGGTAACTCTAAGAAGTTCATGTAACAAAGAAGAACAGCTCTAGTCAATGACAATGATGAATCTTATTTCGGAAAAAAAACATCTGCTTAGTTGATGATAAACAAGCAGGAAGATTTATTACAACCCAGAAACCGATATATACAACGACGTACGCACGTAAAAATGATTTCTAAGAACGAAACAAGATTAAAACGAACTCCCTTTGAAGCTTCTACAAACAGGTATAGTTGTGTATAGTCAGTGATGAGGCAGGCTAACAAAAACATCCACCATATGTACAAACACACCCTGTAGAACAGTATTGATGTTCATCGAAACCGCCATTTAACAAGACGAAGATATAGTAATCTGCAGTTACGTACCTTCCCGTTGTACCTCGCTTCGAGAGACCTGGCCCATTGCAGGAGTTGAGGATCCAAAAAATGAAATAAATGAGCCATAGGTATCACATGGCAGGACTTAATAAAGCCTTATTCTAGTCTGAATAGAGCTTCGGCAGATGGGGCACGACTCGAGTGTTTCTCCGCAGTCGCAGCATGTCTACGTAATAGGAGGGAGAAGAGTTAGTGAAGAATCTACGAGGAAAGTGAGTTTCATTTACTATAGGTGTAACAGACCAAGTCCACCGCCAGTAGATATTGTCCTCTTTGGGCTTTCCCTTTTGGGTTTCCCCTCAAGGTTCTTAAAACGTGTTTGCTAGGGAGAGGTTTTCACACCCTTATAAAGGGTGTTTCGTTCTCCTCCCCAACCGATATGAGATCTCAAAATCCACCCCCCTTCAGGGTCCAGCGTCCTCAATGACACTCGTTCCTTTCTCCAATCGATGTGGGACCCCGTCAAATCCACCCCCTTCGGAGTCCAGCATCCTTGCTGGCACATCACCTCATGTCCACCCCCCTTCGAGGCTCTGCCTCTTCGCTAGCACATTGCCCAGTGGCTGAATCTAATACCATATGTAACGGCCCAAGTCCACCGCTAGTAGATATTGTTCTCTTTGGGCTTTCCCCTTCAGGTTTCCCTCGAAGATTTTTGAAACGCGTATACTAGGGAGAGGTTTCCACACCCTTATAAAGGGTGTTTCGTTCTCCTCCCTAACCGACGTGGGATCTCACAATAGGCTTTGGATATTACCTGATGCCCGCAACCAAAAGCCATGTCCTTCGGATTAGTGAGACAAATGGGGCAAATCTGCAAGGCCAAGCCATTTGACAATCATAAAACGTTAGTCCTGATTAAAAAAGATCCAAAACATAGCTTTAGTGGCTAAGGTTAGAACCTGGTTATCATAATGAGAACTGGTGGATGAAGTTGTGCCAACTCCTTGGTTATATCTACCATGTGAAGGTGTTCGAGTCTGAAAACTGTTGGCTCGTGGGGTCCTCGGGTAGCTGTTGAACGGCGTCGTGCTGTACAAAGGAGGTGGAAGAGGAACTCTCTCTGGCGAACTCCCTCGTCGTCGACTGCTTCATCGAGACGAGATTAGAGATAGCATTCGTGAGTCGATAAAGAAAGCATAAAATGAATGCATACCCCAATAGGCCAAGCTCTAGAGTAGCCTGATATTGAGAAGGTATTTCCATTAAGGCAGCTAGAGCAAACTCAGTCTGCCTTCTGGTAGAGTTTACATTTTTTGACATAATCTCAGTGAAATTAACAAACTGCATACACAAAGCAGGCTACAATACTCAGCATATGTAATAAAAATGTGAAAAATTCTATCCTGCATGGTAGTAATGTTGAAAACCTGAAAGTTATCGAAAGCTCGAGCTGGGATGTTGTCGTCAAAATTCTTCATCATGTCCCATGGCCCGTCTCCGACTCCGACCAAGATAATTGACAACGGGTACTCACTGCAAGTATACTCGTGTTTAAAGAACAAGGAGGAGTTTGATAATCAAAGATGGAGTGGCTTGATCTTTACCTTGCTCTAACAATCGCATCGACGGTGTTTCGTTCTTGTGAACTTAGTTGACCGTTATTTGTGTCGACACTTCTTGTGACCTGTCTTAAGGGAAACTTCTTTTAGACATAAGGCAAACCAACAGTATGCAAAACGAGTTTTTTCAGATATTTGTTTCAATGAGATCAAATATGGAAGGTGAAGGACTTGCTCGTTCGAAACCGGACTCACTTGGCCATCTGCAATTATCAGCAAAACATGGTACTGACCACCAGTTTGCTCAACTATTGTCATGGCCATCTCAATGATTGGTGCAAAAGATGTAGGTCCTGCAAGAGGTAAGAACAAGGGCTAAAGTAAGCAAAATGGTCACGTTTTGCATTAATCGAAACAAGAAAACGATCACCTGCAAGTCGTAAGTTGGGGACGATTTCTTTGTAACGATGCAAAACTTCCTCAAATCCATTACAGATCCTGTCATCGTCGTAAAAGCTAAAGACATTTTGATCATGTGTAGATGCTGCAAAGATTGCAGTTCAATTGTCAATTCGCCATTAAACGAACGTATGGTAAGAATCGAGATCGTGCCTAAAATGCAATTACCATCTCCAAATCCATAACATGGAATCATGTTGTCCTCATCAAAAGCTGATAAGGTCTGTCCAATAATAGATATGGCTTGTTCATATGGATTCTGTGTGTTCCCGATGTGGTGTAAACTACGTCGATTAAACGACCTTGAACCTATATCGAAAGAGGGATCAGCATACTATGAGTAGTAAATGTGTTTATCTAGAAGCTATGAGATGAGAACGGACCTGTCCACTCGTTGCTCTTCGTGAAATCGATTCCCACAATGAGATTAGAGGACTCTAGTCCAGCTTGAGCAAGAGCTGCTGTCACCTGTTGTAAAACACCGTTATTAACAACGCCCAAAATGAAGCCAATATGGTATTTGTTAGTATCAGCAGAAGGTTAACCAGTCAAACAAATCTAGTACATAAGTTTCCATGATCAAATGACTGTCCTCAAAGAGTCTGCGATTTCTGTACTCAACTCAATCATTAGACTAATTCATACAGAATCCCCAGTTTAAACCAATCCTTGAACCTACTTTAACAAGTTTATGCAGGCAAAGCTCATATGGGGAGGTCAAAATGAAGAAAATAAAGCCCCTACTTTTGTAACAGCCCAAGTTCGCCACTAGTAGATATCCGCTTTGGCCTGTTACATATCACCGTCAACCTCACAGTTTTAAGGTGCATCTACTAGGGAAAGGTTTCGACACCCTTATAAGGAATGCTTCATTCCCCTTTCCAACTAATGTGGGATCTCACAATCTACCCCCTCGAGGATTCAGCGTCCTCGCTGGCACACTGCCCACTGCCTGGCTCTGATACCATTTGTAACAGCCCAAGCCCACCGTTAGCAGATATTGTCTGCTTTGGCCCATTACGTATCGCATCAACCTCATGGTTTTAAAACATGTCTACTAGAGAGAGGTTTCCACACCTTCATAAGGAATGCTTCGTTCCCCTTTCCAACCAATATAGGATCTCACAATCCACCCCCCCTTCAGAGCCTAGCGTCCTCGTTGACACACCGCCCAGTGCCTAGCTCTGATACTATTTGTAATAGCCTAAGCCCACGGCTAGCAGATATTATCTGCTTTAGCTCGTTACGTATTGCTATCAACCTCACAGTTTTAAAACGCATATACTAGGAAGAGGTTTCCACACCCTTATAAGGAATGCTTTGTTCCCCTCTTCAACCGATGTAGGATCTCACAATCCACCCCCTTAGGAGCCCAGCTTCCTCGCTGGCACGCCGTGGCTCTAATACCATTTATAAGAGCTTAAGCCCACCACTATCAAATATTGTCTGCTTCAACCGACGTGGGATCTCACAGCTTTCTATTTACAGCCCAATGAGAATCATTACAATGCAAGGAGCTCATTGATATCTTTCCCAGAAAGTTAACATCCTAGTTCTTAAACACTTCCACAAACAGAGCACAGGCAGAGAGACATCAAACATTATAGACAAAAAAACAGGACAAAGATTCAAACCTCATCCAAGGATTGGTAATGGTCAGCAATTCTTGAATATTTCCTATCCAACCTCCTCTGTGGTAGTGGTGTTTGTGACCCATAATCAAAGCGTTGTGGATATGAATATTCCTGAACATACGGCGAAGGTGGAGGATAATTGTCATAACCCCACGTTGAAGAATTCCCAAACCCATCTGAATCAAACTCTCTTTGATCCGTTTCCTTCGAATTCTTACTTCCCATAGCTCAAAAATCTGCAAATTCCTCAGCACACAAAAAGTCAACTAATCACCTGCAAAAGAACAAAGAACATATGAACCAATGATCTTCAAAACAATCAGGTTCTAAAGAACTTGGATCTTCAATTTTACCAGCAAAATCCAATACTAATATCTGTGTATTTATATCTGTTTCTGAAATCGCAGCAAAGATCAAGCAGAAAAATGAATAAAAAAAGACCAAGAAAGGTAATAGTAGCTACGACCAGTTCAATAAACCCTGCCGTCGAAAATCCAACGCTAGAAGGGACCTCTACAGTACAGAAGTTTCCTGTAGTCTCCTATCCGATAATCACAAGAGATTGACCATGAATCTAGGAGGTTTAATCACTTGGGTAAGTTTCAAAATCTATAAATTATTGAAGAAAATCGAGACGAAGTGTGGCCCAAGGAATAGAGAAATTGGGTTTGGGTCTTCGTCAAAACATTAAACCGGCTACGATTGCATAATCAATTCATAATCTCTACACGCAAACAGTGCGTAAGAAAGGCAGATGATGTTCTTAAATGATTATTATAAAACAAAATGGAATCATCATACTTGTTGACTAACCCAGTCGATGAACTTCCTCCTTATTTCCAAAAGAGTAGGCCATTTTTGGTAGTCTGAATCTGAAAACGAGATGCCGCTGCTTTTGTAGACGGCAAATAATGATATCCAGAGGATCTTTCTTGGTAAACTTCCTGGTTTGTTCTTGGGGAGAGGAAAAAGTTGGAACAACCCATCCGTCTAAAGTTTTGGTCATTGTCCAATTGAAATGTTCATTGATAATGTCTTTGTAAATGGAAAGATTCAATAACATTAAATGCCCTTTGATATTTTATGATATCTCATACATACATATATATATATATATATATATATATATATATATATATATATATATATATATATATATATATATATATATATTTGTATCGTATGTCTAACCGACGGCCAACGGAACTAACATGTGACCGCGAGAGAAGTAGAGAAGTAGCTCTGGTTTGACATATTCAGCTTCGTGTCAGATAGGCTTTTAAATTTTTTATTTTTGTCGAACTAGTATTTAAAGTATTTGACTGTTTTTTAAAATTCACGAACAGACACTAAATTGAAAATTTTAATATTTTATTAGACCTCACGTGAGCATTACTTATAAGGGCGTGAAAACATCTCTTTACCATACACATTTTAAAATCGTAAAGTTGACCACTATAAGTAATTAGTTAAAGCTGACGACTATTTCTTTTTTTTTTAAAATAACCACAACCTCTATATATATATATATAAATATTATGACAAATTTTAAGTAATTTTCTGATTTAAAGATTTTAGATTTGATTTTAAGATATTAAAAATTCGTAATTAGATCATTATTAGCTAAACTATATTTTTTTCTGAATAAAATTTATTTATTTTTCGAGTGGCATGCCTGCACATCTAAATAAACTAATAAAAATAATTATGCAATAATATAAAAAAAATTTATAAACAAAATTTAACCTTTATTATATTTAAGGATAATTTTAAAATGGATTAAAGTGGCAAAAAATAAAAAGTTTGATTTATTTAAGTCGTAATAATAATATTAAAAGTTATTGAGTTATAATTTATTTATTAATCCACAACTTTTAAAAAAATATTTTACAATATTGACTTTTTTTTTTAAAAAAAATTATTTATTTTTTTTATTTCCTTCGTACTTTCTTTTTAAAATTAATTAAATTATAGTCTTAATTTTGTTTAAAAAAATATTATATTTTGATTCTTGAAGTCGGAGTCATTTAAAAAGTTTATTTAAGTCGAATTAGTCTTACGAGTTGTAGCTTCACTCTCTTTTTTGAGGTTAGTGACTTGGTTCGACTTCACTTTGCACGATCAATTTGTCCGTTCGGACATTTGATTGGTTGCAGTGAGCTCTTAAAAAACAAACCAGCAAGGATTTTAGTTTTTTTTTAAACATTGGAGGTGAAATGATTTGATTTTGGAGTTAACCGAAGAACATTTGGGGTTGGATTGCATTATAACCGCTACTATTGTAAGTAGCCCAATTGGATAGTTCTTTAGAATTTTCGAACAGATGTGAGTTGTGAATAGATTGATAACAAATGTTACGACGACGACTAGTGTTAGTAAGTGTTTTACTTAACTCATGTGTTGAAAATATATTTATATTAAACTCGGAACAGGTGGAATAGGAAATCAAGTTGAAATGGAGACAGGGAATATAATTCTGTGAGTGACCTCATTCATCTCCGCTGTAAATGAACATCTTTGAAGTACGAGATACCAGTATCACCCACAAATTTATTTTGGAATGTGATATTACTCGGCCCAAATGATTATATATGGGCCTAGACGTCCTCTTGGGCTTGGGTTTAACTCGAGTAAGTAAGTTCTTCATTCTTTTGGGCTGAGCCCAACTTCTTCTATGTCCATTTGTCAACGTCCCCAAATTTCCTGAACCGCACGACACAATTCAAATCGATATATGTATTTCGAGGCATGATATGAATTCAACTACTGACTCTTTGCATGTACCGGAAAGACAGATTACAAGAAACAATGTTAAGGCAATTCAAGAGGCCTATTACATCTGCAAAGAAGGTTAGCTAATGTACGAGTTGAGCCCAAAAATCTTTATAATATTAGCATATCAAATCAAGAAAATAATAGGGTGGCTGACATTGAAAAATGATTATTCAATTAAGACAATTTGTGTATGCTTTATTTTCTTAAATTTATATTTACTAGCTTTTATTGGTAGCCATAGTTTGTAGCTGGTAGATGAATTTCATTATGTTTGGGTTATCTTTTTGGTCTATTTGAAGACATGTAATATTCATGCTTAAGCATCATTGTTGAATACAAACAAAACCTTCGTGTTTTCTTGATACCTTTTTGGTGTTATTCTTTTTCAAACTTTGTTTAGATTTGATGTTTAAATCGTGCTTTAGTTTTGATGTTTAAATTGATTCATAGAATTAGTTTTAATCAAGCTAATTTTGGAGTGAGTGAAGGTAAGAGTGACCATCATAGATTCCAAGTTCAATCTAATAGTCATTTATTTTCTGACCAGTTCTTGGTTGGAATCAATTCTGTTAAGTTAGTTTTTTTTGTGAACGTTGGCAAGGATTCTAGAAGGATCTCTAGGTTTGCAAAATCCAGCATTGTAGGCGCTTATCGAGGCATGTTTTCAAACTATTAAATTAATGATCAAACCATATTAAAATATTAATTAAGTCTTGTAATCACGGACACTAAAGCTAAAACTACTTTAACGTATGATTGAGAACTTAATGACTTGGAAAGATTAAAATTTTGACGAAAATTGCAATAAACTAAAAGTCGAAATCTTCAATGAAATAAAATAAAAGTCCAGCTACAAACTAAAAAGATCGAGTAAGCTAAAAGTTAAAGATTCAATAAAGCCAGAGTCGAGTTTCGATAAGCTAAAAATCGAAAAACCGTCGAAAAAAAAAAATTGTTCTGACCCCCAAATAAAATGTACGTACGTACGTGTGAACAACATTAAAGAATGATACGATAAAAAATTGTATCTACTTATAAATAAAAATTAATTCAAATCAATGTTTTATTCTTTAAATTAATTAATTATTGTTATTTTTTTTGATAATTTCATCTGTCTTTGATATATTCAAATTTGTAAAAATTAATTTAAAAAATATATATCATTAAAATTTAATAGACACAAAATAAAAGTTTAAATAATTATTACACACATAAAATTATAAGATATTTAATACTGATTTTGAAACAATTTAATTCATTTTTATTGTTCGATACATTTAATAATTCAAAACTAAATTAATATTTAATTTAGCATTTTTAAACGCGAGATTTATATTAAAAATAATTTTAAATAATTAAAAATATTTTAAAAGTAATTCTAAATAGGAAAAAAATAAATTTATTTACCTAAAAACAATAATGTGCTGGATTTGAATTTCCTTTTTAGGGAAAATAATATTTCTAATAAATGTTCAAAATTCCAATTTTCTTGCTTCCATTCTTAAGAAAACTTTTCTACGGCTGTGATCTGGTTAGTTTTGATCATTGCAACGTGGCAGCCATTGGGACTGCTGATGTACACAGCTACGGTGGGCCGCATAACACAGAATAATAACTTTATGGTGCCGTATATTTATAATGGCAATTATTTATACATCGAAAAAGCAATTGCAGAGGAAGACTGGTTGGTAAATGGTTACCATTGTCCTGTTCTTCTACGCTCCGTCGTTGGGTCTTCTTCTTTTCTTTCCCCATTGAATCCAATTGTAGAGAGGGAAGCCCTGTTCGTACGACTAATCTGTTTTTGAAGCTTTAATCTGAAGTAATCGCCATTGAAATCCGTTCTCATTTGCAGCTTCGGGTACACCAACTGATTGATCTTTTATTTTGTTCTTGTTTGTGGACTATTTGTTTTTCATAATTGTGAGGTTTATCGGATTTGATTATTGAAATTGAGTAAGGAACTGAGTAGTATAAGTTTCCGATGGTGTAATTGGGTTGGGTATGGAGTTTTGCCCAATTTTTTGGGGTTAGTGATTGGACGTATATTGGATGGCGAGTGGTGTTGATGAAGACGCGGATGCTGTGCTCAGCGATGTTGAAGGTGATGATCCGGTGCCTATTGTGATTCAGAATACGTCTCCTGAAGAAATCTCTGTCGAGAGGTTTAGAGAGATTCTTGCGGAGCGCGATCGTGAGCGGAAAGCTCGAGAAGCGGCGGAGAATTCGAAATCGGAGTTGCAAGTATCTTTTAATCGATTGAAAGCGCTTGCACACGAGGCGATTAAGAAGCGCGATGAATGTGGAAGGCAGCGGGATGAGGCATTGAGGGAGAAGGAAGAAGCGTTGAAATTGAATGAAAAGGTTTCGGCGGAGTTGGCTGAGGCGAATAGGCAGAAAGATGAGGTCTCGAGTGTTAGGGATGAGATTGGGAAGCAACTCGATGAGATCTTAAAGGAACGGGATGGTTTGAGATCGGAAATTGGTAATGCATCACATATGCTAGTGACTGGGATTGATAAGATATCCTCAAAAGCGAGCAATTTCAAGAACTTTACGGCTGGTGGGTTGCCTAGGTCGCAAAAATATACAGGATTGCCTGCAGTTGCCTATGGAGTCATCAAGAGAACGAATGAAATCGTTGAAGAGCTTATTAGGCAGATTGACACGACAACTAAGTCGAGGAACGAAACCAGGGAACAAATGGATCTTAGGAATTATGAAATTGCCATTGAGATATCTCAGCTCGAAGCTACGATTAGTGGGCTGAGGGAGGAGGTATCGAAGAAAACTTCCGATATCGAAGATCTGGAGAACACTATCTCCGAAAAGGATAAAAAGATGTCTGAAATTGAAGCAGATCTGTCTGGTAAACTAAACCGGGCCGAGGATGAAGCTTCTGAGTTAAGGCAGCTTACGCAAGATTATGATGATAAGTTAAGGATTTTGGAGGCAAAAATGGAGTCCCAAAGGCCTTTACTTGTTGACCAGTTGAATTTCATTTCAAAAATTCACGACCAAATTTATGATATTGTTAAGATAGTTGATGGCAGTGATGCAGACCATTCTGAATTTTCAGAGTCTTTGTTTCTCCCTCGGGAGACCGACATGGAGGAGAATATACGTGCATCTTTGGCTGGAATGGAGTCTATTTATGCATTACAAAAACTTGTCACGGATAAGATCAGGAGTTCAATTGAGGAGAAGGTTAGTGAAATTAAGAATTTAAAGGAGACAGTTGCCCAGTTGCTCAAGGAGAAAGATCATATTGGATATCTACTGAGGAGTGCATTATCGAAGAGGATGACATCTGATCCCTCTTCAAAAGCAAATCAATTGTTTGAAGTTGCAGAGAATGGTTTAAGAGAGGCTGGCATTGAGTTCAAATTCAGCAAGCTTCTTGGAGACGAGAAGTTCCCGACTTCCCGGGACAATGGGAAAGCGCTAGATGCAGAGGACGACGACGAAATATTCACTCTGGTAAGTGAATTTGAGCCTTGTTTTATCATAAGTTTTTTCTTAGATGATAATAAGTATTTGATTTGTTTTACGTTCTCATGTAAAACACAGGCTGGTGCTCTGGAGAATATTGTTAAGGCGTCTCAGATTGAGATCATTGAGTTACGGCATTCCCTGGAGGAATTAAGGTATGTGTATTACGCTTATGAATATACACATATAGAGCAATCTCTGAGTTATTAACTGTAACGGCCTAAGTCCACCGCCAGTAGATTTTGTCCTATTTGGGCTTTCTCTTCCGGGCTTCCCCTCAAGGTCTTAAAACGCGTCTGCTAGGGAAAGGTTTTCACACCCTTATAAACAATGTTTTGTTCTCCTCCCCAACCGATGTGGGATCTCAACAATCCACTCCCTTTGGGGCCCAACATTCTTGTTGACATTTGTTCCCTTCTCTAGTTGATGTGGGACCCTCCAATCCACCCCTTCGGGGCCCAGTGTCCTTGCTGGCACACCACCTTGTGTCCACCCCCTTTGGGGCTCAGTCTCCTCGTTGGCGCATCATCCGATGTCTGACTCTAATACCATTTCTTGATTTGTGTGTGTCTCGATCAAGGGGTACCACATCGATTGGAGATGGAACGAATTCCGATGGGAGATGGAATGAATGCCAGCGAGGCGCTCGGTCCTGAAGGAGGTGGATTGTGAGATCCCACATTGGTTGGGGAGGAGAACAAAACATTCTTTACAAGAGTGTGGAAACCTCTCCCTAACATACACGTTTTAAAACCTTGAGGAGAAGCCCGAAAGGGAAAACCCAAAGAGGACAATATCTGCTAGCGGTGGGCTTGGACCGTTACATTGACTATCGGATTTAAACTAAACTTTGTATCTGTGGTTTACTTTATATATTGGGAACTAGGCAGACACATTAATGTTTACAGAATTATATGTGCATATGGAATTTCTGCTGATTCTGACTTGTAATTTCTTTATTATTTTTTACCTTGATGGCTGAAGGGCAGAGTCGGTTGTACTTAAAGAGCACCTAGAATCCCAATCCAAGGAGCTTAAACTTAGATCACTTCAAATTAAGGAACTTGAAGAGAAGGAGAGAATTGCCAATGAAAGTGTATGTAATTGCTCAATGATTTAAATCTTCATAGAGAATGAAGATTATAGAATTGCACTTAGTAATCTATTTTCTGTAATTTTCATTCCCATGATTAGGTTGAAGGGTTAATGATGGACATTACAGCCGCAGAAGAAGAAATCATGAGATGGAAGCTAGCTGCAGAGCAGGAAGCTGCTGCTGGCAAAGCTGTTGAACAAGAGTTTCTGGCACAGGTATGCTATCTACTAACTTCACTAGATATGCTCCTTTGAGCCGATCTTTCATATCTCTCTGTATTTTTGCTATGGCTTGTAAAAGTAAGAACATTGAAGATCAACGTTTTCTTTTTGAAATATAATTATAAACGGTGATGGGTGTGGAACAATTAATTTGTTGTATTTCTAGGGAAGGTGGGGTAAGCAAATAGTTTGGGTATCGGAGGAAATAGTTTCTAAGTGGAAAAGAATCTTTTAGTTGAATATGTTAGACATGTGATGCTGTTAAGATACATCAGTTGTTCTGGCTGTGCAGCCCAAGGGGCCAGTTTACGAAAACAATCGAACAATCCGACGTGATGGTATTCATTTGACCTTGATGAGATAGTTATTAGCTAGTATTCTTCTCATCTTGTATGATGCGTGGTGTCGACCTATCAACTTGGTTTAGTTTAGGCATTGAATCATGATTAGTGGAGAAGATGGTATTTCCAGCTAAATACACAACTCAGAATGGGTATGGAGAGTACAAAATGCTAGCTTGAATGAGTTGATTGAGCGAGCTTCTGAGATCTCCTGTAAACTCCCATGATGTGGTAAAGGTGAAAGAAGGAAAAGTTTTAAGGTTGAGTCGAATGAATCTGGTCGTCAACTTCCGTACAAATATTTATAGAAATAATTATATTGTTGCTCGGGTTCATAAATTTTTTAGGGATTACTTGTTCAGGGTTATGATGCAATATTCTTAGGTTCATTTCTTTGTTTAAACGTCTTCAATCTGGCATTGGCAGATCTCGGCGGTTAAACAGGAACTTGAAGAAGCAAGACAGGGGATGTTGGATTCAGACAAAAAACTCAAGATGAAAGAAGAGACAGCAAATGCTGCTATGGCAGCCAGAGATGCAGCTGAGAAGTCACTGAGGCTAGCCGACGTGAGGGCGTCTAGGTTGAGGGAGAGGGTGGAAGATCTTACTCGTCAGCTCGAAGAGCTCGATAACCGGGAAGGTTCGAGAAGAGGATTAAATGGACATAGATACGTTTGCTGGCCGTGGCAGTGGCTTGGACTCGACTTCGTTGGTTCTCGTAGCTCGGAAACACAAGAAGAGAGTTCAAACGAGATGGAACTTTCTGAGCCACTTCTCTGATTCTTTTATTTCCCCTCTTTTTGGGTGGATGGGTTTGTGTTTAGTTTTTGTATTTATTGTGAAATGAAATATTAGAAGGTTAGAGAAATACATAACGTAGCTGATTGATTGTTTTTCCATCAATAACACTGTTCAACCCTTTTGTGTTTCTCGTAACATAAATTTTAAGCATTTTATTATATATAAAAATACCCATTATTTGTGTAGACGAAAGCCATAAAACTTCACGGTCAGAGGATTTGGCTTGGAACTTATACTCATGGACGGTATGAAATTGGTACGAGTTTGAGGGGCAACTTTTTAAAGACGGTGATACTAAAACCCGAAGTCTCTTCCATGTCCAAGTCCTCCTCCTTCATCCCCTCAGCAATTTCCAATTAAAATGGTACAAAAGATTTGCCAAAGTCAGTTCCACAGTCTTCACCCCCAAATTTAACCCGGGGCAAATCCTTCGACCAGCCTCGAACAGCAAGAACTCAAAGTGTTGTCCTCTGTAATCAATTGAGCTATCTGCAAATCTCTCTGGAAGGAACTCTTCTGGGTCCTTCCAGTATGTGGGGTCTCGTCCAATTGTCCAAACGTTCACTTGGACTATTGTTTTCGGGTAAAAATCGTAGCCTTCAATTTTGAAATGAGAAATTATTTCTCTTGAATAAGAAGAGGTGCTAGTGGGTGTAGTCTTAGTGGTCTTAGTGTCTCTTTCTAATCATTTTTAGAATGGGAAATTATTTCTCTTAGAATAAGAAGAGGTGCTAGTGGGTGTAGTCTTAGTGTCTCTTTCATTATCATTTTTAGATATGGAAGGAAAAGTATTTTAGCATGTGCCGTAGACGTGAGAGGAAAAGAAAAGACTCTAGAAAACGTGCCAATAGTAAACGAGTTCCCAGATGTATTTTCAGACGACCTACTTGAAATACCCCCTTCCCGAGCAGTCGACTTCGTCATCGAAATCGAGCCAGGAACTGGGCCTATTTCCAAAGCACCCTAACGTACGGTACTAGCAGAGTTGAAGGAACTCAAGGCGCAGTTATAAGACTTGCTAGATAAAGGGTTCATTCGACTGAGCATATCCCGATGAGGTGCACTAGTGTTGTTTGTTAAGAAGAAAGATGAATCGATGTGTCTGTGCATCAATTACAAAGAGCTAAATAAGTGAACCATAAAGAAAACAAAATACCCTTTGCCTGAATAGAAGACATATTCGATCAATTCAAAGAGGCAACGGTATTTTCTAAGATAGACCTCTGATCTGGCTACCACCAAATTAGGATCAACGAAAAAGACGTACCAAAGACAACGTTTAGGAAAAGGTAGGTCATTACGAATTCGTAGTGATGTCATTTGGCCTCACTATTGTCCCAACTATATTTATGAAGTTAGTGAACCAGATATTTAAGGACGGTCTAGACACGTTCGTGATCATGTTCATTGACAACATCCTTGTATCAATGTTTGGCCAAGAGTCTTACATACAAGCTGGGAGATTATAAATAAACATAAGTAGAGAAAATAGGGAGAATTTAGTTACGAGTACGAGTCCTATATTCGGTAGTCAAGAGAAAGACCATAGGCAGACAGGGGACACTTTTTCCATTGGTATAAGACCAATTTTTTTTTTGAGAAAAAAAAAAAACATCACGGCTTATGCTCAATGTGGACAATATCATATTAGAGTCATGCTCTTATCTTAACTTAGCTATATCAATAGAATCTTTAAGTGTGGAACGAAGAAATTCCCTTATCTTAACTTAGCTTGTCAATAGAATCATCAAGTGTTCAACAAAGAAGTCGGGAGCCTAATTCGATGAGACTCAATAATATACTTTGTCCGAAAATAATATTATTAGAATCCCACCGTGGACAGTTAAGGGAAGTATCATTGGTATATATAAGTAAGATACACTACATTTTAAAATTGGTATTTTCAGCTAAACACAACAAAACACTGGTTCTGAATAACGATGCTATATTTTTAGGTTGATATGTTTCTCGTAATGAATATGCAACCTTTGTCGGTGTATATTGTTTTAACCTCTTCAATTTGGCATTAACATATCCCGACGGTTAAACATGAACTTGAAAAAACTCAAATTGAAATAAGAGAAACAAATGTAACTAATGAAATCAATGAGGCTAGCGAACGTGAGGGCATCTAGAACGAGGGAGAGGGTGAAAGAGCTTACTCGCCCGCCTGAAGAGCTTGATAAACAAAGAACACGGGGGAATTTAAAAAAAAAAAAACACATTCGATATCAAAGTAGTTTACAAAATAATAGGAGTTTTGAGAAAGCGACATCAAAATAATAATAATAATAAAAGAACACAAAAAGGGAACGAATAGATTTCAAGGGTTCTCCGTGTAGCCGCAAGCTCAACCGTCTGGTCTACTATCTATTAGTAAACAAGGAATAGAATGAATGAATATAAAAATACACATTAAGCAACCTATTTATAGGGTGTCATTGAAACTTCTCTTATTTAATGTTTTTTAATATTCAATCGACGACTTAAAATCAACTAATTTCATGGCTCGAGTTCTTTTCCAGCACTCTCACGCTCTTAAGGTTCATATACCTTACTTATTTCTATTCCATGGGTGTAAGTCACCTATCGTAGTATAGTCGAGTTTCAAAATGCACTTAGCTTCTCATTTTCTATTCTCCACGGTTCATCTAGCCATCACGCATTTGGTGTAGAAGTCAGGGGTGCCCTCATCTATCTCGGACTTTAGAGAAGTCTAATAAGTATGGAGGAGTAGTTACTCACAATACGTAACCTCTCGCTTCCCTATGTCTCCATACGTGCTTACTGCTTAGTGCTAGTGGGTCACCGATAGGTCCTGCATATTATCTAGTTCATATAGCATGTCCATATATCAATCAAGGTATAAATAGGTATTTCAACCTCCTAACATGCTTTTAAGTGGCAATGCAGGTTCACGGTATTCTAGCTAACCTTTCCCTATTTTCTCTATTTATATTTATTTCTGATCTTCGAGCTCGTATGTAAAACTCACTCTTAGACAAGCACAAGTTGTTTGTTAGACTCTCTAGCGGCCTAAAATAGCTTACAGTTCGACGGTTATGAATACTCATTTCCCTAACTTAGCACTCAGTGTGTCATCGAGGGGTTTTGAGAAGTATCGTAGACTAATAGGCGATATATCTTCTTAACCTATTATTCATCAAGTTATAAAGTGTACCGGAGGCATAATCACAACTAGAGTTCGTTTGGCAAACAAATTAAAACTTGTTTAGAAGCTTCGATAAACTCTTTTCTTCCATCAAACTCTCCTAATTTGGCTATTAATCCTCAATTTCTTCCAATTTAACATATAATCAATGGGTCAATATTTATTGATATCTACAAAAAAGGCAAATATGAGTCAAGCGGGATTAATCGAGATCAGCCACGAACCTGTTCCCTCAACCTTGCGCACGTGAATCTCACACATCTTCAACCTCAGCAGCTTCAAATTTTCAAATCTTTTATGTCATTCCCTTTATGTCCAAAGCTCGATTCTGTTTCTACGTTCTTTATCTCCTCACGATTCCTTCTTCAAAGTTTCTTTATGCCAAGAAATTCGATTTTGTTGTCCTCGAATCAAATTCTAACCCTCATTTTCCTTCAAATCAAGTCATTTAAGATGTAGCCCCGACTTTCTTGAACACGTACCAGTTATTAGTCTAGACAAAAGTCATAAGACTTGACAATTAGAGGATTCAACTTTAAACTTAATACTCATGGATGGTATGAAATTGGTACAAGCTCGAGAGGCAACTTTTTGTGGATGGTAAGACTCAAACCCGACTTCTCTTCCATGTCCAAGTCCTCCACTTCATCCCATTGGGCAACTTCCAATCAAAATGGTACAAAAGATTTGCTAAAGCCAACTCCACATTTTTCACCCCATATTCAACCCTGGGAAAATCCTTCGACCAGCTCCAAACGACAAGAACTCAAAATGTTGTCCTTTGTAATCAATCGAGCTCCTCTGCAAATCTCTCTGGAAGAAACTCTTCTGGGTCTTTCCAACATGTGGGATCTCGTCCAATTGCTCAAATATTTACTTGAACAATTGTTTTTGGGTAAAAATCGTAGCCTTGAATTTTGAAATAGGAAATGGTTTCTCTTGGAATAAGATGAGGTGCTGGTGAATGTAATCTCAATGTCTTTTTCACTATCATTTTCAGATATGGAAGATCTTCTAAGTCACTCTTACTACCTTTCCTTTGTTTCCCACATTATTTCGGATTTCTTCTTGAGCTTTCTTCATCAATGTTGGATTTTTCTCGAGTTCTGCCATTGCCCGCACTAATGTAATTGAATTAGTCTCTATTCCTGCTTAAAACTATGTTATGTTGATGCACACCATACAATAAAAAATATTAGAAGGCCGTGAGAGGATTTTTATGACATGAATGAGACAAAGCAAAAAAGGCTCAATATTGCTAAAAAAATTGGTTAACCACAAGATTGAAAGTTCAGAAATTAAACTAAAAATTTAGTGTAAAAACGATTAAATAATAGAGATAGAAGTTGCTTACCAAAAGAATAGTTTTGATGTTTTCATGGGTAATGACAATAGGCCGAGATTTAACTTGCTTTTTACTTATAACCAAAAGTACATCAATGATATCATCTTGTTTTGGCTTAGGCCTTATAGGATGAAGATGCTCATCAATCACTTCTTGAAATAGAACATTCATCTCATTAAAAATCCTTTCAAGTCTAGCTTCTCGACCACTAAACCAATCAATTACCTTCTCCACGAAAGGAATCGGAAAAAACTCAAAAGTACGGTAGCTTCCCAATAGGGCCTCAGCTTCACTCCCAGGCTAATGAAATCCATCCCCTTTAAATGGCTTCCCAAAAGCAATTCTAAAAATAACACCAGTAGTGAAAGCAGTAGACTTCTTAGTGAGATCAACAACTCTACAATAAGTGACTTAGAAATAGATTCAATAAGCAAACAAACTTCTTGCTCTCTAATGGGTTAGTAAGATATCACTCTCTTCATACCGGAAATCTCAAGAATACAAATTTTTCGTATCTCTCGCCAATAATCACTATAAGGTGAAAAGGCAATGTCAAGAAAATTGTAGGTGAGTTTTTTGAAAGCTTCGGTTTGTGGTCTGCTACAACTTTGAAGATCATGGCTTTTCAAGAGGGCTCGAGCAGTCTCGATAGAAAATATGACGATGGTTTCCATACCCACGAGACTGAGGTTGATAATGGGACCGTAAAGCTGAGAGAGGTGCCTTAGGGATCTATGTGGGAGCTTGCCAAGTTGGTGCAAGTTTCCTATGATTGGAAGCTTTGGTGGGGTTGGGGGAAAATTACCCTTCTTTCTATTTGCAGCTGCTTTCTCTTTGAAGATGACGAAAAGTAAAGAGAAGAAGAAGATGAGGGGAAGCCATGGAGGTAAATGAGGCAAAGACATTGGAATTTAGAAAGAGGAAAATGTTTATGAATAAAAAATGGCCATTCTTGTTCGGATTAAATAGACTAAAACAAAACGTTGTTGAAATATCATCACTAGCTCAATAGAGTCAAGCCCAATAATTGTACTAGCCCAATAGAGTCAAGCCCAATAATTGTACGAGCCCAGTATATTTATTTTAGTAGAGATTTTAGGAGAAAGAGATCTAAATATTTTAGGAGAAAGATTTAGATTTGTTAGGTCTAGATTTAGATTGGTTAAATATAGATGGTTTAGGTTCAGTATAAATACCCCACCCTACCTAGGTTATTCATCCAAGAAATCTAAAAACAATAAAAAGCAGAAGTATTCTACAGAGTGTCTTGTATTCTCTTCTCGATTGGTCTTAATAAAGAGAGCGAGTGTTTCCCACAGTGAGTTGTGTTCAACATTTGGTATCAGAGCGAGGTTAGTGTAGGTTATCTGATCTCTTGGAATCCTTAGTATGCTCTGTGGTTGCAGCTCTGTCTGATCTTCCACATCAGAAACGATTTCTTGAGTTTAGTGGTGAGTGAGTTTCTTTTGTGTCGTGAGAAGTCTGTGACTCTGCAAGTCTTGTGTCAAAAGAACTTGTTTGGTATTACTGAGGTATGACCAACACGATGGGTGATTTCCAAATCGTTGGAGGAATCAAGAAACTCAACAACAACAACTACAACACGTGGGCAACATGCATGATGTCCTATTTACAAGGACAAGATCTTTGGGAGATCGTTGGTGGGTGTGAAACTACGCCGCCAGAGGAGGATTCTAACGACGCCTTGCGCAAATGGAGAATCAAAGCAGGCAAAGCAATGTTTGCCTTGAAGACCACCATCGGAGAAGAGATGTTAGAACATATTTGGGATGACAAGACACCGAAAGAAGCATGGGACACGTTCGTGATGTTGTTCTCAAAGAAGAACGATACGAGACTACAACTTTTGGAGAATGAGTTGTTGTCAATTTCACAACGTGATATGACGATTGCTCAGTACTTCCACAAGGTCAAATCGATCTGTCGGGAGATTACTGAACTAGACCCAAAGTCCGCCATTGTAGAATCTCGAATGAAGAGGATTATAATCCACGGATTGCGACCAGAATATCGAAGCTTCATTGCTGCTGTACAAGGATGGCCCACTCAACCATCACTGGTAGAGTTCGAAAATTTGTTAGCCAGCCAAGAAGCCATGGCTAAACAAATGGGAGGCTTCACATTGAAGGGTGAAGAAGAAGCACTCTACACGAGTGAAAGTCGGAGCAATAATAGGCCGTCTACCAAACGTGGATACAATGGTGACAAAAGAAGAAGCCACCAAGGAACTGCACAACCTGAGAGAGCTGAGAAGAACGACAACAAGAGTTTCCAAGGAAAGAGATTTGAAGGTATTTGCTATAATTGCAGGAAAAAGGGCCACATGTCTAGAGATTGTTGGTCCAGGAAAAAGTCGGTTGAAAGCAATGTGGCAATATCCAAAAAGAAGATAGAGGATGAATGGGATGCAGAGGTGCTATGTCCAATAGTAGAAGACGAGCTAGCACTCATGGCAATGATGGAAGAGCATATCGATTATGAGGATGACTGGATTATTGATTCCAGATGCTTAAACCACATGATTGACGATCAAAGTGGTGCAATGGAAGATGGGTGGCCCTTAGAGAAGGAAGTATTACCACACCTTGAGCAAATTGAAGAAATTCTTCTACAGAACACGAGGGAGCAAACTGAAGACATTCTTCTCCAGGACATGGGGGAGCAAACTGAAGACATTCTTCTCCAGGACATGGGGGAGCAAACTGAAGACATTCTTCTGGACATGGGGGAGCAAATTGAAGAAATTCTTCTCCAGAACATAGGGGAGCAAACTGAAGAGATTCTTCCACAAAAGACGGTGGAGCAAATTGTGCACATTTGCTTAAGTGCTGATATGCCTGAAGATTCAAGTGACACTAGTGTTGGTGAGCAAGAAGTGACTCAACCAAGCGAGCCTAGTGAAAATGAAATGACACCTCAACAACTCAGACATTCAGAAATAATCCTAAAGGCAAATCCAGAGTGTGCCAACGCAGTAGAAGACGAAGTTAATGAGCCGGAGACATATGAAGAAGCATCACAAAACTCAGCTTGGCAGAAAGCGATGGAGGAAGAAACTATAGCCCTGGAACAAAATCAGACTTGGGAATTAGTGCCAAGACCAAGAGATACCAAACTCATCTCTTGCAAGTGGGCTTACGAAATAATGTGTACCCCGGATGGATCAATCGTGAGATACAAAGCTCAGACTATAGATTCAGGGTTCTCTAAAGAATATGGACTAGACTATGATGAAACGTTTAGTCCAATGGCAAAGATCATTATCGTACAAGTTCCTCCAGTACTTACGGTAAATAAAGATTGGAAATTATGGCAGATGGATATGAATAATGCTTTCTTGCATGGAGAGTTAAACAGAGAGTTCTACATGAACCAATCGAAGAAATTCGAAAATAAAGTTGGTGTCATTGATCAATATATGCAAAATCCGAAGAAGGCTCATTTGGATGCGTCTCGACGAACCTTGAGATATGTCAAAGGTACAATCAATTACGATCGTTTATACAAAAGAAGCAAAGACTGGAAGCTAGCTGGATATAGTGATGCTGACTATGCAGGAGACCATGATACTTGGAGGCCAACCACTGGGTATGTGTTCAAGTTTGGTTCGGGAACAATTTCTTGGTGTAGCAAGAGACAACCAACAGTATCATTATCAACTACAGAAGCAGAGTATAGAGCAGCTCAGGAAAATACATGGTTAAAACTTTTGATGGAAGATTGGCACCAGAAAATTGAGTATCCAATACCACTTCATTGCGACAACCAATCTGCGATTCGCCTAGCAGAAAATCCGGTGTTTCGTGCTAGAACAAAGCTTGTGGAGGTGCACTACCATTTCATTAGAGAGAAGGTCCTAAAGGAAGAAATCGAGATGCAGCAGATCAAGACAGATGACCAAGTAGCAGACTTGTTTACAAAAGGGCTGAATATTGGCAAACGTGAGAGCTTTCACTGTCAGCTCAACATGATGCAGCGAATGAGGACTAGTGCTGAGGGGGAGTGTTGAAATATCATCACTAGCTCAATAGAGTCAAGCCCAATAATTGTACTAGCCCAATAGAGTCAAGCCCAATAATTGTACGAGCCCAGTATATTTATTTTAGTAGAGATTTTAGGAGAAAGAGATCTAAATATTTTAGGAGAAAGATTTAGATTTGTTAGGTCTAGATTTAGATTGGTTAAATATAGATGGTTTAGGTTCAGTATAAATACCCCACCCTACCTAGGTTATTCATCCAAGAAATCTAAAAACAATAAAAAGCAGAAGTATTCTACAGAGTGTCTTGTATTCTCTTCTCGATTGGTCTTAATAAAGAGAGCGAGTGTTTCCCACAGTGAGTTGTGTTCAACAAACGTCACCCGTTTCAATTCTCATTTTCATATATTATTCAAATGAAAATAATGAAAACGTGGACTTCTTGATATTTTCTTACTGTGGCATAAAGAATGATTCTAAAACAGGACCGTCCACTCCATAAAAGCAACTAGCTATCATCTCTCACCATGGAAAATAAAAATTGAAACACTACTTATATCAAAATTTAATTTTGTGGACACATTTGTTTAGCGTTGAGGTAGATTTCCATAGACCTAGTTAATTAGGTCTAGTCCTATCCAACCCAGAATTTTGATTGCTAAGTGGTGCACGTGGAGAGAAAGAATGATAAAAGTTGCAATAGAACAGACTAATAAACGACACTTTCTGTCCTTTCATTTTCTACTACACTTTCTTTATGCATGACACGATAGTGGCTCCAGACATCGAACATCAATATAAATAATGGAGATTACTTTATTTTATATTGTTTAAAACTTTTTTTATTCTATGAAATGATTGAATACTCATTTTATAATGTAAATAGATGATGAAATTTTAATTGTGAATGGAAGTTATGGTATTTATCGTGTAGTAATCGAGTGTGAATTTAGTTAAAAATGAATATTTGAATAATTTTTTATCGAAATATAATTAATGAAATGATACTTAAATAATAAAGTTATCGAATTACATGCGTATAGCATAAAATTAAAGCTATGAATACTATATTATAGCATTAAAGAAACGCTATAAAAAGTCTCAGACTTCTAATAAGATGGACTGTCACAACGTACAAAAAAATACTATAAAAAAAGTATGTTAGCATTTTTCGTATGTTATCGTATCCATTATTTCTTCTTAGAGTGAATGATGGAAAGAAAAACATTAAATTTTTTAAATCTATTAAATTCTTTTTAAAATAAAACAAACGTAATGTTAATTTTTTTTTTTGTTTTTTTTTAAAATAGGGGTAAACTTAATTACAATTTAATAAATTTTAGAGAAGTAATTTCCCAAAGGACAATACTACCCTCTTAGTCACTAAATATTACTTTTTAAGGTATTGTTTTTGTATGGGCCTACTTTTATTGAACCATTTTTTTTTTCATATAAAATATAATTACTTGTAAAATACTTTCCTATGGTACGACTTGTCTGTATCTTTATTGTCTTGTCATTTCAAATTCAATCATCCAAATGCTTAAATTTAACGTCAATCTGTGTGGGTGAAAATAAATTATCGATGACCCATCAACATAAGCTAGTACACAATAACGTTCTTCGTGTTAGTATAGTGTAAAATTATATGCAATACTACAGTTATTTTGATCGGTTTTAATAACTTAAGGTAAGAATGTCAGAATTTCATCCATAAAATCTATTTCTAGAGTTTTTTTGGATGATTTTTTTTCTCCTTTTAAAATTTCATCCATTTATAAATATTATAATAATATAAGTTTATAATCGACAAATATTTATTGAGTAGTTACATAATAATAGAAGAGGTTAAAATATCCTTTTTGAAATTTATATTTTGAATTTTATTTTAAGTTTCAATTAAAAAAACTCTTCAATATAATGCATTATGACATCTCGTATATATACATTATCATAAAAATCTCATTATATCGAGTCATATGATCATCATACATCTTATATCTTCATGTCATCATTATCATCATCATATCATAATATAACAATATCACATCATACTAGATCACATCATCATCATAGTATATAAGCATAAATGACACGTGCATTTTTTGTGGACTTTACAATTAGAGGACTCGAGTTCAAACTTAATACTCATGGATGATATAAAGTTGGTACAAGTTTGAGAGGCAACTTTTTGTGGAGGGTGAGACTCAAACCCGAATTCTCTTCCATGTTCAAGTCCTCCTCCTTCATCCCATTCGGTAGCTTCCAATCAAAATGGTACAAAAGATTTGCTAAAGCCAACTCCACAATTTTCACCCCTATCTTTAACCCCGGGCAAATCCTCCGACCAGCCCCAAATGGCAAGAACTCAAAATGTTGTCCTTTGTAATCAATCGAGCTCTTTGAAAATCTCTCTGGAATGAACTCTTTTGGGTCTGTCCAGCATGTGGGGTCTCGTCCAATTGCCCAAATGTTCACTTGAACCATTGTTTTTGGGTAAAAATCATAGCCTTCAATTTTGAAATGGGAGATGATTTCTCTTGGAGCAAGAAGAGGTCCTGGTGGATGTAGTCTTAGTGTCTCTTTCACTATCATTTTCAGATATGGAAGCTCTTCTATGTCCCTCTCTGTTACCTTTCGTTTGTTTCCCACGTAGTGTCTGATTTCTTTTTGAGCTTTCTTCATCAATTTTGGGTTCTTTGTGAGTTCTGCCATTGCCCAGACTACTACAATTGAGCTAGTGCCAATTCCTGCTAAAAATATATCCTGTTGATGCACATCATACAATAGAAAAAGTTACAAGGCTGTGATATAATGGAGAAGGCATGAAAGATAGAGATAAAGCCAAAAAAGTCAATATCTAGTAACAATATTGAAAGTTTAGAAACTAAACTATAAATTTAGTTTAAAAACCATTAAAGATTAGGGATACAAGTTTCTTACCGTAAGAATAGCTTTGATGTTTTCATGGGTAATGACAATAGTACAAGATTCAACTTGCTTTTTACTGATAGTCAAAAGCACATCAATAATATCGTCTTGTTCTGGTTTAGGCCTCTCAGGATGAAGGTGTTCATCAATAATCTCTTGAAACAGAGCGTTGATCTCATTAAAAAATCTCTCAAGTTTAGCTTCTCGTCCACTGAACCAATCAATGGTCTTCCCTATAAAAGGAACAGGAAAAAGCTCCGTAGCACTATAGCTTCCCAACAATGTCGTAGCTTCACTCACAAGCTCCTGACATACATTTCCTTCAAACCTCTTTTCCCCCCAAACAATTCTAAAAATAATACCACTAGTGAAAGCAAATGATTTTTGAATAAGATCAACAACATCTCCACAAGAAGCAAATTTCGAAATCGATTGAATAAATAAACCAACTTCTTGATCTCTAATGGGTTCGTAAGATATCACCTTCTTCATACTGAACAACTCTTGCATACAAATTTTGCGTATCTCTCTCCAGTAATCATTGTAAGGTGAAAACCCAATATCAAGGAAATTATAAGTAAATTTTTTTGTAGCTTGGGTTTGTGGTCTATTGCAACTTTGAAGATCGTGGGTTTTCAAGATGGCACGAGCAGTCTCGGCAGATGATATGATGATGGTTTCTATACGACCTAGGCTGATGCTCATAATGGGACCGTAAAGCTGAGAGAGGCGCCATAGGGATTCGTGTGGGAGCTTGCCAAGTTGATGCATGTTTCCAATGATTGGAAGCTTTGGTGGGCTTGGAGGAAAATTACCATGTCTTCTATTTGCAGCTGCTTTCCATTTTAGGAGGATGAAAAGTGAAGAGAGGACGAGGAAGATGGGAAGCCATGGATGGAAATGAGGGAAAGACATCGGAGTTTAGAAAGAGTTCAAGAACAAGAGGAAAAATATTATGAATAAAAAAAGGTCATTCTTTCCATTAAATAGCTTTTCAATTCTCATTGTTTTATATAATTTAAACGAAATAATTAAATATTTTCAAATTTTTAGTAGGTGTCTTCCAGAACATAGTCTAAAAAATTATTTAAAAAGAAAATATGATAAAGTTGAAAGTTTATTGATATCTATCCAACCTACTCCAGAAGCTCCTTTGCTCAATGGTCTTTTCCACGTGGAGGTAGAAAAGACCTAAATCACAAAAATCAACTTCTACTATAATGGAGGTAGAAAGTTGTCCATCCCTACTTCTTCTTTCATTTTCATGCCGTTCTCGATCTTTCGATGCTTCAAAAGTCAGGATGTAGATAAAATATCTCACTCTAAAGTAAAACGATCGGAAGAAAAATAAATATAAATTTAGTAATTCTTTTTTCAAAAGATTAGATTTTTTAAATATATTTATTTTACAAATTAGTAGTAAAAAACAAAAAAATAATATTAGAAATCTATTGAATTCTTTTAATTACTTGTAAAATACTTCCTATGCTTAAATTTAATGTGAATATGTGTGGATGAAAATAAATGATCGATGACCCATCTATTGCTTTCATCTCTAAGTTTATTGGTTTTCAATATATTAAGAATGACACTTGAATTTGACATTCATATATGATTTTGTATTTGTTTTAAAACTTCGAAGACTTTAAGATTTAAATAGTACAAAACGAAAAACATAAACCCACATCGCCGAGAGCAAGCTTTCGTTTGAGTTCTTAGATACACCAAAAGTACTCTTGGTTAAAAACTTCTATTACCATCTGAAAACAACTTAAGATTAAAAACATATTGCGATTATGATTGGGGTGATTGTAGAACTACCAAGCTGTCTATTTTTGAGTTTTGCATCTTACTCGAAAATTTAATTATTTCTTGGAAGTCTAAAAAGAAAACAAATGTGTTCGGATCATCAGCAGAAGCCGAGTATGGAGCTATGACAAATACTTGTTTAGAGTTAACTTGGCCGAGATACATTCTTCAAGACTTGAAAGCTCCGCTGTTCAAACCAACATTGTTGTATTGAGATAATCAAGCATCATTGCATATAGCAGCCAATCCAGTTTTACACAAACTTACGAAGCACACTGAAATAGATTGCCATGTTGTTCGGAAAAAGTTGAAAGTTGAAATCATCAAACCCACATGTGCAAGGGCCACTGGCCACGTGTTGTTGTACGTGAGATAAGTCTTATACTTTACAATTAGAGGACTCCACTTCAAACTTAATATTCATGGATAGTATAAAATTGGTACAAGTTTGAAAGACAACTTTTTGTGTAGGGTGAGACTCAAACCCGGATTCTCTTCCACGTCCAAGTCCTCCTCCTTCATTTCATTCGGGAGCTTCCAATCAAAATGGTACAAAAGATTCACTAAAGCCAACTCCACAATTTCCACCCCCCATATTCAACCCTGGGCACATCTTCCGACCAGCCCCAAACGACAAAAACTCAAAATGTTGTCCTTTGTAATTAATGAGCTCAATACAAATCTCTCTTTAAAGAACTCTTATGGGTCTTTTCAATATGTGGGGTTTCGTCCAATTGCCCAAACGTTCACTTGAACCATCGTTTTCGGGTGAAAATCATAGTCTTCAATTTTGAAATGGGAAATGGTTTCTCTTGAAATAAGGGTACGGGTGGATGTAGTCTTAGTGTCTCTTTCACTATCATTTTCAAATATGAAGCTCTTCTATGTCTCTCTCTATGTTACCTTTCCTTTGTTTCCCACATGATTTTTAATTTCCTCTCCAACTTTCTTCATCGATTTCAGATTTTTCGCTAGTTCTGCCATTGCCCAAACTATAGTAATTGAAATAGTGGATAATCCTGCAAAAAAAAATTATGTTATGTTGATGCACATCATACAATGTTAGAAGGTCATGCGTTAATGAAGGATGAATGAGCGTAGAGATAAAAGCCAAAAATACTCAATAACTTGTTTAAAAGTTAAACTAAAATTTTAGCCTAAAAACCATTAAAGTTTAGGCATATAAGTTGCTTTAAAAAAGAATGGCTTTATGCTTTCATGTGTAATGACAACGGTGCAAGATTCAACTTGCTTTTTAGTGATGGCCAAAAGCACATCAATGATATCATCAATCACTTCTTGGAACAGAACATTCATCTCATTAAAAACCCTCTCGAGTCTAGCTTTTCGGCCACTAAACCAATCAATTACCTTTCCCACAAAAGGAATAGGAAAAAACTCAAAAGCACTATAGCTTCCCAAGAGGACCTCAACTTTACTCACAATTTCATTAAATCCATCCACTTTAAACAACTTCCCAAAAGCAATTCTAAAAATAACACCCGTAGTGAGAGAAAATTGACTTCTTAGTAAGATCAACAACGGATTCACAGGAAGCTGATTACGAAATTGATTCAATAAGCAAACCAACTTCTTGATCTCTAACGGGTTCGTAAGATAACACCCTCTTCATACTAAAAAGTTCAAGCATACAATTTTTTTGTATCTCTCGCAAATAATCACTGTAAGGCGAAAACCCAATATCAAAAAATTGTAAGTGAGTTCTTTTATAACATCGATTTGTGGTCTGTTGCAGTTTTGAAAATCGTTGGTTTTCAAGAGGGCGCGAGCAGTCTCCACGGAGGATATGATGATGGTTTCTATACGGCATAGACTGAGACTGATAATGGGACAGCAACGCTGAGAGAGGTGCCATAGGGATTTGTGTGGAAGCTTTCCAAGTTGGTGCAAGTTTCCTACGAATGGAAGCTTTGGTGGGCTTGGAGGAAAATTACCCTTTTTTCTATTTGTAGCTGCTTTTTTTTTTTTTTTGGATGATAAAAAGTAGAGATAGGAAGAGGATGAGGGGAAGCCATGGACGGAAATCAAGGAAAGACATTGGAATTTAGAAACCATTCAAGAACAAGAGGAAAAACATTATGAATGAAAAAGGGAAGTTCTTCTTTAGATTAAACCGACATAAAACACAATCCTAACCGTTTCAATTCTCATTTTGTATATTATTTATTTAAATGAAAACAACGAAATGATCATCTTTTAGATAAAAAAAATTATTTAAAAAGAAAATATCATGGTCTATAAAAGTCCACGAGTTCTTGATATCATTCTTACCAAAATAAAAATAAAAAATGACGGTCCACTCCATAAAATCAACCAGCTATAATCTCTCCGCATGGAAAATAAAAATTGAAATAGTGTTTCAAACTTTAATATTTCTTTTATAATTTCTGTATCTTAAAGTTTTTATTTGCCCGTTTAACCTTCTAATAAATTTAGTAGTGAAATCAAGTTCAGAAGTTATGATTTTCATACATCTAGTTAACTGGGTCTAGTCCTATCCAACTACATCTCAGAAGTTCGATTGCTAGGTAATTCTCATGGAGTAGGCTCTTCGAAAGAATGATGCAAGCTGCAATAGAACATACCAACAAAAATCATCTTCAAGGACTTATGTTTCAATTCATACCAACAAAAATCATCTTCAAGGACTTATGTTTCAATTCATTTGGAAAGTGGTCCATCCCTTCATGTTCTTTCATTTTCTATTACTATGTTTTTTTTTCATTTTCATGCCTTGCGTAGTATGTATGAGTTACTCCCATCTTTCGATACTTCGAAATTCAGAGTGTGTCAAATCAAATATCCCAAACTAATGAAATGATAGAAAAAAAGTCATTACCAATTTAGTATGTTAGATTTTTTTTTTATTGATTTAATTTTACAAATGTTAGTAAAAAAAGAAAAGTTATAAATCTATTAAAATTCTTTTTAAAATATAAACAAACGTAACTTAAAAAAAAACAAAAAATTAAAGAAAAAATGGGTAAACTTAATTACAATTAAATAACTTTTATTCTCAAAAGACAATACTAGCCTCCTAGTCACTAAATATGACTTTGGGAGGAATATTGTTTACTTTTATTGAACCTACATCTTTATTATCTTATCAGTTTAAATTGAGTGATTCAATTATTTAAATTTAACGTCAATCTGTGTGGTGAAAATAATTGTCGATAATTCATTAACCCAAGCTAACTAAGCTAACACAATAATTTTTTGTGTCAGTGTAGTGTAAAATTTTCAGATACAATAATACAATTATTTGAGTCAGGTTTTAATAATTTGGTGGAAGAATATCGGACTATCATCCACAAAATTGATGTTCTAAGGTTCTATTTCACTTAATTATCATCCTATAATCACTCAAATTTATCTAAAAATAAAAAAATAAAGATGGTAGAAACTTTATCATTTTTATTAATAACAAATTTATTTTTGAACTATTTAAAATAAAAGGTGGGAAGATTTTTTAAAACAATTTTAAGAATATTATTGAAAACAAACTTTATCGTTTTTTTCCTAAAGAAAAACATATTAATATTGAGTGTATAGTGGCAAATTCCAAGTAGCACACATTGTTAATATGGAATTGTTCGATGTATACGTCAGCAATATTGTGACAATAATTTAATACGCAAAGTCACAAAATTTCTATTCTATAATATTCATGGATGGTATAAAATTGGTACAAGCTTGAGAGGCAATTTTTTTTTTTTTTTAAGATGAGACTCAAACCCGAACTCTCTTCCATGTCCAAGTCTTCCTCTTTCATTCTATTCGGCAACTTCCAATCAAAATGGTACAAAAGATTTGCTAAAGCCAACTCCACAGTTTTCACTCTCATATTTAACCCCGGGCATATCCTCCACCCCGAACGGCAAGAAGTTAAAATGTTGTCTTTTGTAATCAATCGAGCTCTCTGCAAATCTCTCTGGAAGGAACTCTTCTGAGTCTTTCCAGCATGTGGGGTCTCGTTCAATTGCCCAAACGTTTGCTTGAACTATCGTTTTCGGATAAAAATCATAGTCTTCAATTTTGAAATGAGAAGTGGTATCTCTTTGAAGGAGAGGTGCTGGTGGATGTAGTCTTAGTGTCTCTTTCACTATCATTTTCAAATATGGAAGCTTGTCTACGTCTCTCTCTGTCACCTTTCGTTTGTTTCCCACGTAGTTTCTAATTTCTTCTTGAGCTTTTTTTCATCAATTTTGAGTTTTTTTGCGAATTCTGTCCTTGCTCGATTATTGTAATTGAACTAGTGTCTAATCCTGCTACAAATATGTTCCGTTGATGGATATCATACAATAGAAAAATGTTAGAAGAAGGCACGAAGGATAGATAAAGCCAAGAAGGGTCAATACCTGCACAAAATGAGTTAACCATTTAGAAATTAAACTAAAATTTTAGAAATAGTAGTTGCTTACAAAAAGGGAGGGAAGCGTGATTGGCGAGTTTGTTGAGCCAATTTTTGAAAAGGGGCCAGAAACCACAACTAAAGAGCTCAGAACCATGGGTAAGAATGTAACTTTCAGGCTCGAATTTCTACTATATGGTGAACCAAAACTTATGATTCTTGTTTGGTTAGATTCGTGGCTGACATTTGGAACAAACTTGGTAGGAATTAATTGCTGAATCCAAGTTTTTTAGGCCACACACGACATTCGTGCGTGCATGCTCAATCGTGTGTGACTCAATCACGTCGCGTATTATTGTCATCTTGGTTCTCAACAACACGATTCATACATCATGATGTCGTCCCATGTCTTGGAATACATCGGCCATCTTAGCTTTTTCGAACACATTTGTTGGAAACTGACCCAATTTTCTTTCATCCTAATTTTGTTTAAAAATTAAATACTAAAAATAATTTGTGTGTTCTACTAAATGACATGATCGATAGCCCCCATTTTATGAAAAGAAAATAAGAATCATTCAAATGGGCCAAAATACTGTATACATAATTAAAAAAAAAAAATTATATGAACACTGTGAACAGAATTAAAAAAATAAACTAAAAAACCAAACACGTAGAGGATGAAAATAATATTATAACACAATATTTGGATTGTATGATCTAAATAGGGGAATAATATTGACATATTTATTTAAGATAAATTAAGTTAGTAATTCAGTTACTAAAGGAATTAGGTGAAAGTATTTAATAGGGTGAAGCACCTCGGTATATGTGGAAAAGAATTTGAGGGACGAAGGCAAGCCAATTCAGAATTAGATAGAAACTTCGGCAAAAGTCAATCAAATAAGTGGTCTTACTATCAACATTGTTAGAAATTGATGTTTGTATGATGGCACGTGCCTGTGGTTTTACACGTGACATATGCTTGGTAGGTGTGAAATGTTTGTGAAATGATGTGATTATAATATCTTTAGAAAATAATAGGACTGTAAAATGTTTATGAAATGATGTGACTATGGTATCTTTAGGAAATGATATGACTATGATAGATTAATGAAATGATGTGTCTATGATATCCTTAGGAAATGATATGACTATGATATGTTTATGAAACGATATGACTATAATATGATTATAAAATGATATGACTATGATATGTCCGTAATATGATATAACTATAACATGTTATGTTAATGCTATGACACGTGTTATGATGTGATGTGCTGATGATATGATATATGTTATGGTATAACACGTTTGGTGATATAATACATGTTGTGACATGTTTTATGATATGTTATATACATGATATGACATAAGACAGAGTACGATATGAATCATACAATATTCAACCCGAATACAGTCTTAAAGGCTATGTTGTAAAATGATATGATATGAAGGAAAATGGAAGGAGTTGTTTAACATGATTTAATGAATAAAAATGTTGGGACCTTATGCCTATGTGTTACATGCATTAGGGAATCTTCGGCTTTACGATGGTACGGACGCGTTCTTTATGAGGCAGGAAAACGATCATTATGTTTATCATAATGTTACGATGGCCACTATCCTATCGGGTGTTTGGCAATAACATCACAAAATGCTATCCCGACCAGGAAAGGGGTCCAAGAGGTGTGCCAATCAACTATTCGGTCCATACTCGCATGTGAGGGTTGTGCACATTTTTCTCTCTCTCTTTTTTTTTTAATTTATTTCATTGGTAATTACTCTTACTTTATTTCCTCACCTTTTCTTATATATATTAATATAGGAGGTTAAACATTAATATATTACATATAAAAATACCCATTATTAGCGTAGACAAAAGTCATAAAACCTTACAACTAGAGGACTCCACTTCAAACTTAATACTCATGGATGGTATAAAATTAGTGAGGCAACTTTTCGTAGATGGTGAGACTCAAACCCTAACTCTCTTCTATGTCCAAGTCTTCCTCTTTCATCCCATTCGGCAGCTTCCGATCAAAATGGTACAAAAGATTTGCTAAAGCCAACTCCACAGTTTTCACTCTCATATTCAACCCCGGACATATACTCCTACCAGCTCCGAATGACAAGAACTCAAAATGTTGTCCTTTGTAATCAATCGAGCTCTCTGAAAATCTCTCTGGAATGAACTCTTCTGGGTTTGTCTAGCATGTGGGGTCTCGTCCAATTGCCCAAACGTTCACTTGAACCATTGTTTTTTGGTAAAAATGGTAGCTTGAAATTGGAAATGGTTTCTCTTGGAAGAAGAGTTCCGGGTGGATGTAGTCCTCAATGTCTCTTTCACTATCATTTTCAGATATGGAAGCTCATCTAAGTCACTCTCAGCTACCTTTCTTTCGTTTTCCACATGATTTCTGATTTCTTCTTGTGCTTTCTTCATCAATGTTGGGTTCTTCGCGAGTTCTGCCATTACCCAAACTAATGTAATTGAACTAGTATCTATTCCTGCTAAAAATATGACCTATGGATGCACATAATAATAATAATAAAAAAAAATGTTAGAAGGTTGTGAGATAATGGAGAATGCATGAAGGATAGAGACAAAGCAAAAAAAAAAAAAAAAAAAAAAAAAAAAANAAAAAAAAAGCTAAATATCTGCACGAAAACTAATTAATCACGGGATTCAAAGTTTAAAAATTAAACTAAAAAATTATAAAAAATTAGCTGAAAAACCATTAAAGATTTGGATAGAAGTTGCTTACCCAAAGAATAGCTTTGATGTTTTCATGGGATAGCCAAAAGCACATCAATAATATCATCTTGTTTTGGTTTAGGCCTCTTAAGATGAAGGTGTACATCAATCATTTCTTGAAACACAGCATGGATCTCATTAGAAACCCTCTCAAGTCTAGCTTCTCGTCCATTTAACCAATCAATGGCTTTACCTACAAAAGGAATAGGAAGGAATTCAGAAGCACAGTAACTTCCCAACAATGTCACAGCTTCATTCACAAGCTCATAAAATCCATTCCCTTCAAACAATATCCCAAAAACAATTCTAAAAATAACACCAGTACTAAGAGTAGTGGACTTCTCAGTAAAAATCAACAACTCCACAAGAAGCTGATTGCGAAATTGATTCAATCAGCAAACCAACTTCTTGCTCTCTAATGGGTTCGTAAGATAACACCCTATTCATATTGAAAAGCTTAAGTATACAAATTTTACATATCTCTCTCCAATAATCACTATAAGGTGAAAACGCAATGTCAAGAAAATTGTAAATGAGTTTTTTGACTGATTGAGTTTGTGGTCTGCTGCAACTTTGAAGATCGTGAATTTTCATGAGGGCACGAGTTGACAGAGGATACGATGATGGTTTCTACACTGTCAAGGCTGAGGCTGATAATGGGACCGTAACACTGAGAGAGGTGCCATAGGGATTCGTGTGGGAGCTTGCCAAGTTGATGCATGTTTCCTATGATTGGAAGCTTTGGAGGGCTTGGGGGAAAATTACCCTTCTTTCTATTTGCGGCTACTTTATGTTTGAGGATGATGAAAAGTAAAGAGAAGAAGAGGATGAGGGGAGCTAGGGAGGGAAAGGAAGGAAAGACATTCGAATTTAGAAAGAGCTTAAAAAACAAGAGGAAAATGTTTACAAATAGAAAATGGTCATTCTTGTTCCCATTAAATAGACCTAAAAGAAAATGTTACCCGTTTCAACTCTCATTTTCATATATTATTTGAATGAAAATAATGAAACGTTTTCAAATTTTTAGTGGTCGTCTTTAAAAACGGTAGATGAATTTTTTTTTTTTTTTTTTTTAAAATAACGGTTTATAGAATTCCACGATTCCTTGATATTATTCTTATTCTTAGGAGGATTCTAAAAAATGAAGGTGGACTCTCCATAAAAGCCCGAAGCTATCATCTCACACCATGAAAAATAAAAATTGAAACATTACCTATATCAAAATTTAATTTTTCTTTAATAATTTCGGTATTTTAATTTTTTTTATTTGTGTGGACACATTTGTTTAGCTTTCAGGTGGATTTCTATAGACTTAGTTAATTAGGTCTAGTCCTATCTAACCCAAATTTTGATTGCTAAGTGGTTCACATGGAAAAGCCTTTTCAAAAGAATGATACAAGCCACAATAGAATAGACTAATAAACCACAAAAATCGTCTTCAATGATTTTTGTCTCAATGCATTTGATTTGGAAAGTAGTCCATACCTACCTGTTTTTTCATGCATTGCATAGTATATTTGAGTCACTTTCGATCTTTTGATACCTCGAAGTTCAGAATTTGTCGATCAAATCTCTCAAACGAAGTGAAATGATAGAAAGAAAAATCATTATGAATTTAGTATGTTTCATTCTTTTTTTCAAAAGCTTAGAATCTTTTTTAATTCAGTCATCCAAATGCTTAAATTTAACGTCAATCTCTGTGGATGAAAATAAATACCGATGACTCATCAACACAAGCTAGGTAAGCTAGTACACAATAACGTTTTTTGTGTTAGTATAGTGTAAAATTATATGCAATACTACAACTATTTGGATCAGATTTTAATAACTTAAGGTAAGAATGTAAGAATATGATCCACAAAATTTATTTTTTAACTATTTAAAACAATTTTAAAATATTATTGAATATATATATATAGAATTAAATACTAAAAGTAATAACACTGTGTATAAACTTAACCTCTAAGAATTGAAATACCACTATCCTATGTATACTCTCCACTTATGATGTGGTCGTCAGTGTATGAGGTGCCTTGCCTTTACTTGAAAAATAGGAGTAGCCTGCGACTTAAGTATTTTAATAAATACTCAGTAACTGACCTTACTATTTCGGTTAGGGAATGCAAACATATGCAGTTCGTGATTAAGGACATATCGTTAAAACCATTATAGAGGTGGTCTTCAGTCCGGACAAAATTAGATGTGTAGTACTTTCTTACACACGACCCATATGTGCGAGCATTAGTCCACCAGCTCACATATTAAGTCATATCATCATCATGCATCTTATACATCATGTCATCATGCATCATCGTTATCATGTCATCATATCATTATATAACATCATCATAATATAACATCACATCATACTAGCTCACATCATCATAATAATATATAAGCATAAATGATATGTTCAAGAACCACTGGCCAAGTGTCGTCGTACATAAGACAGGTCTTGGACTTTACAATTAGAGACTCCGCTTCAAACTTAATACTCATAGATGGTTGGTACAAGTTTGAGAGGCAACTTTTTGTGGAGGGTGAGACTCAAACCAGAATTCTCTTCCATGTCGAAGTCCTCCTCCTTCATCCCATTCGGCAGCTTCCAATCAAAATGGTACAAAAGATTCGCTAAGGTTAACTCCACAATTTTCACCCCCATATTCAACCCTGGGCACATCCTCCGACCACCCCCAAATGGCAAAAACTCAAAATGTTGTCCTTTGTAATCAATTGAGCTATTTACAAATCTCTTTGGAAGGAACTCTTCTGGGTGTTTCCAATATGTGGGGTCGTGTCCAATTGCCCAAACGTTCACTTAAACCATCGTTTTCGGGTGAAAATCGTAGCCTTCAATTTTGAAATAGGAAATGGTTTCTCTTGGAATAAGAAGGGGTACCGGTGGATGTAGTCTTAGTGTCTCTTTCACTATCATTTTCAAATATGGAAGCTCTTCTAGGTCTCTCTCTATTACCTTTCCTTGGTTTCCCACATGATTTCTTCATCCATTTCGGATTTTTCGTTAGTTCTGCCATTGCCTAAACTATAGTTACTAAACTAGTGGATAATCCTGCAAAAATTATGTTTTGTAGATGCACGTTATACAATAGAAAAATGTTCGAAGGCTACGAGTTAATGAAGAAGGCATGAGGATAGAGATAAAAGCCATAAAAGCTCAATAACTTCTCAATACGAAATTGAAAGTTTAAAAACTAAACTAAAACTTAAGCTTAAAAATCATTGAAGTTTAGGCATAGAAGTTGCTTACAAAAAGAAGTTTAGGCATAGAAGTTACTTACAAAAAGAATGGTTTTCATGCTTTCCTGTGTAATGACAACATTCCAAGACTCAACTTGTTTTTTATTGATAACCACAAGCACATCAATGATATCATCTTGCTTTGGCTTAGGCCTCGCAGAATGAAGATGTTCATCAATCACCTCTTGAAATAGAACATTCATCTCATTAAAAACCTTCTCAAGTCTAGCTTTTCGATCACTAAACCAATCAATTACCTTGTTGGGTTTTATGTCCTAAAACTCATAGTTTGTAAACAAAGATATATTCTATTTTCAATAAAGTTATTATTGATGTTTATTCAGTAAAAATTGTTATTGAATAAAGTGAACTTTACGATCATTAATCTAAATCCAATAAACTAAGAACACTCTGGCTATAGTATGATTACTTGAACTATATGTAGATACATAAGAATGGATCAAGTTCAAGTATATAGTCAAAATGATCTATAGTATAAGGATAAGGTTGAGTACCTTATTCTGGGGACACTATGGATGCGGCCCACTTTTGTATATGATATAAACAATGTGATCACTAAATTGTGCATGTGGAGACATGAGTGGGGGCGTCCTATGCAATGAGTATTGCATAAGATCGGACCATGAAGAAAACCACTCTCACTTTATAAAGTCGTTTACTGTTGAGACTGATTTTCTTTTCATTCGATAACCTAGGTAACTCGTTTTTAATCCTGAGCTAACCATGAACTCCTGTTTATTCGGAATTATTCTTAGATTTGCATGGGTGAGAGTGGCTCTAGTTCGCCGACTCAACAGGCCTCCCATTTCAGGGGTAAGACTGGGTGAATGGCTGGGGACGTGGGGTGCAAGACGAGATAGAAGAAGCACTGACTCCAGGTCTTGAACAAGTGGCCCCACCCTCTCATTGGCCTGAGAGGGATTCGGTTTACTGGTTGGACCACAAACCAATTGTTCATTAGAGGATCAGTGAGACATAAGGAACAAGAAGTAACTTCAGGGGTAAAACGGTAAATTGACCCAGATCTAGTTACGAACAACCTGTGAAGGGTCGACTTACTAATCATGGTTATATCAGATGGACAGAAATATATCTATAGTGAGGGGAGTGCAACTACTAGGCTATAGTGGAGTGTCCTAGTAGTTAACGAATGTTGGTTAACCAGGTTAATGAGTTTAATCGGTTAATCTTGGATCGTTGGAGCCCATGATCTATAGGTCCATTAGGTCCCTCTGCTAGTTCATATCAGACTAAACCATAGAACAGTGTGACGAGTGAGTTCGAAGTGTTCGAATTCAAATTAGGGAATATGCGTTACATATATACGATATATTTAACCGCAATTTTGTTTTATTTACGAATTAAACGAAAAGAGAGAATATGAGATATTTAAATAAGATTTAAATATCTCAATCAATTATGTGTCGGAATTGATTGGGATTGGCATTTGAATTAATATTAAATATTAATTAAATAGTTTAATTAATCATTTAATGTTACTTTAATTTGAAATTCATTATTCAAATTAATTGTTGAATTAAAATGAAGAAAGTCAAAATGTTGACTTTCATCCAATGGAAAAATACATGTTAGTGGAATTTTGAGGTGTCAAAATTTGGTTTAACCAAACTTGCATGTTTTCCAAATAAACCCCACAAGTTTGAGTGGAATTTTGAGTGTCAAAATTTGGTTAACTCTCTTTCACATATACAAAATCCCTCCCAAGTTTAGTCACTCACCGGATTCCACAATCCCGTTCTAAGGCCGGAGAATAGTGGAGAAGACACTAGTGGTGGTTCGAAACCGGTTCGTGAGGCAAAAGGAGTTTGAACTACAAAAGGTTAGTATTTAAACTCATTAAGTTTTAATACTTATGAACATGCTAGTAATTTACAATAATTGATGTTCTAAAAGTGCCTAAGATCCAAATTGTTTCCGCATGTGTCATATTAACACCAACATACCTTCCCCACAAAAGGAATAGGAAAAAACTCAGAACCACCGTAGCTTCCCAACAGGACCTCAACTTCACTTGCAATGTCATTAAATCCATCCACTTTAAACAACTTCCCAAAAGCAATTCGAAAAATAACACCAGTAGTGAGAGCAATTGATTTCTGAGTAAGATCAACAGTAAGATAACACCCTCTTTATACTAAAAAGTTCAAGCATACAAATTTTACGTATCCCTCACCAGTAATTCTGTAAGGTGAAAACCCAATATCAAGAAAATTGTGAGTTCTTTTGTAACATTAGTTTGAGGTCTGTTGCAGCTTTGAAAATCATTGGTTTTTCAGAGGGCACGAGCGGTCTCGGCAGAGGATACGATGATGGTTTCTATACGGCATAGACTGAAGCTGATAACGGAACCGTAAAGCTGAAAGAGGCGCCATAGAGATTTGTGTGGGAGCTTTCCAAGTTGGTGCAAGTTTCCTATGAATGGAAGCTTTGGTGGGCTTGGAGGAAAATTACCGTTTTTCCTAGCTGCTTTTCTTTTTTGGATGATAAAAAGTAGAGATAGGAAGAGGATGAGGGGAAGCCATGGATGGAAATGAAGGAAAGACATTGAAATTTCGAAAGAGTTCAAGAACGAGAGAATAAAAATATTACAAATAAAAAATGGTCATTCTTCTTTGGATTAAATAGACCTAAAACAAAACATTAATTGTTTCAATTCTCATTCTCGTATATTATTTGAATGAAAACAATGAAATGTTTTCAAATTTATAAAAAAAATTATTTAAAAAGAAAATACGATGGTCTATAAAATTCCACGATTTCTTGATATTATTCTTAGGGTACCAAAAAATAATGATAAAAAAAATGGCAGTCCAAGCTATCATCTCACTATGGAAAATAAAAATTAAAATAGCATTTCAAACTTGAATGTTTCTTTTATAATTTCTGTATTTTAAAGTTTTTATTTGTGTGGACAGATTTGTTTAGCCTTCTAGTAGATAATATAATCAAAGTTTAGAAGCTATGATTTTCATAGATCTAGTTAATTGGGTCTAGTCCTATCCAACCGCATCCCAGAATCTCCATTGCTCAATGGTTTTCATAGTGAAAGAATGATACAAGCTACAATAGAACAGACCAATAAACGACAAAAGTCATCTTCAAGAATTTCTGTCTCAATATGTTTGATTTTTAAAGTGGTCTATCCGTTCATGTTCTTTAATTTTCTATTACATATATTTTTTTTCATTTTCATGCACCGCACATTATGTTTGAATTACTTTCCGTCTTTCAATGCCTCAAAATTTGAGTATGTCAAATCAAGTCTCTCATTGAAAGAAAAGTTATTATGAATTACAACGTTCCATTCTTTTTAAAAAATATTTAGATTTTTTAATTAGTTTAGTTTTACAAATAAATGGTAAAAAAAAAAAAAAATTATAAATCTATTAAAATTCTTTTTAAAATCTAAACAAATGTAACTTTAGAAAAATAAAAAATAAAAAATGGGGTAAACTTAATTATAATTTAATAAATTTTAGAGAGGTAGTTTGTCAAAAGGACCATACTAGCCTCCTAGTCACTTAATATGACTTTTTGAGGTATTGTTTTTGTACGGACCTATTTTATTGAACCACTTTTTTTTTAATAAAATATAATTACTTGTAAAATCTTGGAACTTGTTTTGTCTATATCTTTATTGTCTTGTCATTTTAAATTCAGTCATCTAAATACATGCAATTCATGATTATGGATCTATCGTTATGTCATTTTAAACTCAGTCATCCAAATACATATAATTTATGATTAGGGATCTATCGTTAAAACTATCGTAGAGTGGCCTCCAATTCAGATAAAATTGAATATGTAGTACTTTCTTACCCATGACCCACATGTGCGAGTGTGAGTCCATCAGGCGGTTCACACCTCCTTGGGCCATCATAGCCAGGTAGTTATATGTAGTTGGACATCCAGAGGTCAGCAAACCCTTGAATATCATGCAAGGCACGATGATGATGATGACGACGACCATCATCATCATCATAGTATAATGTCCGTACTCATCATCATAAATGGGGATTTAACCCCATGAATATGAACACACACAACGAATGAGATATCTATAGTTTTCATTTTAAATTATTCTTATGACACAATCCTATACATCATTCCCATATTATTCTAGGTAATATGCATGCATTAACTTTCATACATTCATCATCGTTACCATCATTTAGGGTTGTGTCTCAAAAAGTTATTATCATAATGTATCATGACATCCCATACATGCACATCATCTTAATATGAAATATCATCATATTGAGTCATACCATCATATGCATCTTATATCATTATGTCATCATGCATCACGTCATTATGTCATCATGCATCACGTCATCATATCATCATGTCCTAATATAACACCACATCATACTAGCTCGCATCATCATAGTACATAAGCATAAGTGACATGTGCGTGAGAAATTGGCCACGTGTTGTTATACATAAGACAAGTCTTCCAACCGAGCCAATAATAAGGCTACTTACTTGGTGGCCTTAGCCGACGTTCTCTCTAAATTCTTATACGTTTGAATTTCATCATTTGAAGTTGCTCTCAAGTATCGTTTATTAGAATGTTCATCCAATTTCGTTAACAATTCAGTTTTCTAACCTAATTCCACTAGAATTTGAGTAATCGGACATAATACTGACCTTAATTACCTTACATAAGGTCAATTTCAGCTCCGAAGGGTAGAAGCGAGGGAATCAGTGTACAAAATGTCAACTCGAGTTGAATTTACTGTTTTTGAGCCGAGGAGTCATGCCGAGCCAAGCTGAGTCGAGCCAAGCCAACTAAGCCAAGGGAGTCCGTTGGTTGCAGGCACGACACATGTTGGTGGAAGGGACTGACGCGCACGCGGGCCGGTAACCGAGTTGAGGTTGCGGGTCTTGGGTCGTTCTTATGGTATATGGGTCGTGTGTTTTGAGCGTGTTCCAAGCGCGCTGATACTTATATTGGCCTAGTGGGCCGCGAGGAAAAGTTGGGTCGTGGCGCTCGTTTCTTGGGTCAAGTGAAAAGCTGGATTTGAACATGGGCTAGGCTTCGCTTGTACTGTGGGTTGCGTGAGATTAAGGGTAGCAGGTGGTTCGTTGGGCTGGACTGAGATTGTGGATTGGTGCAGGTGGGTATTGCGGGCAGTGAGGCTACTTGAATACACGAGAGAAGAACACCGTTTGGCTTACCACGATGTGCTTCGAGTCATTGTTGTGTTCCACTTTGGCGTCTCGTCCTTCGCACTATGTTAACACAATTTTTAGATCTTGCTGGTTACTTCCTTCGTTGAAACACCGTTCATCTTCCCCTCTCTGTGTATAACACATCTCTTGGAGAGGGCTGAGATGCTGGAAATTTTGAGAAGGACCCATACTCGTCAGCAAGGGAACAAACAAAGATTCTGCCGTTTTAGTTGGAATCAGGACACGATCTTGAAGGGAAACGTTCATGGAGGGGAGCGTGATTGACGAGTTTGTTGAGCCAATTTTGGAAAAGGAGGACCCAGAAACCATAACCAAAGAGCTCAGGACCATGGGTAAGAAGGTAACTTTGAGGATCGAATTTCTACTCTATGATAAACCAAAACTTATGATTCTTCTTTGGTTAGATTCGTGGGGACATTTGGAACAAACTTCCAAACTTTGTGAAGGAATTAATTACTGAATCTAAGCTTGTTCGGCCACACACGGTCGTTCGTGTGTGCATGCTCAATTGTGTGCGACACAATCAGACTCAACTCATTGTCATCTTGGTTCCTAACAACACGGTCCATTCATCGTGATGTTGTCCATGTCTCAGGATACATTGACTATCTTGGCTTGTTCGGACACATTTGTTGGAAACTGACTCATGTGTCGATCATCTCATCAGGGTATCCCGAACATCCATCCATCTAGTTCACTTGAGTATCGGACTCTCCTGTGACCATGCTAAACCGTTTACAGTATATGTTTCAGATAGTGGGTGTATAATCCAACTTCCGACACTGGGTTGGGTCGTAATACCAGTACACCTGTGTCGTTTGGTACTGTCCTTGAAAGACATTTTTCAACGGACGATGCCTAAGATGCTCGTTCCGTGATGTTCGCCCACACTGACACACGCACGTGTCATAGGGTAGCTCGCTTAGGCCACAGAGCCTAGGGGTGGTGGAGAGCCAGCCAACGCCACGCCTCCCCCCTATAGTACATTTTAAGACATTTTCAATCCTTCTAGAGTAGAGGTCATTTTGGTTAGCAAACATTCGATCTCGTGCATAATCTATCGAGTATCCGTTTGACACCAAATTTTGTTTGCTTTCATCTTTCATATTGACGACTTAATTTCTGAGCCACACGCTGAAACTCATATCCAAACCTCGACTCCTAATGTTATGGCCTGGGCTCTATCTTCGAGCTTTCTTCGATATTCGTGTCGCCTCGTTCTCTCAAACTTTGTGTATGCCTTGACTTAGCTTCAAGGCACACTTTTGGTATGTTGGATGATGCACCGTCCTCCTCGGTCGCATCATGGCACTTTTCAGTCTTCGCCCCCATGTGGCCGGATGGGTTCTACTTGAGGGTTGACCCTTGTCTGTCTTATGTGTGGGGGTCACAACCTACTTTCTATTAGTGAGATTGCGACAGTCTCCCCCATTTAACCTAGCCATCGTCCTCGATGACTTTCTCGTTGGCACAATCGTATCGTCAATTGTGACATTCTTCCCCACTTAATCTCGGCATCTTCTCGATGTCCCGAATATTGAACTAGCTATGCGCTTAGACCTGCTTACTTGTTCGTGCTTTCGGAATGAATACAATTTGGACCAATCCAAGTGGACCGTCTTCTACCTCTATCTATGCTTGATTTCCAATCGTGACCCTTTTTCCAGTCGATAGTTCCGATTTCTTCTGCAAGTTCAAAGATCTCTATCAGATGAATCTAACCAGCCAAGAATCATCAAATTTAGTAAAAAAACAAATAGAAAACAAAAATGGTTTTACTCCGATTTATTTGAGGATGTTGCTGGTAGAGCTTGTAGAACGTTGCAATTATTTAGATTTTAATTAGAACAAAGTCATGTGTTCAGAAAAAAAATCACTTCAGAATCCAGAATTTTTTTTTTGTTTTTTTGGAAAAGGAAATAAGAATCATTAAAATTATCCAAAATACTGTGAACATAATTAAAAAAAAAAAAAAAAAAAAACAAGGAGAAAAGAATTATGTTTTAAAAAGGTTCGTACGAAAATAATATTATAACATTATTTGGATAATATGATTCAAGCAGCGAAATAATATTGACATATTTATTTAAGTTAAATTAAATTAGGAATTAAGTTCCTTAAAGAATAAGGTGAATATATTTCATAGGGTGAAGCCCCGCACCGGTCCAAAAGAATTTAAGGAGCAAAGCAAATCGGTTGGGAATTAGATAGAAACTTCAAGTAAGTGAAAAAAAAAAAAAAAAAAACTAAATTGAATATACAATCAAATTATGTACTTTGATAGATTGAAACGTTAGTAAATCGTCTAACTAATCAAATCAAATTACAACTTCCTAAAAATAAATATGATTACAAACTAAATCTTTTAACATCTTCGCTGAATGCTAGCAGCATTAGTTTATACTTGACTTGATTGTGAACAAACCACCAACATATCACTCATACAAAAAAAAATAAAAAAAAGTTTTTTAAAAATTTGGTCATAATTCTGCAATTCCCACTATCGTTTCTTTCGATGGCTTCTATTTCTACATCCATAGCTTTCCTCCATTTAGAGCTTTTGGCGCTTCAGTATAATAAATACTGTGTAATAAATAGGATCACCTCATTCTAACAGGCTAGATATTTAATATTTTCGTCTTAAGAAAAACCTTCACCACTCTTATAATCATCCATCAATCTTGGTGGGCTCCTAATTCTTATTTTTAGGCTCCTAATTCTTATTTCAACATTAGCAAATGAGTGTTCTTGTGCTGACTCACATGAATCATCATTTTATACTTCATCCTAAGAGGTTTCAACTTCATTGCATCTCCAGAGGTTTCAACTTCATTGTAGGTGTCATTGCTCAATTCTAGATCTACTCTAACTTGATGAGTTTTATGTCAATCCGAGCCATTTTCTTTCTCAAACTTCACATCTCTACTAACAATTAGTTTATGTGAGACTTGATCATAAAGTCTGTATGTCTTTGACTCCATACTAACTCCAAGTAATATGCACTACAAACTTTTATCCTCAAACTTTGTTCTTTTGTTGTCTGGGACATGAACATACACAACACATACAAAAATTTTAAAATGTGAAATTGATGGTTTATATCCGCTCCAAGCTTCTTCTGGAGTTATATGCTTCATGGCTAGAGTGTGGCTTCTATTAAGAATATGAACTGTCTAGTTTGCTGCTTACGCCTAGAAAGCTTTTGATACATTTTTCTATGTCAGCATGCATCTAACCATATTGTCCTGTTTTTCCTTTCTTCCATGCCATTTTGTTGTAGAGTATAAGCTGATGTCAGTTGACTTTGAATGTCATTTTCATTACAAAAGCTAGTGAATTCTTTGGATGTGAATTCACCCCCTCGATCAGTTCTCAAGCCACAAAGTATATACTAGTTTCTTTTCCAATCATACTCGTGAATCTAAAATGGAGAACGCTTATGATTTTTCAGCCAAGAAGAAAGTTCAAGTTTTGGGACAGAAATCATCGATGAAACTGATAAAATACCTCTTTTTGTTGTTGGAGATGAGCGTGATTGGTTGGTTTGCATATATCAGCATGTACAAGTTGTTGAAGAATTTGAGATGCTCTCCATGTGCTTTCTTTAGGAAGCGAATCTCTTTGTTGTTTTCCTATCAAACAACCTTCACATACTTTTGAGACCATGTCCTTCTCTTGAAGTGCCTTCAATCCTCCGTAACCTAGATGCCCATATCGACAATACCATGTTCTTGTGGGATCTTCTGTATGAGGATTGAAGCAAGATTGTTCCTTTGGTAAAGATTGACCTTTGGTAGAGATTGAACAAGTAGAGCACTGAAGTCTCTACAATCAACCCTTTGTCAGGATGATAAATCCTACATATTTTTTTTTTATTTTTTATTTTTTATTTTTTTATTTTATTTTTTTTATTTTTTATTTTTGCAGGTGTCCGATCCTCAGCAAGTTGTCAAGTCTGGTATATAAAATACCTCGGTGATTACTTGCACAACCTCATTTATTTTAAACTTTACATTTCCTTTACCCATCAGAGTCATGCCTGAGTTGTCACCAAACTTCACAATTAGTCGAAACTTTTCATCAATATGATAGAAAAGTTCTTTTCTTTCCACACATGTGGTTGTTGCATCCAGAGTCAAGAAATCAAATGTCGTTCTTTTCAACTGTCTTCTCATCTACATAAGCCATTAATAATTTGCTCTGTCCTTACATGGATTGTTTCAAGGACGAGGTAGAGTAAGAGGTCGACAAAGTTCTCATCTTCATTAAGTTGTTTTAAGAAGGTTTTTCAAACACGTACTTCCATGGCATTGTTTTATCAAGAAATTTCAAATGATTTGTTTCACATAAAATTATTACATTATGCATACAATAGTAATTTTAGGTTAGGTAAGAAATTAAGATCGTTGTTCCTTCTCCATTTTTTTTAGTCAAACTCTTTCCTACATATTTATAGAATCAAAATTCATGGATGGTATAAAATTGGTACAAGCTTTAGTGGCAACTTTTTGGAGCCGGTGAGACTCAAAACCCGAATTCTCTTCCATATCCAAGTCTTCCTTCATTCCATTGAGCAGCTTTCAATCAAAATGGTACAAAAGATTCCCTAAAATCAACTCCACAATTTTCACCCATATTTAACCTTGGGCACATCCTCCGACCCGATCCAAATGACAATAATTCAAAATGTTGTCCTTTGTAATCAATCGATCTTTCTATAAATCTCTCTAGAAGGAACTCTTCTGGGGTATTTCCAATATGTGGGGTCTCGCCCAATTGCCCAAATGTTTACTTGAACTATTGTTTTTGGGTGAAAATCATAGTGTTAAGGATAGTTGACCGTTCACTATAAGGCAAATATCTAGATATTTGCCTTACATTACGGGTTACCATATTTGCCCTCTTATTAAAGGCAAATATATTGCATTCATTTATTAAAGGCAAATATATGTTAAGGATAGTTGACCGTTCACTATAAGGCAAATATCTAGATATTTGCCTTACATTACGGGTTACCATATTTACCCTTTAAAATTTAAATCTGATTTTTTTTTATATTTTTGTTCAATTTCAAAAATTTGTGGAAAATCAATATTCTTCTCGTATCAAGGTATTTCAAAGCGATGGTGGTACCGAATTTACTAGTACTTGTTTCAAAACTCATTTACGTAATTCTGGCATCCACCATCAACTCTCTTGTCCATATACACCTGCTCAAAATGGTCGTGCTGAGAGAAAACATCGTCATGTGACTGAGACTGGCTTGGCCCTTCTCTTTCACTCTCATCTTTCTTCTCGTTTTTGGGTTGACGCCTTCAGCACTGCAGCTTATATTATCAACCGGTTGCCTACTCCACTTCTTGGAGGTAAGTCACCCTTTGAACTTCTTTATGGCTACACTCCACATTATGACAATTTTCATCCCTTTGGTTGTCGTGTTTATCCTTATTTGCGTGATTATATTGCCTAACAAGCTTTCTCCCCGCAACATTCCTTGTATTTTTTTGGGTTATAGTCCTGCTCATAAAGGGTTTCGCTGTCTTGATCCAGCCACCACTAAGCTATATATCACCTGTCATGCTCAATTTGATGAAACCCATTTTCCTGCTATCCCTAGCTTCCAGACCCAACCTCTTTCCTCTATTCCTATTTCAAATGTCTTAGAACCACATTTTCATCATATTGATTCATCCCCCCTACCACTTCATCACCGCAAACTCCTCGATCCAGTTCATCCCCGTGTGATATTTGTTCTGACCTTGTAGATGAGTCTGTGCAGGTTGATACTTCTCTTGCAGGTTCCACTTTGCCACCCTCGACTTCTAATTCGACCTCTATTGAACCTCCTGTTGATTTCTCTTCTTTGGGCACTCATCCTATGATCACACGAGCCAAAGCTGGTATATTCAAGACTCGTCATCCAGCAAATCTTGGTATTTTGGGCTCATCTGGACTTCTTTCTGCTCTTCTTGCATCCACTGAGCCAAAAGGATTCAAATCTGCGGCTAAGAATCCTGCTTGGGTGGCTGCCATGGATGAAGAAATTCGAGCATTACAACAAAATGATACTTGGACTTTGGTTCCTTGCCCTGCCAACACCAACATCGTGGGCTCTAAATGGGTGTTTCGTATTAAATATTTGCCTGATGGATCTGTCGAGCGTTTCAAGGCTCGTCTTGTTGCCAAAGGTTATACTCAGGTTTCTGGTCTTGACTACACTGACACTTTCAGTCCGGTTGTCAAAGCTACCACTGTCCGTGTTGTGCTTTCTATTGCAGTCACAAATAAATGGTCTCTTCGATAACTTGATGTCAAGAATGCTTTTCTCAATGGAACTCTTATTGAACGTGTTCATATGGAACAACCTCCTGGGTATATTGATCCTCGATTTCCCACTCATGTTTGTCTATTAAAGAAAGCCCTCTATGGTTTAAAGCAAACTCCTCGTGCTTGGTTTCAGCGTTTTAGCTCATTTCTTCTCACACTTGGGTTTTCTTGCAGTCGCGCTGACACGTCCCTTTTTGTCTTTCATCAGCAATCTAACATTATCTATTTGCTTCTTTATGTTGATGACATTATTGTTACCGGCAACAACTCATCTCTTATTGACAGCTTTACTCGCAAGCTTCATTCTGAGTTTGCTACCAAAGATTTGGGTTCTCTCAGTTACTTTCTTGGTCTTGAAGCTTCACCCACTCCTGATGGTCTCTTTATTAGTCAGTTAAAATATGCTCGAGATATTCTTACTCGTGCTCAGTTGCTCGATAGCAAACCAGTTCACACTCCCATGGTTGTTTCTCAACACCTGACTGTTGATGGTTCTCCTTTCTCTAATCCTACTCTCTACAGATCTCTTGTTGGCGCCCTTCAGTACTTGACTATTACGCGTCCAGATATTGCCTATGCGGTCAATTCTTGCATGCCCCTACTGCAGATCACTTTCTTGCTGTCAAACGTATTCTTCGCTATGTCAAAGGAACACTCCACTTTGGTCTTACCTTTCGTCCATCCACTGTTCCTAGTACGCTAGTCGCTTATTCGGATGCTGACTGGGCTGGTTGTCCCGATACTCGTCGTTCTACATCCGGCTATTCTATTTATCTTGGTAACAAGCTGGTTTCTTGGAGTGCCAAAAAGCAACCTACTGTCTCACGCTCCAGCTGTGAATCTGAGTATCGTGCTCTTGCCACAACCGTTGCTAAACTTCTTTGGGTTACGCATCTTTTGCATGACCTCAAGGTCCCTATTTCAAAGCAGCCCTTACTCTTATGTGACAACAAAAGTGCTATTTTTTTGAGCTCTAATCCCATTTCTCACAAGCGGGCCAAACATGTTGAACTAGATTATCATTTCCTTCGAGAACTTGTTATCGCTGGCAAACTTCACACACAATATGTACCCTCTCATCTCCAAGTTGCTGACATCTTCACAAAGAGTATTTCTCGACCTCTCTTTGAATTTTTCAGATCCAAGCTTTACGTTCGTTCAAATCCGACGCTCAGCTTGCGGGGGGGTGTTAAGGATAGTTGACCGTTCACTATAAGGCAAATATCTTACATTACGGGTTACCATATTTGCCCTCTTATTAAAGGCAAATATATTGCATTCATTTATTATTCTTTTCTTTTATTACTATTTCCATAATATTTGTAATTTATCATATTTCTGTATCCTGAAAATGATTATAAATAAGAGAACTCTCACCCCCATTTAGTTGGTGGATTAATCAAACATTCACACATAGCCTTCTATTTTGAAATGAGAAATGGTTTCTCATGGAAGAAGAAGAGGTGCTGATGGATGTAGTCTTAGCGTCTCTTTCACAATCATTTTCAAATATGGAAGCTCTTCTATGTCTCTCTCTATTACTTTTCTTATGTTTCCCACATGATTTCTTCTTAAGCTTTCTTCATCGATTTTGGGTTGTTAGCGAGTTCTGCCATTGCCCAAACTATAGTAACTGAACTAGTGGATAATCCTACAAAAATTATGTTCGGTTGATGCACATCATACAAAAGAAACATGTTAGAAGGCTATTTGTTAATAGTTTTAAAACTAAACTTTAGGTATAGAAGTTGCTTACAAAAAGAATGGCTTTGATGCTTTCATGTGTAATGACACCGCGTAAGATTCAACTTGCTTTTTACTGATAGTCAAAAGCACATCAATGATATCATCTTGCTTTGGCTTAGGCCTCCTAGGATGAATATGTTCATCAATCACCTCTTGAACCGACCAGTCATCACATTAAAAACCCACTCGAGTTTAGCTTCTTGGCCACTAAACCAATCAAACCTTCCCCACAAAATGTATAGGAAAAAACTCCGAAGCACTATAGCTTCCCAATAGAGCCTTAGCTTCACTCACAATTTCATTAAATCCATCGATTTTTCACTAAGATCAACAACTGCTCCAATTTTGAAATTGATTCAATAAGCAAATCAACTTCTTGCCCTCTAACAGATTCATAAGATATCACCCTCTTCATACTGAAAAGCTCAAGAGTACAAATTTTACGCATCTCTACAAGTAATCACTATAAGGTGAAAACACAATGTCATGAAAATTATAAGTGAATTTTTTGAAAGCTTGAGCTTGTGGTCTGTTGCAACTTTGAAGATAATGAATTTTCAAAAGGGCTCGAGCAGTCTTGACAGAAAATATGACAGTTGTTTCCATATAAAATATGACAGTTGTTTCCATACAATCGAGACTGAGATTGATAACGGAACCGTAAAGCTGAGAGAGGTGCCTTGGGGATTTGTGTGGAGAGTTGCCTTGGGGATTTGTGTGGGAGCTTGCCAAGTTGATGCAAGTTTCCAATGATTGAAAGCTTCGGTGGGCTTGGGGGAAAATTACCATGTCTTCTATTTGCAGCTGCTTTTCATTTTAGGACGATGAAAAGTGAAGAGAGGAAGAGGATGAGGGGAAGCCATGTTGGGAAAAGAAGGAACGACATTGAAATTTAGAAAGAGTTCAAGAACGAGAGGAAAAATATTATGAATAAAAAATGGTCATTCTTCTTTAGGGTTATATATTATTTGAACAAAAACTATGAAATGTTCTTCTTTAAAAACCATAGATTAAAAAAATGGTAAAAAAAAATATGATGGTCTATAGAAATGGAAGTCATTTCTTGAAATGATTCAAAAAAGTGATAGAAGCTATCATCTCCCCCAAGAAAAATAAAAATTGAAACCCTACTTACATCAAAATTTAGTTTTTTTTTTTTTTTAATTTCTAGATTTTAAAGTTTTTATTCACGTAGGCGGTTTAGCTTTTTGGTACATAATATATACATTTACATGTGAAATCAAATTTAGAAGCTATAATTTTCATAGGTCTAACTAATTGGGTCTAGTCCTATTTGACCCCACCAAGCATGATTGCTGAGTGGGACCAATAAAGGACAAAAATCAAATTAAAGGATTTTTGTCGTTGGAAAATGGTCCATCTCGGTCTATTCTTTCATTCTCTATCACCCCTTCTTTCTTTTTCAGGCATTGTATAGTATGTTTGAATCACTCCTGATTTTTCGATACCTCGAAATTTAGAGTGTGTCAAATCCAATCTCTCGTAAGAATGGAAGTGATAAGAAAGAGAAACACACATGAATTTAGTAGGTACAATTCTTTTTTCAAAAGCTTAGATTATTTAATTTATTCAATTTTACCAATTAAAAGTTTGGATATCAATCACAAAGTTTTAAGTAAATGGAGAAAAAAGTTTTAAAAAATGGGTAAACTCATTTCAACCAAATTTAGTATTTACATAATAATAGAAAAAGATTAAAATATATTTCGGAATTTATATTTACCTAATGTTGGGACCTTAGGCCTCATTTTGTATTACATGCATTAGAGAATCTCTCCTTTTACGAGGGTATAGATGCGTACGTTATGAGACAGGAAAACGATCATTATGTTTATCATAATATTGCGATTGTCACTATTCTTACCTGGTGTCCGACAATAACACCAAAGAATGCTATCTCGACCAAAAAAGGGGTCCAAGAGGTGTGCGAACCAACTGGTGGGACCATACTCGCATGTGAGGGTCGCGTGTAGAATAGTAAATATACATCCAAATACCTATTTAGGACAGTCTCCTAAGAGTAGAGATGAAAAGGATAGCTGTCACTCATGATTATATGTGTTTGCACCTAACCCTAATAGTAGGGCCATTTACTGATCATTTCTTAAAATAATAAGTCACATGCTACTTCTATTTCAGTTGGAGACAAGGGGATGACAACGACATCGTAAGTAAGACCATGACATAAATATAGGACAATTGTATTTAATTTTTGTAGACTTTAGGTTAGAATAGGATGTTTTTACTTTTAATGTTTATTTATTTTGTTTAGTATTCCGTTATGTTGTTTTAAATATGTTATTCGAACGCGTAAGTTCATAGCCTTGTTTATGACGAAGTTTCAAATGATTATTTTTGCATAAAATGATAACGTTATGGAGACGATAACGACTCTAGGTTAAGTAGGAAACTAGAGTCGTTACATTGTTTTTTTTGTTTTTTATGTTTTTTTTTTTTTTTTTTTTTT